>NC_064626.1:253662730-253980148 GCF_023864275.1 Schistocerca cancellata
ACCTGACGTTTTCTGTTGGTGAGAGATCTGGAGAATGTGCTGGCCAGGGCAGCAGTCGAACAATTTCTGTATCCATATAAGCCCGTACAGGACTTGCAACATGCGGTCGTGCATTATCCTGCTGAAATGTAGGGTTTCACAGGGATCGAATGAAGGGTATAGCCTCGGGTCGTAACACATCTGAGATGTAACGTCCACTGTTCAAAGTGCCGTCAATGCGAACAAGAGGTGACTGAGACGTGTAACCAATAGCACTCCATACCATCAAGCCGGGTCATACAAAAGTATGGCGATGACGAATACACGATTCCAATGTGCGTTCACCGCGATGTTGCCAAACATGGATGCGACCATCATGATGCTGTAAACAGAACCTGGATTCATCCGAAAAAATGACGTTTTGCCATTCGTGCACCCAGGTTCGTCGTTGAGTACACCATCGCAGGCGCTCCTGTCTGTGATGCAGCGTCAAGGGTAACCGCAGCCATGGTCTCCGTGCTGATAGTTGAAAGGTGGCTACACTGAGCCACAGCGCCAAAAATCGCGCCAGAGAGTATTGTTCCGCCGCCTCCACTGGCAGTGATTATTGAGACGCAGCGACAGGCAGTTCTTACCGAGAAGTTGTGGTGGACACTGCTTGTCGTGAAGTCAGAGTGAGATGTGGGAGTGGAGAGTGTTGTTCCATGTTTTATGCAGTGGTTTGATGGGAGAGATAGCAGATGTGATTCCAATGGAGATATTGTAATGGTCAGAGTGCTTTTCGTCAATATATATGAAGGTAATAAATATTATGTTGTTTATTTATTTGTGTGTCCTAAATAATGTGTCATTACAGGTTCAGTCAACAAAGCATCTGGCTTGTGTTCTTGTATTAGAGTGTAATTTTGGTTTTCTTGCACAATTATGGTATTTGTAATTTCCTTTTATCACGTCAGTATAATTGCTATTTAAAAATTCTTGTCTTGTTGAAGAACAACCGTGCCAGATGTGCGTTGAGTCATACTACCACATACAGAACAGCTACACTTGTGCTTTGTTGGTTTCGTAGGTTTTATAGTTGCTGGGGACTTAATTAATTAACTGTGTTAACGAAAATTTTCTTACATTCTTTGTTGTCATTCTAAGCAGTCAGATTGCGTACTAAAACTAGTCAGGGCCAGCCGTTTACGAGACTTGAGTAATCGGACATACAGCGACAGAAAATTAAAAAGTATTTGCATTGCATTCTTATTTTTTTTAATTAAGCCCCCATGCACGTGGCGACCGCTGCTTCGGATCGTCCCTTGGAATTCTTCTGATTGCAAAAATAGTAGACAGTAGTATTGTTGCAGTAATTTGTAGTTTAGTAATTGTAGTCTATTTTGCATGTGTAGATTTGGTGATTGTCATTCTTCTATTGTTCGTTAATCGTGTTTGAAGGAAGCATTTCGTGTGATTGATATTGTTGGTGATAAAGTATCATTGTGTGTAATTTTCATATAGTGACGAGTTTTGTATGTTTTGTAAATGATTACGCGTTCGATGAAAAAGGCAAAAATGATGGATAGTGAGAATGACGAAATTGTTAACATGGCGAACTCGCCAACACAGGAGAACAGTGTGATGAATAATGAAGTGGAAAACGATGTAATAAGTCGGGAAAATAGTCCGGAACCATTTCAAAATTTTTCTCAATCAGAAAATTCACAGAATCCGAGATTAACGACAGAAGATTCTGGAATAGTATCGAACACAGATAGCTTTACAGCTATGACGAAGGAAACCGACTTTGCGGGAAATGTTAGGGGCGAAAAGAATTTCGAACCGGCTAACATGGAGCAGTTGATGGGTGTAATATTAAATTTGGGATCAGAATTAAAAACACGGTTAGACTCACAAATAGGAACAATTAAAACTGAGATGGGAACTTTGCGATCTGAAATTAAAACTGACAGGGGAACAATGGAAACACGGTTAGACTCACTGGGATCACAGATGGGAACTTTGGCAACACGATTAGAAGCTGATATGGAAACAATGGAAACACGGTTAGACTCACGAATAGGGACATGTTTCAAAAATATGAAAGATGAATTAAAGAAAGAAATCAGAGAAGAAGTACAACCGATTTTGAATTCTCACAATAATAGATTAATTGCAGTAGAGATTAGACAAAGGGAACAGGATAGAGAACAGGAGGAAAAAGATCGCGTGATAGTACAGAAATTTTCAGAGTTAAATTTACAACGTGCACACGATAAGAAAGAAATATTTGAGAGAATCGAGGAATCCGTACCAATTGACAGAATAAATAACTTAACGCAACAGTGTGAACAGTTAACTACTAAAGGTGACAATACCGAAATGCGAGTCGCGACACTTACGGAAGACGTAAATAAACAGAAAGAACAAATAGGTGATTTATCGGAAAGAGTTGAGGAGATTTCAGATAAACTGACAAGTCTTAGTTTAAATGGGGACAAAGATTCAGATGACACAGCACCATTGCCATTTGCAGAAACCGAAGAGTATCAGAACATAAATAAACATGTTGAAAATCAGGGAAAATTTAATGAACGCGTTAAAAGGGAAGTTGAGGCATTACGAAAGCAAGTGAAACAAATTGAAGGCGAAATCGTAGGAAAGGACGGTAGAAGAAATTTGGAATCAGCGATAGCAGCGGGTTTTGAAGAAAGCAATTTATTTCATTTACGAGATGCAACAAGAGAGCGCCAGGCGCGCGAACTTGACAATAATCGACATTGGGACTGGGACAGACGCGGTAGGTCTTTGTCGCCACGAGGCGAAAACTTTGACTATAAACACTTTTTGACTGTTCGGAAATTTAAGGTCTTCCGCAATTCTAAGAATGACATACATCCATGTTCATGGTTAGATCAATTTACGTACGCACTTCCGCCAAATTTGCCATTAAGTCACAAACTGAAATTTATGTGCAGCTATTAAAGTCCTCAGGGGATTCACTACTCCTAAGTGAATATGTGCCGTAGCGAGCATAGGGCCCCGAGCTGTAGTGGTGCTATTTCTCTTTTAGTTTTCTGTACCGCTGCCTACTCTTTTACTATTCTTTGCATCTGTCAAAAACAACTCTTCTACTATCAATCTATCTAGAGAGTAGATAAACAATAACCGGATATGACTGTTTTACCCAAAAGTGACTTTGGAATTTACCGTTTGGACTTACTATATTTTCTGCAGCATTCATTTGTAGTTTAAACGAAATTTTACCTGTTTATCTTCGTGATAATATTACTTCATATGTTGACGACATTCTTATTGCTAAACATTCTTGGAGTGAGCACAACAAAATTTTGGATTCATTATTACGTATTTTTGCAAGAGTTGGCATTACGGTGAACTTAGAAAAATCTGAATTTGGTCGTTCTCAGGTGAAATTTCTCGGTCACATTATTTCTACAGAAGGTATTCTTCCTGATCCAGAAAAACTTGACGCTATTCGTAATTATGCTGTTCCTACCACAAAACGTGATGTTCGTAGTTTCCTTGGTGTCTGTAATTTTCTTAGACGCTTTGTTAAATTGGACCATTTGGCCACACCTCGTTTATGTGAACTATCTGGAAAGAAATCTAATTGGTGTTGGGATGACGAAGCTCAGTCAGAATTTGAACAACTCCGTGATGCTTTTGTTGCTGCTCCACTTCTTTCACATCCAGATTTATCTAAAGATTTTTGTTTGGCGACGGATTCATCATACAAAGGCCTAGGTGCACATTTATTTCAAGAGATAGAAGAAAACGGCGTTGTAGTACAAAGGACTATTGCATTTGGAAGTCGTGTTCTTTCTAAATCAGAAAAGAATTATTCGATTACGGAACTTGAAGCTTTGGCTGTTGTTTGGGCTTTTAAAAAATTTCGGACATTCTTGTTTGGCAGACATACTAAGGTTTACACCGATCATCGAGCTCTGGAATTTCTTATGTCAACAAAATTAACTCACGGCAGATTGTCACGATGGGCGTTGTACCTACAGGAATTTGATTTTAGTATTGTTTACATACAGGGTTCTTCAAATATTGTTGCTGATACTTTATCACGTGCACCTATGGGTTTGAAACAAAGTGCTGAAGAGGACTGCAAGGAAAACAATTATTGTTTGATGTATATTCAAGGTGTTGCGTTTGAGAACTTTATTTCGTCTTCGCTCCAGGACATTGCTAAGGAGCAAAATAAGGATCCAATCTGGAAGGACATTAAGGAGAAGTGGAAGAGAAAGGAAAGCGTAGCGATTAGACAGCATTATTTAGTTCGCAATGACATTCTTTTTAAACGAAAATCGGTCGACAACTCTGTTTGGTTAGTTTGTATTCCTGATGAGTGGGTTAATAGGCTGATTTGGTATACGCATTTCAGTTATGCACACTTTGGTCCCAGAAAATGCTTCCATAAATTACGAGAAAATTGCTACTTCAATAATATGGAAAAACGTATTCGATTTGTTCTTGCCAAATGCAAATTATGTCAAAAGGCTAAGCCGCCGACAGTTTCTCACAGAGCACCGTTGTTTCCTATCATTCCAGCAAAATTAAAGGACATGGCTGCAGTCGATTTGTTCAGTCCAGTGGTTCGATCTACTAATGGTTTTGCGTACATTTTCGTAGCAGTGGAGTTGACATCAAAATATGTGTGTTTTACACCGTTACGCAAAGCAACAGCTCGTTCAGTATCTAACGCTTTCATCAAACATTTTCTTAAAGAAGTGGGTCATGTTGATAAGGTTATATCAGATAATGGATCACAGTTTCGTTCTAAAATTTGGCTTCGTACTCTACGGCGTCGTAAAATTAAACCAATTTTCATTTCACTTTTTCACCCTCAATCTAACGCTTCAGAGAGATGGATGAAGGAAATCAATAAATTGTGTCGTCTTTATTGTCATCAGAATCACAGAACTTGGGATCAGTATCTTCATATTTTTCAAAACATTCTGAATGAACTTCCTAACGACTCAACTTCTTTACCACCTATACTGATATTAAAAAACAAAGCACCGACAAATCGCATTTCTGAAATCGTTCCTTTTCCGCCTACACGGAAACTGCGGCATTCTGAAGTTGTCAACCTGGCTCTACAAAATATTGCATCTGCGGCTGCTAGAAGAGAGAAATCAGCTAAGCGTCCTGGTCGTTTAAAAATCTTGTCAGTTGGTCAGAAGGTGTTAATTAAGGCTCATCGTTTGTCTCACAAAGGAAAAGGCTTGTGTCGGAAATTTTTTCTGCTTTATAACGGTCCATATAGAATTCGCAAAATTATTCATGATAACACTGTCGAAGTAGAAACTCTTAAATCACGACGCTCTAAGGGAATACATCATATATCTAACGTTAAAATTTTTGTGGAATGATATACTTTTGAAAAATTTTTGTAGAATGACATACTTTTGAGAAACTAACAGTTGTATGTAAACACACGGAGAGTACAAGGATACCGCGCTGTGTTTTGGCGGCGGCATATACTCAAAGCAACAGTCAAGTCTGCGCGCCGCACAAGGCAGTCGTTAACCGCAAACAATCACTTCCTACGTCACGCGCCTACAGCTGATCGAGCGCTCAGTGCGAATGCACTGACAGCCGTAAATAAATACACAGTCTAATTTCTCCGACTAAATTCAGTATAAAGCTATAGTGACTTGATGAATTCTGTTATTAACATTCAGTATTTTTCAGGATACGGTTCTATAAAATATTTAAGAACTTCAGGTAATTCTGTGCGTGTCCGACGTTAAGACGACTTGCTATCGAGAAAATTTCAGGAAAAATGTCATTTCGAAGAAGAAAGTAATAAACTAAAAAGGTAATTATTAATTGAGTTTATTTTTCAGGTAACATATTTCCACTTAGGTACGTACTTTAGACGTAATTTGCTGCTCACGATTACGTGATTCATACTTTGTACTAATTTCATGTTTTATGAATTTACTTGTGAAGCGACGTGCTTGCGTACGTTAACTGATTTTGACAATGATTATTAATGAACTGAGTTGTAACTTGTGTATATTATGCATCGCTTGGCTGCTATGCTTTTTCACTGATGTCATATTTTTTCATTATGTGCCTGCTGTGCTTATTTATTTAAATTATAATTGTCACCTGATTAATTGTGCTGATGTGGTTAGGTATGTAAGTTATACTTTGTGATTTATCTGCTTGCGCCTTCATGTTTATTTATTAAGATTACATATGAACATGCTAATTACCTGTTTGCTGCTATGCGTATGGATTGTATACTTATACATCTCTGTTTGTTGTCATAACTATACTTTAATTTGGTATATAGAAATGCTGTTGTACTGTGTATGAACATAGAGTTTAGGTTACACTATGGTATTAGTTACAGATTGTTCGCTTGGCAGAGCCTCTTTGTAAGATTTGTGCTGCATCCACTTGTTGACATTCTGTTCTCTACTGGTATATTTACTCGCTATTGCTTGCTTTGCTTACGCTCAGTGCCTTATATTTTTAAGATAAGAAAATGAACTGCTGTAATTCGACGAACGACATTAGTACAAGAAACTTCATAGAAGTCACATGAGCTGGAGGTATTATGAAAGCTGTATAAATGTATGCCAATAGGAAGGAAGCTAACGACATGACATACCAACACAGTTATTACACTGCATTTTTCGTGAGCAATTGAAATAGGAAGTGACACTTGACACAAGAAATACTCCACATGTTTGCTTCTGTTTGCCATAATTCTTGAAGTGGTGTCCACACTGTGAAAAATTAGGATCATTCACACTCCGTAATCGTACTTAATTACTGAGAGTTATTCGAACTAAGTCTGTTAGAGGTCATGTATGCATTCTTTGTTTATAATTCATAATGAGTAGAAGATTTTGGTCAGATGGATTACACAGAGGTTGTGTGTTGACAGTGTGTCTTCAGATTGTATGGGATAAGGAGGTTTGCATTAGGATTTTATCTGTACTTATTCGAGGAGACTGACTAGAGGAAAGAGTTGTTATGGAAGTGAAATGATACTGGCAATAAGGTTTATATGTATCGACGTATTGAAGAGGTATTATTGAGGTATTGAGATTATATGAAGTTGATTGGAGTTTTGGTGTATAAGAGGTAAAGTAAGTGAGGTGCATATTTTTTTTTGTTGGTCTATATGGAACAAGGAGGATGAAGATAGCAGACTAGAACACTAAAATGGAAGGAAGATTGTCTACACACACTTTGTTAAATCACTAAGCAGTATGTACTTTTTTTTGGAGAGAGGAAGTTGCATATCTTGGCACACTGACAGTTGTTCAGCAACCGTACATTTTGATCTGGCTCGGCAAACATTGGTCTTGACATGATGACTATGACGTTGACTTAACTATTATTGACTGTTATACATTGCTGCCACTATTACTTGATACACATGATGAACATGAAATTT
Organism: Schistocerca cancellata; assembly: GCF_023864275.1. Taxonomy (NCBI): domain Eukaryota; kingdom Metazoa; phylum Arthropoda; class Insecta; order Orthoptera; family Acrididae; genus Schistocerca; species Schistocerca cancellata. Next base: position 253,670,142 of record NC_064626.1, read on the forward strand.
TGACAGAAGTACATGTACACAGTTAACACTGTTCAATTACACAGTAGTACTTAATGTGGATGAAAGATGAGTGAGCGTGTTTTGTGTGTTTTCCTTTCCTAATCCTACCCACCTATCTCCTAAATATTATTTTATTTGTTTGTAGTGGCTTGTACTGACACCCATAAATATTATAGGTTACTGATGTTTGTGTGCTTGTAATAGTTAATATGACAATTATCTGACATCATTTGTGTGTTTGTTATGATTTGTATGTTTAGTGTAAGAGCATTGATAATAATTTTGTAAAAGCAATTGTGTGTGCATTCAAACTGTTGTTCACACCTGCACCTGTTCAAATTGATGTGTGACACTTAGAAATGTTTAATTTCTGCTGATGAACTGTCTGATTAGTGATAGTGAATATTATGGACTGTTACCTGCACCTATTCAACATTACTGGGTGCCACTGATGGACTGCATCTATTGAAATAATGCCACTTGTTGGTGTCTGCACCTGTTCAACATTGCTGGGTGCCACTGATGACTGCATCTATTGAAATAATGTCACTTGTTGCTGTAGCACCTGTTCAACATTGTTGGGTGCCACTGATGGACTGTTTCTACTGAGATTATGTCACTTGTTGGTGTCTGCACCTGTTCAACATTACTGGGTGCCACTGATGGACTTCATCTATTGAAATAATGTCACTTGTTGGTGTCTGCACCTGTTCAACATTGCTGGGTGCCACTGATGGAACTGCTTCTACTGAAATGGTGTCACTTGTTGCTGTAGCACCTGTTCAACATTGCTGGGTGCCACAGATGGAACTGCTTCTACTGAAATGATGTTACTTCTTGCTGTCTGCACCTACTCAACATTGCTGGGTGCCACTGATGGACTGATTCTACTGGGATGATGTCACCTGTTGCTGTTTGCACCTACTCAACATTGCTGGGTGCCATTAATGAACTGCTTCTACTGAGAAATGTGACTTGTTGCTGTGTGTACCTCTTCAACATTGCTGGGTACCACAAATGGAACTGCTTCTACTGAAATGATGTTACTTCTTGCTGTCTGCACCTACTCAACAATGCTGGGTGCCATTGATGAACTGCTTCTACTGAGAAATGTGACTTGTTGCTGTGTGTACCTCTTCAACATTGCTGGGTACCACAAATGGAACTGCTTCTACTGAAATGATGTTACTTCTTGCTGTCTGTACCTCTTCAACATTGCTGGGTGCCACTGATGGACTGCTTCTACTGAAATGATGTCACCTGTTGGAGTCTGCACCTGTTCCACAATGCTGGGTGCCACTGAGGGACTGCTTCTACTGAAATGATGTCACCTGTTGGAGTCTGCACCTATTCCACAATGCTGGGAGCCACTGATGGACTGCTTCTACTGAAATGATGTCACCTGTTGGAGTCTGCACCTACTCAACATTGCTGGATGCTACTGCTGGAACTGTCAACCACTTGTTGTGTAAACATTTTATGTGAATATTTGTATAAACTGATTTTTTGTGTATTACTGTTTGTGAAAAGTTATGAGACTCTTACCTGTACATATTCGTCACTGCTGACGCTATTGATTGAACTGTTTAACCACATAATACTTGTGTAAACTATTATGTAAAGTCACATGTATGAAAGAATTTGTATTGCTTCGTGTATTTTGTATATTAGGCTATTGAAAGGTCAGTTCAAAGCCAAAATTTTATTTAGTTATATGATATTTACGTATTAATATTATCTTTTATTTTTGTCTGTATTTTTTTTGACGAATTTGGTGGTATTTTCACCACCAATGCTGGCAAAAATACCATCAAATTCTAGCCCGTGGAGGAAGGGCATATGAAAGGTGGCTACACTGAGCCACAGCGCCAAAAATCGCGCCAGAGAGTATTGTTCCGCCGCCTCCACTGGCAGTGATTATTGAGACGCAGCGACAGGCAGTTCTTACTGAGAAGTTGTGGTGGACACTGCTTGTCGTGAAGTCAGAGTGAGATGTGGTAGTGGAGAGTGTTGTTCCATGTTTTATGCAGTGGTTTGATGGGAGAGATAGCAGATGTGATTCCAATGGAGATATTGTAATGGTCAGAGTGATTTTCGTCAATATATATGAAGGTAATAAATATTATGTTGTTTATTTATTTGTGTGTCCTAAATAATGTGTCATTACAGGTTCAGTCAACAAAGCATCTGGCTTGTGTTCTTGTATTAGAGTGTAATTTTGATTTTCTTGCACAATTATGGTATTTGTAATTTCCTTTTATCACGTCAGTATAATTGCTATTTAAAAATTCTTGTCTTGTTGAAGAACAACCGTGCCAGATGTGCGTTGAGTCATACTACCACATACAGAACAGCTACACTTGTGCTTTGTTGGTTTCGTAGGTTTTATAGTTGCTGGGGACTTAATTAATTAACTGTGTTAACGAAAATTTTCTTACATTCTTTGTTGTCATTCTAAGCAGTCAGATTGCGTACTAAAACTAGTCAGGGCCCGCCGTTTACGAGACTTGCGTAATCGGACATACAGCTACTAAAAATATTTGCATTTTATATATATATATATATATATATATATATATATATATATATATATATATAAATTAAGCCCCCATGCATAGTCCATGCTGCTGCAAACGTCGTCGAACTGTTGGTGCAGATGGTACTTGCAAACGTCCCCATCTGTTGACTCAGGGATCGAAACATGGCTGCACGATCCGTTACAGCCATGCGGATAAGATGCCTGTCATCTCGACTGCTAGTGATACGAGGCCGTTGGGATGCAGCACGGCGTTCCGTATTAGCCTCCTGAACCCACCGATTACATTTTCTGCTAACAGTCATTGGATCTCGACCAACGCGAGCAGCAATGTCGCGATACGATACACCGCAATCGCGATAGCCTACAATCCGACCTTTATCGAAGTCGGAAACGTAATGGGACGCATTTCTCCTCCTTACACAAGGCATCACAACAACGTTTCACCAAATGGTTCAAATGGCTCTGAGCACTATGGGACTTAACATCTGAGGTTATCAGTCCCCTAGAACTTAGAACTACTTAACCTAACTAACCTAGCGGCATCACACACATCCATGCCCGAGGCATGATTCGAACCTGCGACCGTAGCGGTCGCGAGGTTCCAGACTGAAGCGCCTTGGAACCGCTCGGCCACTCCGTCCGGCGTTTCACCAGGCAACGCCGGTCAACTGCTGTTTGTGTATGAGAAATCGGTTGGAATCTTTCCTCATGTCAGCACGTTGTAGGTGTCGCCACCGGCGCCAACATTGTGTGAATGGTCCGAAAAGCTAATCATTTGCATATCACAGCATTTTCTTCCTGTCGGTTGAATTTCGCGTCTGTAGCAAGTGATCTTCGTGGTGTAGCAATTTTAATTGCCAGTAGTGTAGAAAGGAACGAGAGTGCTTTCGAAAGTGACGCAGCATGTGAAGAAAACGTTAAAGCCGAGTAAGGTGATAGTGTGCACATTACGGCAAGAGGGGCACTATGCTGAATGGACCGGGATTAAGACATGTGGAAGTAGTGTGTACACATTAAACATCGCATTGACGATGTGGGTAAATGTGATATGAGGCAGCAATTGCTAAGAAATCGCAAAAGTCGTTGCCCACAAGACTGGTTTTTAAGCTTATCAAGGAAACATTTATTCTTTCTACGTATTTGGTATTAAAGGCTGTCAGAAAAAACGTTTCATCACGTGTGTGACGAGAGGACACAGTATCAAAGGTGGTAAACTACTTTAAATTTTTACAAAAACTTGAAGCATGAGAACATCAGAACTGAATCAGTCTCAGATTTACACATACACATTACACTGTGAATAAATGTTGTGATGATTTTCGAGGTGTATTGTCAAATTAAAACGCCAGTCAATGTTTCATTGTTGTACTACAATATCTCATCAAAGCATCCGGACAGTAATAAGGCATGTCTCCACCTTTCACCTTTATGACGTGTTTAACTCTGTTGGAGACACTTTGAATGAGGTTTCTGTGGGCTGACAGTAGCTCGTTCTTCCTCAAGGGACGAAACCCGAGAAGGTAGTGATGTTGGACGCTGGGGTCTGGAGCGGCGTTCCACTGGGTTCGGGTCAGGACTCTGCACAGGTCACTGCATTTCAGGGATGCTATTGTGCACAAACCATTGCCTCTCAGGCCACTTTATGACGGGGTGCATTGTCATGCTGATATAGGCAATAACCGTTTCCAGACTGTTTTTCTACTGTCAAGAGAACACACTGCTGTGAAATGTGGTCATATCGTTTCGGATTTAGTATTTTCTTCAGTGCAATAAGAGGATCACGCTCTAACGACGAGAAACACCTCACATAGCATATCACCGCCTTCTCCGCCCTTCACTGTCGGCACCACATATGATGGCCGGCAGCTTTCTCCAGGCATTAGCCACATCCAAATCCTCTCACTGGATTGCCACAAAATATAGCGTGATTCATGACTCCACACCACTCGTCGCCATTCACTCAATGCTCAGTGGCGCGACTTTTTATATCTTCTAAAGCGTCATTTAGCACTGGCTACTGAAATGTGTGATTATGAGAAGCTGATCGACCACTTTTTCCCATTCCTTTTACCTCCCAACGCACAGTCGTTGTGCTAGCTGGACTAAGGGTAGCAGTATGGAATACACGAATGATTCCTCCTCCCGATTTTATCGGAGTTTTGCAACGACCCCCGTAACGGTCGAGGGTCCTTGTCCGTGGTGTGCGTCTGTCTGGTCTTGGTATAACAGCGGCTGTTCCTTCGCGTTTCCACTTTACAGTGACGTCATCAGCAGTCGTCTTCAGTTCGCTCCGAGAAGCGGAAGTGAGAACACCGGCACGGACCTACTGTGTAATACTCGTTACTCAGATAGTGCTCGCGCAGTGTAAAAGTGCTAGTTCGTCCAGGTATTCGATCAACTTACGTAGGCTATGCTGCTATCACCACCACGGACGGTGGCGATTTTAGTTCCCATGCAACAAAAATTTCGGAAAACTAGCCACACAGTGCCGCAATGGATAGTGATGCACTTCAAGCATCCATCAGTTAAGTGTTTAGCGACACTGTCATTGCGTCCCACGACGCAGATTGACTCTGACATGTCCTACCTGTCGATGAGTCTACAACAAAAGACTTACAGCCCTCGCAGAAACGTCAACCGGACCGCAAGGAGGAGGAAGGACAAGACGACGAACGAGACAAAGTGAAGACGGTTTTACGTGCCGACGCCACTCAAGAAGGAACCCACAGAACCCTCAGCCAGAAACATGTAAGTTTCACTGCTAACTTTTACTTAGCTACTGACAAAGGGCCTTTTGTCTTCTTTGTTGAAAGTAAAGAGAAAAACATAGGCAGACTCCATCCTATGGAACTAGGGAAAATTATAAGACGGGAATGTTAGTCATTACTGAAGCACGTAATTAATGTTATGGAGGCAGGGAAAAATCGTGCAAAAATTGAGACTGAGTCAGGATTAACTGGCCTCGGTTCAACATTCTTTCTTAGACGAAGCAAATCTGGACGCCTATATTCCAAAGTTCTTTTTAGTAGTGACTAAACAAGGAATCAACAACAATATTGAAACCTCACGTACGGAAGACGAATTGCTAACTTAAACGACGTGTTGTTGCGGAGTTCTTGCCATCATGTGATTTAGTAAAATTGTAAACCTGAACGGCGAAAGGGTAATAAAGCCATCACCAGTTCGTGTTGTGATATTCAGATCACAGTAGCTCCCACAGTTTGTTTATATGCATGGAGTTCGCTGTCCGGTGTACGTGTATAAACTCTCCTTGCTATTATTGTCATTCTTCATATTTTCGCGGCGCAAATACTGTTCTATAAAATTTCGGGCGTGCAGCCCCATAAATTCGACTTCTTCTTCTAATAATACTGTTCAGTCATCTTCAGAGTGAGCCCAGGTGACCGACGCTCCAGTTTTTTTTCCCTTTATTGTGATTTCATTCCCCTGCCCCATATGGACAGGGGGGGGGGGGGGGGGCTGGCAGCAGCACAATCCGCCGCTCTTCAGTCGAGTGACATTACTACAATATTGAAACCTCTCTTACGAAAGACGAATTCCTAACTTAAATGGGGACATAAGAACACAACAGGTGGAGAAAATGAGGGTTAAAATATACACTGACACAGAGGCGTTCAAAGTGGACCAGTTAAAAAAGTCGACATAGAGCTAAAAACACAGTTGGCGATTCGTGGAGCACATAAAATACACTGAAGTCACGCGCACGATCTGCTGTGACAGAGCTTGTACTGATGCTGGGTACTCTATGGTGTACGATAACTTCGAAATTTTAGCCTCGACTTCATCTCTCTGGGACTCAGTAGTGAAAGGAGCAATTGACATTCGGTTGGCGGCGAATTTAATTAATAGAGACTGCGGCTTCAGCTTGGACAAATCATGGAATCCGGAAATTTCTGTAATGAAATCACAAAGACGTCGTGACGGTGCAGCTCGCAGTGATACATCGATATCATCGTGTGGATCGACTGCGCAGCCCTCGATCTAATTCCATGTATCTGTCATACCTCTTTGCCGCCGATCAACGTCTCTGGCGCCTTGTGTATCTGTGACCGCATGCGCAGTGGTGCACTCCGCGGGTTTAAAAGCGCAGAGCAAGTGCTGGAGCGTTAGTCACCTAGGCTCACCATCCATAACACGGATTCCTACACCTTCTACCCCTTCGCCGGTGTGCCCCAAGGCTCTGCCCTCTCCACTCTACCTTCTGTATATGGCGGACATGCCGCCGCCTTCACCCCCCCCCCCCCATCCACCTTCTCCAGTACGCCGATGACACCGCCTTCCTTGCACTCACCCCCACCCTGCAACGCTCCCAAAACCTTCTACAATCTTGACCGGTTTACCACTTGGTGCAACCAGTGGTTGTTCAAAGGCCAATCCTTCTAAGACCCAGGCGATCACTGTAGGCAAAACTACCCCTTCCTTCCGTCTCCTCGATTTCTATTTCACCATTTATGGCCATCCTATCGCCCTCACCCCCACCATCAAGTACCTTGGCGTCACCCTTAACAGTCACCTCTCCTGGACCTCCTGGACCCCCCATCTCCAGACAATCCAAGCCAAGGCACGCTCCTGACTCTGTCTCCTCAAGCTCCTTTCTAGCCGCACATGGGGTCTGGCCCCCTCCACCACCCTTCACACCTATAAATCCCTCATCCGCCCTATCCTCTGCTACACAAACACTGCCTGGATCTCCACCCCTCCTACCTTTTACAAATCCCTTCGAATCCTGGAACGCCATGCTCTCCGCCTCACCTATCGCATCCGTCTCCCCTCCTCCACGCGGATCCTGTATAACCTTATTCCGTTCCCGCATCTCCTCCTTTTCCTCGAACGAATACAGGTCCCCTACACCTCCTGTAAACTTGATCCCCCTCACCCATTTGTCTCTCCCATCCTCTCCCACCCCATCTGCTGCTGCGCCTGTATTCCCATGTCCCACCTGCTCTCCATCCCTCCATCTCTCCACTCTCCATACCCTCACCCAAGGTGGCTTCCACCAACTGCCCCTCCCTGATGATGCCCTCATCCCCTCCATCTACCCCTCCTACCAACTTTGATCCTCCCCATCCACACCCTGTGTTTTTTCCTCAGGGCACCCTCTTTCCCTCCTCCCTTCCTCCCCCTCCTCCCCCTGGGCTTCCTCTACCCCCCATCCCTTCTTTCCTCCCCCTATCTCCTCTGCCACTGGTATCTACACTCTCCACTCTCCCTCCTTCCCCACCTTTTCCCCTTTCGGCAGGTCCACCAACTCGCACACGTCACGTGCGCCGGAGATCATCGCCATCGGTTCTGTGTGTGTGCCGTCGTGTTAGTGCTTCAGTGTTCTTCACCGCCCACGCTCCCTCGTTCACGTGTGTCATCTCAGTCGCCAGTGTTCGTGTACAGTGCTGACGGTTTTTTATTTCACTATACCTGTGAACGGCTCCATGTTTTTTACTCATGTGTCTACTGTTTTTTTTGTCCACAATTATGTTTTGTTTTTATGTGTCTTCCTAGTTTCTATTTGTACTGTCTGTGGCTGAAGAGCGGCGTAATATTGCCCCTGCCGGCCCATCTTTTGTATAAGGTGCTAAAATAAAAATAAAGAAAAAAAAACCTCGGCTCACTCTGAAGACGGCTGGCCGGTGTTCAGCGGAAATATTAGAAAAATAAGTTGAGTTTTTGCGGCTGTATGCCTCAAGTTTTATGGAGCAGAGCTATTATTGTTTGCGATTCGGACATGGCAGCAAACAGTACAAAAGTAACACAAGATGTGAGTATTGCGCAGGCCCAGACAGAAGTGATGCTTATGGGAGGGCCAATAAACCAATCTGTATTCATTACACCAGTGGTCACAGTTCCCTATCTCGAACCTACCCAATGTGTCTCAAGCACAAGTAAATCAACAAAATGATGTCTCTCAATAATATTACCTTCCGAGAAGCAGCAGCTGTGTTTGATAACACACCTTATGCTCATACAGTCATTTTTCCTCCAAACATTACGAGACAGAATGCAGAGTTCCCGCCTCTTCCAACTCAGCAGCGGCTCAATGCAAATATCAGCATCACTACCTACGATCCGCAGCAATCAACCCATACCACGACGACAATGCCGCAGTCGTCAGGAACGGTGGCTCCAGTGGGTTCACCGCCGATATCGCCACCCCCTCCTTTCATACAGCATGCGTAACTACATGGAAAATGGAAACTGTGTGGAACAAAGAGTGTACCACCAAAACATAGTTCCCTGGGGCCATTTGTACCAACCAGAACTCTGCCTCCCTCTTGCTCCATTGGGTCCCAACACTGATGAATTCTTCTCGGGTTATCAGCCGAGTGGTGGCGTCGCCTTGTCGCAACGTTTCAATGAGTTTCGTACCCATCATGTTCTGGCGAAGTGTCGGGAAGCTTCGCCAGAAGATGATGGGCACAAAACTCATTGAAAAGTTGCGATAAGGCGATGCCACCACTCGGCTGATAACCCGAGAAGAATTCATCAGGGGAATACGCCGAGAAGGACTGCAGTCGCGTGGGTCCCAACACTATCCACCACAACATCACTGAGTCAACCAACAGAGTGATGATGTGAACTAACTCGTTAATAACATTTTAAGTATAGTTATGGTGTGATGAATGTATACCGTACTAGCAGACTACTAACAGGTCCACTCCGGTACTACAAATAGATTCTGTCCGGATGTCAATGCAACATATGTTGGCTCCGCCCTTTACATCCCAAAGTCGCCTATAAAATCGTTTAACGGGATTCAAGACTGCTCAAAGTAAACAAAGCCTTCGACATTTTCTACTGGAAAATAACGTAGACATTTGTGCCGTCACTGATACAGGGTTCAAACCAGACGAATCGTTCACGCTCCGGTGCTACTCTGTCATCAGAGAAGATAGATTATAGTGACTATGGCGGTGTAGCGTTTCCGGCAAAGCAGGACACCCGCTTTTTTGTTGTCCATACTGGCAACCGGCATGATACATTGCAAAATGGTGGGTATACGCTGGCAGATCAAGAACCTCCACCTGAATTTGGTATCGGCGTGCAAAATACTTAACGAAAGACTTTCCAAACAACAGTTAACAACAATCATTGACTCCATTGCGAAATCCCTTCTGCTACTAAGTGACTTTAAGGGCCATCATACGTTGTGAGGCTGCAGGAAATCTAACGCAATGGGAAAAATACTCGAGGATGTACTGGATTCGGAAAAAGTTATAGTACTGATTGATGACTCAACAACACAAATAGTCCGACCAAATGAAGTCCCGACGACAGTAGACTTGAGCATTGCATCCCCTGCCGTGTCTACCGTAACGAAATGGAAGCACTACCGGGTACTGTAGGTTGGGATCGATTGCCAATTAAAATCGTAATAAACGCACGACCTAGGGGGGCTGCCAAACGCAAAATCAGCCGGAAATGGAGCACAAAAAAGCCGGTTGGAACTATACGAAACTCTACTGAAAGAAAAACTGAAATCGATCAGAGAAACTGTTGATCCCGAAAGAGACTATGCGATGATGGTGTCGCTTATCAGTGAAGTAGCGTAAGTCTCAGTACCTCAAAAAGGATATAAGCAGACTACCGAATGGCCATCGCGTTGTTAGTGGGGTTTAGAATATGATGCAGTCCTCAAGGAACGAAGGGAACCATTGAGAACATACAAAACGCTCTCTAATGATGCAAACATTATGGCTCTTAAGAAAGCACGAACGGCAGCGGAGAAAGTGTTAGAGTACAAAATAAAAAACACCTGTACTGCAGTCTGCAAAGAAACACCATTAACCAGGATCTGGAATATAATTGCTCTGAGCGCTATGGGACTTAACATCTTAGGTCATCAGTCCCCTAGAACTTAGAACTACCCTTAGACCTAACTAACATAAGGACATCACACACGTCCATGCCCGAGGCAGAATTCGAACCTGCGACAGGAGCAGTCGCGCGGTTCCGGACTGAAGCGCCTAGAACCACTCGGCCACCGCGGCCGGCTCTGAAATTTAAGAATAGTTCTTGTGTCTGATAGCCCCACCTGACGTCATGGACAAGGAAGACGAGGTGGAATATGTAGAGGATAACAGCGTCATCACACAACCCTTTATGCTGGAAGAACTCCAGGCTGCGCTCTCCCAAGGGAAGGGTACTGTATCTGATCCAGATTATATTGACTAGCCTATGCTATGACATACTCCACACAAATGAAACTTCTGCTGCTCAAAATTTACAATAGTGTATGGACTCAAAAGATCAAAATTGACTCCCTGAAAACTTGTAGTACCGAGCGAGGTGGCGCAGTGGTTGGCACACTGGACTCGCATTCAGGAGGACGACGGTTCAAACCCGCGTTCGGCCATCCTGGTTTAGGCAAATGGCGAGATGGTTCCTTTGAAAGGGCACGGCCGACTTCCTTTCCCATCCTTCCCTAATCCGGTGGGATCGGTGACCTCGCTGTTTGGTTCCCGCCCCCAAATCAACCATCCAAACAACCAAAACGTGTCGTATCGTTCCTGATACGTGCATGACGGGTACGTAGCGCCAGAGTGTTTACTTCGGTGGTATATATCTGTCTGTGGGATCTTTGGTTTAACAGTGTGTTGTTCAAATGTGTGTGAAATCTTATGTGACTTAACTGCTAAGGTCATCAGTCCCTAAGCTTACACACTACTTGTGGTGTCACCGCCAGACACCACACTTGCTAGGTGGTAGCCTTTAAATCGGCCGCGGTCCGTTCGTATACGTCGGACCAGCGTGTCGCCACTATCAGTGATTGCAGACTGAGCGCCGCCACACGGCAGGTCTAGTCTAGAGAGACTCCCTAGCAGTCGCCCCAGTTGTACAGCCGACTTTGCTAGCGATGGTTCACTGTCTACATACGCTCTCATTTGCAGAGACGACAGTTTAGCATAGCCTTCAGCTACGTCATTTGCTACGACCTAGCAAGGCGCCATATTCAGTTACTATGAATGTATTCTAGGCGCTACAGTCTGGAACCGCGCGACCGCTTCGGTCGCAGGTTCGAATCCTGCCTCGGGCATGGATGTGTGTGATGTCCTTAGGTTAGTTAGGTTTAAGTAGTTCTAAGTTCTAGGGGACTGATGACCTCAGCAGTTAAGTCCCATAGTGCTCAGAGCGATTGTGAATCATGTACCGTCAAGAGCGACGTTCATCATTAATGGATTAAAGTTAAGTATCAAACTAATTGCGTCCGCTTTCTGAATTCTAATTCCTTGTCATGTTCCAGACCTCACGTCAGTATAGTCTTTCTCTCCTCGCGCTAGCCTGCGTGAGCTAAAACCCGTGCATTTCGCCCTCCACTAGTAACACGGTGTTGGCTCTTCTGCCAACACAACACTAAATTATCCTAAGGACAAACACACACACCCATGCCCGAGGGAGGACTCGAACCTCCGCCGGGATCAGCCGCACAGTCTGTGACTGCAGCGACTTCAGACCGCTCAGCTAATCCCGCGCGGCAAATGATGTCAGTGCGAACCGTTCTGATTGTTTAGCCTGTGATGTGATAAACCTTTAGTGACAGCTGAAAAGTTTGTGCCAGATCGGGACACGAACCCGAGTTTTTTGATTTTCGCGAGCAACCAGCTTAATCATTTTTAACTGTGATTTATTATCAAATTGTACATGAAAATATTTTTGAAGGAAGGAAGGTTGAGTTCAACGTCCCGTCGACATCGAGGTCATTAGAGACGGAGCACTAGCTCCGACTGTGTCAAGAATGTGGACTAGCCGCACAGTCCATGACTGCAGCGCCCTAGAGCGCTCGGCTAATCCCGCGCGGCTTTAACAGTGTCTTATGAGGGAGCCACCGCGGAGTCGTGGAGATAGTCTGGAGAGGGCGCTGATGGACAGGCGCCACTCCGCACGGTTCTTAGCTCTCTACAGCATGTCACGTTCTATGGAATTTACGGTTTGCTAATTAATCGTTGGTAGCTGTAATTCTGGACCCTTGCCGTCCGGGGTAGCCGAGCGGTTCTAGGCGCTACAGTCTGGAACTGCGCGACCGCTAGGTCGCAGGTAGGAATCCTGCCTCGGGCATGGATGTGTGTGATGTCCTTAGGTTAGTTAGGTTTAAGTAGTTCTAAGTTCTAGGGGACTTATGACCTCAGAAGTTAAGTCCCATAGTGCTCAGAGCCATTTGGACCATTTTCTGGACCCTTTTGCCCCTGAACTGAGGGAGATATGGGAGATAAAGAGCTCACCTTTTGAGGATGGCTCAGTGTAACCTTACTACTGTGTATTTTGTTTGGAGTTTGGCAAGCTTTTACTTCCACTTACAGGCACCTCATTGTAACCTTACTATTTAGAAATTGTGAATATTTGGTAATAGGTTTAATTTCCCCTTGAATATTTATTTAAACCTTTGAGAAGTTTCTTTAATTCATCTTTAAAGGCGCCGCAGGATAATTTTTTTCTATTGTTGACCACTCTTTAAAAGTGAGCTAGAAATTTGGGAAAGGTTTTTATCCATCCTTTATGGGTGATTCAGTTTCATTTGTAGTCTTGTAAGCATTGGTTAAACCAAACCTTAAGTTTTTTCTTGTGTTCTTGTTAGTGGTTCTGTTAAGGCTAAGTACAGTCTTCATCACTTGATTAACACTAACTTGTTGGTTATCAGAGTATGATACATTAATCACTTTTTGGTGTGTTTAGTTTAACTCAAACTATTTGTGTACCATTGCTCAAGTTATATCACGCGTAGCCCGGCGTCTAGGACAAGTAAGAGGACCAACACGCTGTCACCATGCCATACATTGTTCTTAACATTGTGAGAAAATTTCCTTCTCTCTATATCTGAAGTAAAGTTATGGATCTTGGGTGCATATTTACTTTCACCTATCTGATACTCCTCAGTTTTGTTACAATGAAAATTTTTTAGTAATTTTAGAACTGAAGTCAAATTTTGCTTTAATTCAAGACTGTCTATACATTTGTTTTGCGGCCCTGTTATACTACTCAGATAGCTGAGCCTGCCTATAAAATCGTATATTGCTTAAGTGTTTCATGCTAAATTTTGCTTTAATTGAAGTGTGTCTAAAAATTTGTTCCGACTCTGTTTTATTACTCAGATTACTGAGTTTGTCTGTAAAACCAATGTTGCTTAAGTGTTCTATGCATGCAACCAGTGTATACACTCTGAAGTATCTTGGAAAATAAAAAAAAATTACTTTTGGTGTGTTCACGACTTGGGTTTAGTCCTCCATCTTCAGCAGTCCTTATCCTGTTTACCTATCATACCAGTCCCCATCCACAAATCAGGAAAAATAAGTGATAAACCCGAGTCGTATCGGCCTATCACCTTACTACCGTGTTGGGCGGAGATATTGGAGGTGTAATGAGGGCAAAACAAGTACCGTAGGCCCAGACCCCTAAAGAAATCCGGTGACCAGAGTGCCTAACTGAATCGCAATCAAATTAAAATTTTAAAATCTGGACCTATAAGCTTTGGTGCTGGAGGCCCTCACTGAAGCGGAGGGATTGTTTAAAAAATTAAACTAATGTAAAATATTACGATTTTGCATGAAAAGCCACGATTAATGCATCCAACACAGCAGATCATAAAATATTATTGTTAAGTACGTGGAAGTGTTGTAATATTTACGAATGTATTTTAATTTCATTCAAATTATACCAGATTTTAATGTAAGCGTCAAAGAAGTTTTAATCGAAGTACTGGAAATATTTTGAATCAGCAAATAAGTTTATATCTAGCCATATCGGAGATTTATGATACCTAATAGGTTCGAATATGCATATACAAACTGGAAAGTTCACGCGCCTTATCAAGTTCTGGTTGCGCAACTGACTGAGCTGTGCCGCTCGTTCCGACACGTTTGAAACTTTTTTCCAGTAGTTTCATATGATAATAGTATAAGTATTTAAAGCTTACCCTTAGAAAAAGAATTAAGTGTCTTAAAACGATTGTGTTAGGTAGGCTTTAATTTACCCTCCAGATAAAGCGTTAAATACATACAAAGTTAATTAACTGACATCTACAATTACTATATTTGATACTTTCTTCCTCTTCTCGTTTCAAAAGGATTTCGGCTTTAACATTAGTAGGGAGACACTGTAGACAAAATCGTTTACGTTTCGATCACTGTAAACGGAGTGCGCTGTAACTTTTGTTTACTTTGCGAAGGTGGCCGGTCGGCTGAGCTAAGGCCAGTCGGCCTCTGCTGGTAGCTACTGTGCAGGCCCAGCGACCGAAAGTAAGTCTTGACAAGCCGAGATTACAGCACAGAATTCGTAAGAGTACAGCCGTTTCAGTTGTATTTTTTGTATTGTGGCTTGTCACTGTAGTGCTCATAATGAGTCGAGGTGAATAACCTGCTGCACGTTCTCCTGTGGGAAGTTAGTTCTTGTATCGTAGCATCACACGGTTTTTAAGAATTTTTTTTATAATGAAAACGGACGACTCGAATGAAAGAAAGTGTTACAGCGCTGCATCAGATTACCAAATACCGAAGCGTAAGGTTGAACAAGAGTGCTGCGGTAGACATTGTTACCCTTTGTGTCACTCGCTAAAATCAGCAGTGTCGGGGAGTTAGAAGGACATGGAGATGAAGTTGGGGCTTCCTTAATTGATGAGGATTCTCAGAAACAAGTTACTTCTTTAGTTAGACAATTTCACTTATAACTGGTTAAAGTTATTGTGGTGTAGACGCATAAGAAGAGCCATCTCTTGAAGAAATTAGAAATTATTGACTGTTTCCATAAATTTTTGCAGGCGTTGTTTAGATGCATCTGTAGCATCGGCGGTTCAGAGGGGGGGATCACATGGATCAAGAGAGAGGCCACAGTAAGAAGGGTGGCGTTTGCCTGAGGAAGAGTGCATACAAAAAAGTGGAAGTGATAGAACAAGCAGCAGTGACAGTGACGAAATCGTTCCACAAACTAAACATGTTTTAAGGGATAGATAGACAGGGGATGAGAAGTTTTTAGATTTTTGTCTGGAGAGGAAAGAAAAAGCGAAAAGCGTTCAGCAGTTTAAACGTAGAAGAAACTATTTAGGCGAGGACCTAGCAACCACCGAAAATACTGCCGCAGGACGCAAAAAGTAATCAACCTTAACATTAAAATGTGCTTGAGCGCATCTTAAAACATAGGTAAATTTGAAAAAGAGACTGGCTTATTTAGAGCGTAGATAACGAAGTACTGTACTGCTTTGCTTGCCGACTGTTTTCGCTGATTTGGCTCGGGGCTACGGCTCGGGATTATCAAGAGGCCGGCGTACGTGAACTTGCAGGGAACAACCAAAACGGAAGACTAAGAATGAAATCCTCATATAAAGAAAGATGTAGCACAGGGATGTAGTCTTTTGCCCCTTCTGTTCAGTCTATCCATCGAACAGGCAATGACAGAAATAAAAGAGAGGTTGAAGAATGAGGTCAAAAATTCAAGGTGAAAGAATTTCAACGATAAGATTCGCTGATGAGATTGCTATCCTCAGTGAAAGTGAAGAAGGATTATCATGTCTACTGAATGATATGAACAGGCTAATAAGTACAGAATATCGTTTAAGAATAAATTGAAGAAAGGCGAAAATAACAAGTCGAAGTATGCAATGTGAAGGAATACTACTACTATCTTGGTGGAAAAAAAAGAAACGTGACGGACCAAGCAAGGAGAACACTGAAAGGCAGAACAGCACACACAATAAGTCTTTAGTTCCACACCGAAGAAATTTCTGAGAAAGTATATTCGGAACACAGCATTCTATGAAAATGTATCATACACTGTAGGACGCCGGAAAAGAAGGGAATCGAAAAGGCTGAGATGTGGTGCTACAGAACGATGTTGAAAATTGGATGGGCTGATAGAGAAGAAATGAGGATGTTCAATGCAAAATCGGCTAAGAAACATGTG
The DNA here is from genome assembly GCF_023864275.1 of Schistocerca cancellata. Taxonomy (NCBI): domain Eukaryota; kingdom Metazoa; phylum Arthropoda; class Insecta; order Orthoptera; family Acrididae; genus Schistocerca; species Schistocerca cancellata. The sequence goes on from NC_064626.1 coordinate 253,686,580, forward strand.
GAACATATCGATAAGAAAAATGGACAGGAAGAGAGGACAGGTATTACCCTACTGGCAATTAAAACTGCTACACCACGAAGATGACGTGCTACAGACGCGAAATTTTACCGACAAGAAGAAGATGCTGTGATATGCAAATGATTAGCTTTTCAGAGCTTTCACACAAGGTTGGCGCCGGTGGCGACACCTACATCGTGCTGACATGAGGAAAGTTTCCAACCGATTTCTCATAGACAAACAGCAGTTGACCGGCGTTGCCTGGGGAAACGTTGTTGTGATGCCTCGTGTAAGGAGGAGAAATGCATACCATCACGTTTCCGACTTTGATAAAGGTCGGATTGTAGCCTATCGCGATTGCGGTTTATCGTATCGCGACATTGCTGCTCGCGTTGGTCGAGATCCAATGACTGTTAGCAGAATATGGAATCGATGGGTTCAGGAGGGTAATACGGAACGCCGTGCTGGATCCCAACGGCCCCGTATCACTAGCAGTCGAGACGACAGGCATCTTATCCGCATGGCTGGAACGGATCGTGCAGCCACGTCTCAGTCCCTGAGTCAACAGATGGGTACGTTTGCAAGACAACAACCATCTGCACCAACAGTTCGAGGACATTTGCAGCAGCATGGACTATCAGCTCGGAGACCATGGCTGCGGTTACCCTTGACGCTGCATCACAGACAGGAGCGCCTATGACGACGAACCTGGGTGCACGAATGACAAAACGTCATTTTTTCGGATGAATCCAGGTTCTGTTTACAGCATCACGATGGTCGCATCCGTGTTTGGCGACATCGTGGTGAAAGCACATTGGAAGCGTGTATTCGTCATCGCCATAATTGCCCGGCGTGATGGTATGGGGTGCCATTGGTTACACGTCTTGGTCACCTCTTGTTCGCATTGACGGCACTTTGAACAGTGGACGTTACATTTCAGATGTGTTACGACCCGTGGCTCTACCCTTCATTCGATCCCTGCGAAACGCTGCGTTTCAGCAGGATAATGGACGACTGCATGTTGCAGGTCCTGTACGGGCCGTTCTGGGTACAGAAAATGTTCTACTGGTGCCCTGGCCAGCACATTCTCCCGATCTCTCACCAATTGAAAACGTCTGGCCAATGGTGGCCGAGAAACTGGCTCGTCACAATACGCCAGTCACCACTCTTGATGAATTGTGATATCATGTTGAAGCTGCGTGGGCAGCTGTACCTGTACACGCCATCCAAGCTCTGTTTGAGTCAATGCCCAGGCGTATCAAGGCCGTTACGGCCTGAGGTGGTTGTTCTGGGTACTGATTTCTCAGGACCTATGCACCCAAATTGCGTGAAAATGTAATCACATGTCAGTTCTAGTATAATATATTTGTCCAATGAACACCTGTTTATCATCTGCATTTCTTCTTGGTTTAGAAATTTTAATGGCGAGTAGTGTGCGACACCTTCGTGCTAGAAGGAGCTGTAGAGGGCAAAAACTGGCGGGAAGATTGGAATACATCCAGTAAATAATCGAGGACTAGGCTGCAAGTTCTGCTCTGGGATGTAGAGGTTGGCGCAAGAGATGGATTGATGTTGGGACGTACCAAACCAGAAACAGAGGACTGATTACTGAAAAATCTATAAAATAAAAAAAATGCCTGGACCGAGAGCGGAACCCTGTGACGCCCTCCACTTTATATGGCCCCAGTCAGATTCAGATCTCTTTCCTTTTTGTTAACACTGAAGAATATCCTTGGTGTCAACTATCGTCCCCCTGGAATGGCCCACCGCCCGCGCAGCACTGACAGATCTGGAGCTGTGACAGCGCGCCGTCCGTTGCCGCCGACGTAGCCTCGGCCCGGGCTAACAACCGCTGTGTTTGCCCTCAAAAACTGGGGCGGCCGACCCGGCCCGGCGCCAGGGCGGCAGTGGCAGCGGCGGCGCCCCCATCAGCTGACCAACTGGGTCATACGCATTCGCCCACACCCTCCCCCGCCTGCCCCGCAGGTCGATAGTCGCCAGGCGAGCGTCGATGCGCGCTCGGCGCCGCTCGGCTGCCATCGGCAGCGTTCGGCTCGGCCGGCAAGCTCGAAGTGAGGAGCGGTGGCGACGACGTCGGCATACGGCCAGCCAGCGGCTGCGACACCGGCCGCTCTGGAATTCGCGGAGGCAGCAGCGGCAGCGGAGGCGACCGACGTGTACGTAGCCGGCCCAGCATTGCCTACCCTAACCTAGCGTAGCCTAGCCGCTGCCCGCGACTTCTCACTGCCATTGGAGCGCCGTGCTTGTCTGTTGCCACCGCCGTCCTCGGCCCAAAGCGACTGTAAACACTCGTTGCTGACGAAAGCAGTGTCTACATTTACGTCTGTACCCGACAAGCTGCCTTATGGTGTTTGACGAAGGAAAATCATGTTCTACTGGCACTAAAACGTGTGCACATGCTCTTGTATATTATTGCTGCCATTCAGTGCCAACACTTTCGGATCCTGTTTAAGAAGAATCCATAGTTAAATTAAAAAAAGAAGGCTCACTCACTTCTGAATTTTGATTGGCATAAAAGTTAAAAAATATTACCCAAGCAACGAGTTTACATGCCCCTCTGACTGCTTTAACTATCGAAAACCGCGATCAATGTCTCTAACCGTTCGCGAAATGTAACTTTAGAGAACGGCGCGCGGGATGACTCTGAAGCAAACTGCGGCCCGCGGGCCGCATGTGGCGCGAGTCAAGTGTTCGCGTCGCCTACAATTTTCAGCTGTATATTGATATGCACCCAGCTACTAACAGCCGAATCCAAAAACGTCAACTAACGTTAAGAGCTTCTTAAGAGTGTACTTGCTCAGTAGCGAACAAAAATTCATACAGAGACAGCAATATTTTGAGATGTACTTAATTTTAGTTGATGTTGGTGAATTAGGCCGTGACGTAAATTTGCCCTTTACACCAGGAGCAGAGTGGCATGTAGCGCGGCCACTGCGCAACTAGAACCGATCAGCTGAGGTGGCAAAAATGTCAAACGGAAGTAACATGGATTCGTCAATGCGCACTGTAAGCACGATCATCTTGAAACGTGGTACTTGTTTGTAACAAGTATTATGCAGTCAAATTAAGGTTGTAATACAACACAAGAAAAATTACCTTAAAAACATTTAGTAAACATTAGTGATCGTGTCTCACATTGTAATTACTGTTATTACTTAATATAACATGCTGTTTTACGTAGGTTACCAAGTAATAATAAGACGGTAGGGGATGGTGTGATAGTGGCCCGGGCGGGAAAAGTGGCCACTGCATGGTTTTTCGCCCTGAACAGCGGTGCTGCCTGCCGACGCGTGGTCACACTAGTTCTGATACGTGTCGACATCGTTGTCAGTGAGACTGACAGAGGGAGCGTGTTCCGATACCTTTTGGAACAAACTTTTTTGTTTTTGGGTCGTCTGGTGTAACATAAGTCATTTATATTATATTTTTAGTGTCATTTGTATGGAGAGTAATAATTTTTTTTACAATACCAATGTTTAAACAATGCCCTTTTGCCGACAAATGTAGTTTCTTGTTATTTATTTCTGTTTGATTGTTTCTTCGATGGATCACTAATGTGGCCACACTACTTAACGTGTAAAGCGGTCGAGGTGTTAACATCCCAATAAGAGCTAGCTACTTTTTCTTAATTTTTTTTTAAAAAAGCAGGCGTATTACAACAGATAAAATTGACTTCTAAACCCTTTTATATACAAAGCTATCATCCTCCTTTGTATACCTTTCTCACAATTTTTAATTAATTAAATAATATCATTTCAAACTGTATCTGTTCTGTTATAATTAGCCTAATGCAAAAGTTCGATTGAAAACGGTCTGCTTCAGCCGCCTGGTATTCTTCCAAATACTAGGAGATGAAAGTAACTAGGAAATGTGCCGGAAAATCAGGAAACCAGAAATGGCATTGTGTTGTGATGGCACTGCCCACAGTACCCAATTCTGTACGGGAATGCGTCACTATGTACGCCTTCAGAAAAATACATGCAGTTCCAATATATTATTTTCTTTTTTACTAAAAAATATTGAGGAGTTGCCCTACAGTGTCACTATTGGCTCTTAGTAAAAAGTTTGACGACCATCGCTGTTGGGCGATTTAACTTTGCTGCCATCTGAGGTATAAGGTCAGTAGCTTTGTCTGCGAACAGCCACCAAGCGCCCCTCCCTCTTATGCGATAAAAAATCGCTTTAAAGTCTCCATATCCTTCAAAATCATGTAGAAAATTTGGAATTAACCTGTGGAATAGATCTCCATAGTGTCTCTAGTCATATGGAAATCAGAACCCTAGAACACTACAGCGGTGAAACCATTACGTAGTTACTAAACCACCATAAATTTTACTGCTCCATATTTTATTCAAAGGAAGTACTAGTGTCCTTTGTAAACTCACACCAGACTGTTCACCCAAGATTTATTTCGTCAATAGTATATAGTTTACGCACCACTTAATTGCGATTAAAGGGTCTCCAGTTTTGTTACATACAAAATGCCCTGTTTTACACCCCATACTGACAATATCAGATTGGCGGAAACCACGAATTGGTGCCAATTGGAATTTTTGGAAGCTTTAGTAATCTAGGGTTAATTTTAGTCACTCTAAAATTTTCCAGTTCGAAATTTGTCTCGGAATCAGTTCTACTCTCTGAAAGAAGTTATGTTTTTCGTTAATTACTAAATACCTCACTCGATAGTGGATTTTCCCAAAGTTTCGCATGGCAGTGCGTTTGTTATGTAAAAGCATCGCAATACAGAATATTTACCTAGTAACAAGTGTGAAATTTTAGTCTCTATCTCCCACAAAAGCAACAAAAAAATTTTGAGATTAACATATGCTTTAGAGCTCTGTAGCATCTCTAAATAGGTCAAAAATCAGCTCTTAATTTTATTAGCCTCAGGGCTACTATTTTTCACGATTTTTGCATCAAGAAAAGTTTCCTACTTGACTAATGGCAGGTTCGATGCTCTGAGAAGCGGAAATGCCAACACAGTCGGAGCCGTCAGTGGCAGGCTCCAATTGGCGGCTTCCTGGCGGGAGTAGTGCAGCCCGCTCGCCGCCTAATACCAACTAATTTAAAACAGACTGCACCCCTATACTCTGAAAACCACGTTACGTTGGCTGGGGAAAGGTAGGCCAACTCCTTGTACCACTGTCAGTTCCCTCATTTTCCGTAACGGCCGGGAATGGCACAGTAGAAGGACTGTTCATAATTCTCCGTGTAAGGTGGAGTATGCCTAATTTTACGTTTATGACCTTTTCGCGAGACATGTCTAGGATGAAGCAATATGTTGGTTGACTCTTCCAGGAACGTATTCCCTCCTTATTCCCTAATAATTTCAAGAGTGAACCACACCTTGGTGCATTACGCCCGTGTAACAGCGTCTGCCACTGTCTATGACGGTTTTAGCTTACTCTCCTAACTCTTACTGCAACACGCTACCTTTCTTTGAATGTTGTCTACTTTCTCTATCAATCCCAACTGGAGACTGAGGAGCAGTGCTCAAGTATCGGTAGAAGGGGGGGGGGGGGGGATTTGTAAGCTATCTCCTCCGTGGCTTGGCAACGCCTCCTAAGGATTCTTCCAATGAATCTTTGTCTGGCTTCTGCCTTTCAGGCGATCAGTTTTATATGGTCGTTCCACTTCAAATAGCTACTTACACCTAGTCCCTTGTGGCTGCTTCCAGTGACTGTCCCGCAGTTGCGTGACAGAAAAAAAAAGGTTCTTTCCGTCTGTTTATGTGGAATACGTTAAATTTATGTTTATGAGCTTTATAAACTCATGCTGTTGTTAAATGTTTGATTGAAGCGTTGTTCCTCAGGTTACTACACACAGAGCGAGGTGGCGCAGTGGTTAGCACACTGGACTCGCATTCGGGAGGACGACGGTTCAATCCCGCGTCCGGCCATCCTGATTTAGGTTTTCCGTGATTTCCCTAAATCGCTCCAGGCAAATGCCCGGATGGTTCCTCTGAAAGGGCACGGCCGACTTCCTTCCCCGTCCTTTACTAATCCAATGACACCGATGACCTCGATGTTTGGTCTCTTCCTCCAAAACAACCAACCAATCAGGTTACTACTATTCTTAAATACAAGCTGTATTATCTTAAAACCAATATCCTGAAAAAGAAAACAGCAGTTGCGAACTACAGCCCCCTCTTTAGAATGAGGCTATTATCTGTGGGCTCTGGGTCATCCGAACAAGACACCATATCTTCCGTTTGACTTCGAGCCGACCCATTATGTCTCCCTTGTCCGCATGTCACTGATCACCTTGCAGTATTTTTGGTTAAAAAAAATAAAAAACGCTGTTATCAGCAAGTATTACCCTGGTCCCTTTAGTCATCCCGTCATTGAAAGGTATTTGTAGGGCAGAGTGTTTCCGTCGCATTGATCTGTTTGATTTGACTGCCAGAGAAACTACCTACCTTCTCGGGGCATTTCTAGAAACATCAAAGGGGGGAGGCAGTTAAAGAGGCATTGTACAATCGTAGCAAACGGCATCTCATTTTTCTCGCCATTAGAACAGTACAGTAACACGAAGATGTTTCTCCCAGTATTGTGTCTGCAAAATGTATTTGCTAGTTATTCCCACAGGGACAACCTCTTCAGTTGAACTTTGCAACGAACGGATGTTACGTTCGTAGCTGTGCTGATTAATACGATGTTAAGAAGCTATTGTATTGATACTGAGTACGACACTGTTGGCAAATACTAAAACATTAATTTCGCGTACCATTCCTGATGTCGCCGAGTGACTATTGTTTTAGTCTTACATAACATAGAACTCAGGGAAGAAATTTTTGTGATAAATGCCAAAAGCTCAGGGGGACGTTTGGATCTACTTATACACTACTTGTAAATAATAACTTACCTGATCATACAGTAGTCCTTCACGGCCGTTATTAACTACACTTAAAATTTGCAGGCTGGTAGGCTAAAATTTAGGGGAAAGATTTCCATATCGACCACGGCCTGTCATGCCCGCCCGGTTAGCCGTACGGTCTAACGCACTGCTTTACGGGCGGGAAGGCGTGCCGCTCCCCGGCGCGAATCCGCCCGGTGGAGTAGTGTCGAGGTCCGGTGTGCCGGCCAGTCTGTGGATGGTTTTTAAGGCGATTTTCCATCTGCCTCGGCGAATGCAGGCTGGTTCCCCTTATCCGCCTGAGTTACAGTACGTCGGCAATTGCTGCGCAAACACTGCCTCCACGTACGCGTACACCATGATTACTGTACCACGTAAACATTTGGGGTTACACTCGTCTGGTGTGAGAAGTTCCCGGGAGATCCACTGGGGGCCGAACCGCACAATAACCCTGGGTTCGTTGTGTAGCGGCGTTGGGGTGCGTGGACTGCTGTAGCCTGTTGTGGGGTCGTGAACCACTGAGGCCTGTGGCGGTATGAAGCCTCTCCGCCGTTTCTATGTTCCCAGTTCCATACAATACAATACGGCCTGTCAACCCGGAAGTTTTAAGTGAAAATAATTGGTCTGGATCACCAAAATAACAATACAGGGAAGTATTTTTTTAAAATCTAATGGTTGCATGTTTCTTTTATGAATATGTCTATGAAGAACAACTGATAGTTGCTTCTGCACCTAACAATTTATAACTCCTACAATACGAATCATACAGAGAAGAAGTGTGAAATGTAGCCTGTTTGCACATTAATAAGTCGTTTACGGACAATCATCAATTATTAATGCTCCAGAATACATAGCCTTTTCTCTGTCAGCGGGTGCTGCGTCATCATAATCAATGGTAAGTTTTTCCTGTTGCTTTAACGTTGTACTGCAGAAGTCCAAAGCGGCCACAGCCTATTCGAACTCCTCTAATTCACGAAACAAGCTATCATGTGTATGGCATCAGTTTTCAGACCCATTTGTTATCATCCTTGATGCAGCTGTTTATCACTTAGGGTTGATTTACCTGGAAACACATGGGTGCTTTGTGTGACGTCACGGAGCTAACACGACGCAGCTGAAGTCGTTGCCCCTTTCTGTTCGACACCTCTTTGACTTCGGCAGTCCCGGTGAAGACTACCTATATTGGCTACAACAGAGCGCTTCATGTATTACTTCATCTACATTTACTGCGTACACGGAACAGATACAAAATCAACCAAGCAAGGCTAGTAATGTTTCCAATTCTACTGAGTTTTGCGACGAGTTGAAAAAATGTAAAGCTGTTCTGGTGAAAAATAAATGGATGAAAATCTGCGAGTTTTATGCTACCTGTAAGTTTTCAGGAACAGTTACAATTAATTGAATACGGGAATGGGGCTCGAGTGTTGAAGCTCCCTAATGCACTACAGTTTATCAATCAAAATGGTTCAAATGGCTCTGAGCACTATGGGACTTAACAGCTGTGGTCATCAGTCCCCTAGAACTTAGAACTACTTAAACCTAACTAATCTAAAGACATCACACACATCCATGCCCGAGGCAGGATTCGAACCTGCGACCGGAGCAGTAGGGCGGTTCCGGACTGAGCGCCTAGAACCGCTAGACCACCGCGGCCGGCTGTTTATCAATCATTTCGTTCCATATATTGCTTTGAGCAACTGTTTAGTGATACAACGCCATGGACTCCATAACGGAAGTTATTTCTTTGAAACGAATTAAATGCAAAGAAATAAAATGAATGGATCTATGGGGATGAAATCAATGAAGATGCTACAGTATTAAATGATGTCAGAGAAAACTGTGCAGATTGTTGAGCCTGTGGTGTGATAAACCTTTAGTGACAGGTGAAAATTTTGTGCCAAACGGGGACACGGACTCAATTTTTTTTTTCGCGAGCAGACAACTTCATCATTTTCAACTGTAATTTATTATCAAATTGTACATGAAAAGTTTTTTGAAGGAAGGAAGATTGAGTTTAACGTCCCGTCGACATAGAGGTCATTAGATACGGAGCACTAGATCCGACTGTGTCAAGGATGGGGATGGAAATCGATCGTGCCCTTTCAAAAGAAATATCCCAGAACTTGTCTGAAGCGATTTAGGGCAATCATGCAAAAACCTAAATCGGGATGGCCGGACACGGATTTGAACTTTCGTTCTCCCGAATGCGAGACCAATGTGCTAACCACTGCGCCACCTCGTTCAGTATGTTTTTTCTATTCATTCAGTTCATAGTGTTCAACTATGTGAAAAAGATTATGCAGTTTCTTAAATTTTTTATGGGGTAATCAGTCACTGTAAAAACATAAATTTGTAATACTAATATGTTTTGTTGAATTTAACGTATGAATCACAATTGAATTTTAAAGCCGATTGCGGGTGTGCCAATTGTTGTTTGACAAATAGTTATCGAAACCTCCAAATGAAAGCTGTAAATGATTGACGACAGAAACAGGGAAACATGTGTAAGGATACTGTATAGCACTATTTCAAAAAAACTTGAACAGAGAACAGTAAACACTAGGTGGGTGAATTCATTGTTACATAAGAAGCAGTTAGCCCCCTCCACGACTTAAGGTAAACACTAGACTGTTCAACACGACTGGAATCCTGCATCTTACTTTCTTTTTTTCCACATACGATTTCAGCAGAACACTACTTCGAGAGTTTATTTCACGGGATACGTGGAGATAGCACCAGGCATCTGTTACTATGTTGCAGTATATGAAGGCGAGCCTCTGTACCACAAAGATCGAGTAAGGTGACATAGTGGTTATCACATAGGAATCGCATAAGGAATGACGACGGTTCAAATTCGCGTCTAAAAGTGCTGATTAAAATTTTCCGTGATTTTCCTTAGTCGCTCCAGGCAAATTCCGGAATGGTTCTAAAGAATGATCACGGCCTTTTCTTTTCCTATCCCTGAACCATCCGATCTTGTGCTTCATCTGTAATGACATCGATGTCGACAAGACGTTAAATACTAAACTTCCTTCTTTTTGTTCCAGCAAGCTGTTATAATTTGCAGCTATTCCGGAACTGAACTATATATTCATGTTACATCAATATTAACACGAGCGATAAAATACCAACGCTTTTCAGGTTTTTTAATCTTTTTTATCTAGGCGTAGCTTTTTTCTATTTCATTTTCAATAGTTTAATCTTAGAACGAAATGCAGCACGTCTTTCCTAGAACAGTTTTGTGAGAGGATGTGACGTTAACGAAGACGTAACCTGAAATTACGGTTTTCCTATCTTCAGCATCCATTAAAGCACATAAGTTACTGTATAGGTCTTACCAGGTCTTAATAAAGTTGCTGGTATCGTCAAAGTCCAGTAAAATCAAATGAAAAAGTCATGGGATACCAATATGCGCAATACAGATGGCGGTAGTATCGCGTACACTAAGTATAAAAGACCAGTGCATCGGTGGTGATGTCATTTGTAATCAGGTGCCTCAGGTGAGAAAATTTCTACCGTGGTTATGGACGCACGGCGGGGATCAAAAGATACTGAACGCGAAATGGCAGTTCGATCTAGATGCAAAGGACATTCTACTTACGAAATCGTCAGGGAATTCAATATTCCGAGATCAACAGTGACAAGAGTGTGCCGAAAATACCAAATTTCAGTCCATTATCTCTGACCACGGGCAACGCAGTGACCGATGGGCTTCACTTAACGACCGAGAGCAGCGGCGTTTGCGTAGATGTGTCAGAAAGGAACACTGCGTGAAATAACCGCAGAGACCAATGTGGGACGTACGACGAACGTACCCATCAGGACAGTATGGTGACATTTGGCGTTAAAGGTCTTTGGTGGCAGACGACCATGTGACTGTCTTTGCTAACAGCACTACATCGCCTGCAGTGCAATAACCTGCCTGCAATGCCTCTCCTGGGCTTGTGAAGATATCGGTTGGACCCTAAACTACTGGAAGGCATTGGACGGGTCGGATGAGTCCAGATTTCAGCTGGTAAGAGCTGATGCTAGGGTTCCAGTGTGGCGCTCACCCCACAAACCAAGGACAAAGGTTGCCAACCGGGCACTTTGCAGGATGATGGTGGCTCCATAGTGGTGTGGGTCGTGTTTACATGGAATGGATTGAGTCCTCTTGTCCAACTGAACTGATGGTTTACTAGAAATGGTTATGTTCGGCTACTTCGAGATCATTTGCAGTCATTCATGGATGCATGTTCCCAAACAACAATGGAATTTTCAGGGATGACAGCGCGCCGTATCATCGAGTCCGCGGTCGGGCATCGAGATTTAGGTTCTCTGCAACTTCCCTAAATCCGTCTAGACAAATTTCCAGATTATTCCTTTGGAAGGGCACCTTTGAAACATTCCGAGCTTGTGCTTCATCTCTAATGACCTCGATATCGACGAACGTGAAATCCTAATTTTTCTTCCTTCCTTTTTTCTTTCTTCTTATGTACCGTGGGTGAACAAGATTATTCGTTTACTGGATAATGATTGTGTTTGTGATTGAGCACACTCCCGATACATTTTTTTTATCGAACATGATAACACACGCACTTATAACGCATCCTATGCTGCATGAATAATTGTAACATAAGTAATGTATGATTTTCACTATTTGTTCTACTAATATGAATTTGTATTTATGTGCACGTTATGTTGTCTGCTTCGGTTGTCGAATGGTCAGCGCATCTGACTCGCACGTGGAGGAACCGCTTCAGTTTCCGGTGTTTTCCCATAGTGGGAGTTCAGGAACGGGATGCACTTCTCATCGTGACACCAATTTAGGACCAACTTGAATGAGAAGTAGCAGTTCAAAGTTCTGACAGTCGACAACGACCGATAAAACCCTGTGCTGACCACATGCCCGTCCATACCGCATCCACATGACGCCACTGGTGGTCGGTCTGCAATGCACTGTCTACAGAGCCTCATCGCAGACCCTTTTTTTTTTTACGTAATGTTAGTTTGTAACATCTTTGGTTCTCGTGGACATGTGTCCGGAAACGCTTAATTTCCATGTTAGAGCTCATTTTAGTTTCGTCAGTATGTACTGTACTTCCTCGATTCATGTGTGGGCTGACGAGAATCCGCACGCAATTGTGCAATCACGTCATCAACACAGATTTTCTGTGAACGTTTGGGCAGGCATTATTGGTGATGTCTTGATTGGGCCCCGTGTTCTTCCACCTACGCTCAATGGAGAACGTTATATGATTTCATACGGGATACTCTACCTGTGCTGCTAGAACATGTGCCTTTACAAGTACGACACAACATGTGGTTCATGCACGATGGAGCTCCTGCACATTTCAGTCGAAGTGTTCGTACGCTTCTCAAAAACAGATTCGGTGATCGATGGATTGGTAGAGGCGGACCAATTCCATGGCCTCCACGCTCTCCTGACCTCAACCCTCTTGACTTTCGTTTATGGGGCCATTTGAAAGCTCTTGTCTACGCGACCCCGGTACCAAATGTACAGACTTTTCGTGCTCGTATTGTGGACGGCTGTGATACAATACGCCATTCTCCAGGGCTGCATCAGCGCATCAGGGATTCCATGCGACGGAGGGTGGATGCATGTATCCTCGCTAACGGAGGATATTTTGAACATTTCCTGTAACAAAGCGTTTGAAGTTAGGCTGGTACGTTCTGTTGCTGTGTGTTTCCATTCCATGATTAATGTGATTTGAAGAGAAGTAATAAAATGAGCTCTAACATGGAACGTAAGCGTTTCCGGACACATGTCCACATAACATATTTTCTTTCTTTGTGTGTGAGGAATGTTCCCTGAAAGTTTGGCCGTACCTTTTGTAAGTAGGCTGTTTATGTTTTCTTATTGGCAACGTTACGTAGCGCTCTGTATGAAAATCACTGGCTGTGCTGTGTGCAGTCTGTGGCCAGTTTGCATTGTTGTCAGCCATCGTAGTGTTGGGCAGCTGGATGTTAACAGCGCGTAGCGTTGCGCTGTTGGAGGTGAGCCGCCAGCAGTGGTGGATGTGGGGAGAGAGATGAAATTTGTAATACTGGATGGCATGAACTGCTATATATATATATATTATGATTATTAAGGTAAATACATTGTTTGTTCTCTATTAAAATCTTTCATTTGCTAACTATGCCTATCAGTAGTTAGTGCCTTCCGTAGTTTGAATCTTTTATGTAGCTGGCAGTAGTGGCGCTCGCTGTATTGCAGTAGTTCGAGTAATGGAGATTTTTGTGAGGTAAGTGATTTGTGAAAGGTATAGGTTAATGTTAGTCAGGGACATTCTTTTGTAGGGATTTTTGAAAGTCAGATTGCGTTGCGCTAAAAAATTGTGTGTCAGTTTAAGCTCAGTCTTGTATAATTTTTCAAAGGGGACGTTTCACTTTTTGTAACACCCTGAAGATATTATTATTATTATAGAAGAAAAGACTTTCATTGATCATGCAGACAGAGGATATGTCTTGTGTTCCCGGAATGGATACCGCTATTCGTTTTAAATAAGATTTACGTTATCACCAAATATGTTATATGCTAGATTATCTGTGGCGAGTCATAGGAGCCTCGCTCCATCACATTACATGTGGGGGCCAGTTTACAGCTTGCTTCAGTTCCTCATGAGCCGCAGGCGAAATATCTCACCCATTCAAGAAGCCGCGACGTAGTGCGGAATTCCTCTCTAGCGCACGCAGAGCACTTTGGAGTGGGGCAAACGGGTACTCCTGAGAACAAACTCAAAACTGCAACTTTTTCACTATTGCTTCTCCGTTTTATGCAGACTACACAAACTCTCTTCCATCGAGCAGGGCTAATGGGACTACTGGGGGAAAGTAGCGATCTCTGGCCGGATGAGCTGCAGTTGTTCCCTACAGGGTAGTTACATCAAACTGCTGATATATACTGCGCCACTTGCATCATACTAATATTCATTTGTCAAAGCCAAGTTTTATCCATCCATTCTACCTTCATATACAGTGTGTATAAGATAAAAGGGCTCCGAGTCAGTAATAGGAACATTCAGTCATATAACGAAAGCTACTTCATTTGAAATTGTAAAATAATTTTAAAAACAGCAACTATTACAACAGCTTAAAATTACCTTTTTACGGCTATTTTCGTACACTTTTCCTTTTAAAATTGCCCACAGATAAAAACTGGAAGCAGTACATCCATGAAGACTTGTGAATACGAAACACGAGTGACTAGACGTATGGCATGTGGCGCCATCTTGCTGGGAAAAATAGTATTGCCTTTCATGTTCTATTAACTGACAGGAGGCCATCTCCAAAATTGGAAAATAAAAGCCTGTATTGACAGTTGTATGGAGGGACGCCGCGCAGATAATTCAATTAACAAACACACCTTACACAAAAATAACTTTTTTATGGTGCAGAGGAACTTCAATGCATGGTTTGGCGGGTTTTGGTGGGCCACTAGCGCTTAGACTGGCTATTCACGTGACCAGAAAGGAGAAAACAAGCTTCATAACTCATAAAATACATTATTCGTGTGAAATTCACCATTCAAAATTTTTCTAAGGAACCATATGCAGTACTTCACATGAGCTGGAAGCAATGGCTGAACACAAAAAGCAGTGTAAAATATCAAGTGTAAGGAGATAAGGAAAGAATGATAAAATGAAAGTTTAATAACTATAGTGCAACAACCGCCAACCAGATTTATTTCAGGACTGCAGTAGTTTTCTGCGAACTGTTTGCAACCGCTTTTGGAGTACGAGCAGAGGGCCTACTATTACATCCAGCTTTAGAGACATGTTCACTAGAGCGCTATTTTGTTATCAAGTTCTGAACACTATATCTTTGCAGGAATGCTGAAGTTCAAGAATTGTTCATGAAAAAGATTACAAGTCCTCTCAAAATAAACCAATACGGATGTAAGCTTCAACTATACACACCATTTCCGCCACTGAATTTCGCATACTTAACTTGAAAAACTCAGAGAATCTCGAAAAGACCCTCACAGCACTTTCAGGCAACAACGGAAGCTGTGATAATTAATTACGCTGGCACGTGATCGGAAGATTGGATAGATGAGAAACAATAAATTTACTACGTGCTGCTTACTAAATAGTTGGCAACGCAAAGGACAAAGCACGTAGATATACAAAGCAGTATTATCTTACTAATGATAAATCTGACAGGGCATCAAAGAGTTTAAATAACGGCCGTTGTTGCAGTGCAGGTATTAAACTTTCATTTTATCATTCTTTGCTTAACTCCTTACACTTGATATTTTACCCTGCTCCTTGTGTTCAGTCACATATTTCACAAGATTAAATCTGTTAGTGAATTTTGTCATGGAAATGAGAGCAGATCTTTGGTGGACACGTAACGCGCGCTGTGGAATGCACCATAATTTTGCGCAGGTAATGGTCAGCGATATTTATTTAATGAAGGGAAATGTTCATAACAAGGCCGAAGATTTAAGGTTCTGTTCCACTTGACCCTGAAATAGCACACAAATCGGAACCACGAAACCACAGCAGTTACCATTACAGAAAAATCGTTAGAAGGTAATTTGATAACTCAATGAAAAATATTTATTCCTTTGAACGGTCTCACCGTTATGACTTATTCATCGTAATCTCGTTATAAGAAACGACATTAGCACGTCTCAAGATCGTACAGAACTAGTTACCCAAAATGCTTGCGAAAACTGATCCAGTAGTGATATGCCTAGTTGCGAGCATAGGTCGTAAATGAATCCCAGGAGCGCTAATTTGCCCCTCCGCCGTTGTGGATCAGTTGAACGGGCAGTGCCACAGTTACGTGGACTGAACTCTTTTACTGATCCCACTAACAAACGTCTACTCTGGCCCATGGAATCCATGCAGTTGAGACACTGGTTAGCGGGGCCGTATATACACTGCTAACCATTAAACTTTCAACATGAGAAAGGATAGAACGTAATGAAATTATACGTATTGTGTGTATATAGTAAATCAAAAGAACAGATGATTAAATTTGTTGGTGATTTGGGGGGGGGGGTATTCAGAATGCGAAAGTACGTAAACAGAACTGCCATCTGCCGGCAGGAGTGGCCGAGCGGTTTTAGGCGCTTCAGTCTGGAACCGCGCGACCGCTACGGTCGCAGGTTCGAATCCTGCCTCGGGCATGGATGTGTGTGCTGTCCTTAGGTAAGTTAGATTTAAGTAGTTCTAAGTTCTAGGGGACTGATGACCTCAGATGTTAAGAAGTCCCGTAGTGCACAGAGCCAAGCCAGAACTGCCATCTCTGGCAGCAAAAATGGCTCGAATCCGGATGGTCATAGAGTCGAAGTGAACCCGAATGACATATACAGGTATGTCATTCAATGGTTCCGTCTCTGTGCCAGGTTTGATCATTCATAGCGGTGGATTGGCAGTCTGTCTGCAACCCATGGCCAGACGTTTTCGATGGGTGAGAGATCTGGAGAAAATGGTAGCGAGGGCAGAGGATTGGACACTCTTTGTAGATCAGGTCAGCAGGGGCAACGTGCGGTCTTGCGTTAAGTTGTTGATAGGTAACGTCACGCTGATCTCGAAGATAGCTGCAGTAGCCAGCCGTCAGATGCCATAAATGTAACGGGTGCTGCCGGCCGGAGTAGCCGAGCGGTTCTAGGCGCATCTGTCTGGAACCGCGCGACCGCTACGGTCGCAGGTTCGAATCCTGCCTCGGGCATGGATGTGTGTGATGTCCTTAGGTTAGTTAGGTTTAAGTAGTTCTAAGTTCTAGGGGACTGCTGACCTCAGCTGTTAAGTCCCTTAGTGCTCAGAACCATTCGAACTTTTTTTTTTTTTTTTTTTTTTTTTTTTTTTTTTTTTTTTTTTACGGCTGCTGCCCAAATTACCGGCTACGCAAACCAGAGATGATCGCGTTGCGCACACAACGGCGCCCCACACCATCACGCCAGGTGCTGCGCCCGTATGTCGATGACGAATACAGTGTGGTTAAGCTCGTTTTCCTCCTAGTCCCCACAGAGGGATACGTCCATGGTGATGCTGTCTGCAGAACTGGGACTTGTCTGAAAAGCCAACGTGGTAACGTGGTGACACTCCTGTGTTCAGTGTGGTCCTCTGGCGCACCATTGACGGCACGCCACTCTTTGCCACAGCGTCAAGTGAAACAACAGCAATGGTCGCCATACAGTCAGTGCTGCTCCAGACTCTTAGTTTGGATACTAGTCTAGTCACGGGAGCTCATTTAAATCCCGCATGACGTTTCACGTTTCCGTCCTAGTCCATTGATTCCGTAGTAGCTAGCCAGTTGTGGGGTCGACCAACGCGGATGACAATATTTCGAAACGATGAACTGCACCTTCGATAGGCCGCGTTCGTGTCACTGTATGATTGCTATATGAGCTGTTATTGAGTTTCTCCTTCTTACACGAGGCGTAACTTGAACTTCTCACAAGAAATCAACATTCAGGTGCGATTTATGATTGATAAGCTCCCTGCATAATCTTTCCTTATACACTGGGGTAACAAAAGTAATGGATCGCGATATGCACATATACAGATGTCGGTAGACGAGACATAAAAGGGCAGTGCACTGGATGAGCTGTCATTTGTACTCAGACGATTCCTGGGAAAAGGTTTCCGACGTGATTATAGCCACACGACGGGAGTCAACAGAATTTGAACGCGGAATGGTAGTTGAAGCTATAAGCGTGGGACATTCCATTGGAAATTCAATATTCCCAGATCCAAAGTGTGGTGTCACCGCCAGACACCACACTTGCTAGGTGGTAGCCTTTAAATCGGCCGCGGTCCGTTAGTATACGTCGGACCCGCGTGTCACCACTATCAGTGATTGCAGACCGAGCGCCGCCACACGGCAGGTCTAGAGAGACTTCCTAGCACTCGCCCCAGTTGTACAGCCGACTTTGCTAGCGATGGTTCACTGACAAATTACGCTCTCAATTGCCGAGACGATAGTTAGCATAGCCTTCAGCTACGTCATTTGCTACGACCTAGCAAGGCGCCATTACCAGTTACTATTGATGCTGTAAAACATGTACCGTCAGGAGCGATGTTCACCTATTATGGATTAAAGTTAAGTATTCTATCCGTTACCTCCTTTTTTCTGAAGTCTAAAATCCGTGTCCTGTTCCAGATCTCACGCCAGCCTGCGTGAGCTTAAACGCGTGCCTTTCGGCTTCCTCCTAGGGATGGTCTGTCTTGCCAAGGAGGCAAAGGCTAAGATCAATGAGGATACTTGTTGCCCACTTTATACTTTTCTGTGTACGAATAAAAAAATTGTTCAAATGGCTCGGAGTACTATGGGAATTAACATCTGTGGTCCTCAGTCCGCTCGACCCCAGCGTCCGGCTGTGTACGAATAATTACGATTAATAGTGAGGTATGTGGTTTGAGAATTTGCGTGTCAGCCCAAAACGGGTCATCATTACAGCTGAATTTTCTATCAGTTTAACTGAGACAGACGAAATGAAAATAATAAGTAAAAAATTATCCAATATCCTCAGTATCAGTTCAGACAGTGCGGTGAATTTGGCATTAATGGGCTATGGCAACAACCGACCGACTCGAATGCCTTTGCTACCAGGACGACATCGGCTACAGAGCCTCTCCTTTTCTCGTGACTATATCCATTAGGCCTAGCCGACTGGAGAACAGTGGCATGGTCAATCGAGTCAATATTTCAGTTGATAAGAACTCATGATGGGGTTCAAGTATGACACAGACGCAACGAAGCCATGAACCCAGGTTGTCAACAAGGCAGTGTGCAAGCTGGTGGTGGCTCCATAAGGGTGAGAGCTATATGTACATGGATCTCACTGGGTCTTCTGGTCCAATTGACCCGATCGCTGACTGTAAATGGTTGTGTTCGGCTACCTGGAGACCAACTGCAGTCATTCGTGGATTTTATGTTCCCAAACAACGATGGACTTTTATGGATGACAATGCACCATGTCACCGAGCCACTATCTTTCGCGATTGGTTTGGTGAACATTCTGGACAATTTGAGCGAATGATTTGGCCACCCATATCGTTCGAATGAATCCCGTCGACCATTTATGGGACATAATCGAGAGCTAAGTTCGTGCAGAAAATCATGCACCGGCAGTACTTTCCCAATTATGGGCGGCTATAGCGGTAGCATAGGTCATTATTTGTGCAGGAGACTTCCAACGACGTGTTGAGTCCATGCCACTTCAAGCTGTTGCACTACGCCAGGCAAAAGGAAGCCAGAGACGATATTAGGGGGTGTCCGTTGACTTTTGTGATCTTAGTGTACGTACAATAAAACAGTACATTAGAACACATGCATGATATTGGAGTTTTTTTCACGCGTCTGGCTATAACGTCATGCTCCTGAACTATGTTTCGTGCAATGATACACATCAAAAAAGTTTTGTATCACCTCAGTTCCGAGAGTTCCGGAACCTGTACAGAAAATTGGAATGGAGAGCAACATAAACATTATTTCCGCCCTTTTTATTGCCAATGAAAACCACACATTGCATGTTGTACCACCACATAGCGAGGCCTTCAGAGGTGGTGGTCCAGATTGCTGTACACGCCGGTACCTCTAATACCTAGTAGCAGGTCCTCTTGCATTGATGATTGCCTGTTTTTGTCGTGGAATATTATCCACAAGTTCATCAAGGCCTTGTTGGTCCAGATTGTCCCACTGATCGACGGAGATTTGGCGTAGATCCCTCGGAGTGGTTGTTGGGTCACATCATCCGTAAACAGCCGTTTTCAATCTATCCCAGGCATGTTCGATAGGGTTCATGTCTGGAGAACATGCTGGCCACTCTAGTTGAGCGATATCGTTTCCTGA
This sequence comes from Schistocerca cancellata, assembly GCF_023864275.1. Lineage (NCBI taxonomy): Eukaryota > Metazoa > Arthropoda > Insecta > Orthoptera > Acrididae > Schistocerca > Schistocerca cancellata. Next base: position 253,706,263 of record NC_064626.1, read on the forward strand.
AGGAAGTCATTCACAATGGGGGTGCGAATTATCGTCCATGAAGACGAATGCCTCACCAATATGCTGCCGATGTGGTTGCACTGTCGGTCAGAGGATGGCATTCATGTATCGTACAGCCGTTACGGTGTCTTCCATGACCACCAGCAGCGTACGTCGGCCCCACATAATGCCACCCCAAAACAGCAGGGAACCTCCGCCTTGCTGCACTCGCTGCACAGTGTGTCTAGGCCGTTCAGCCTGACCGGGTTACCTCCAACCACGTCTCCGACGATTGTCCGGTTGATGACATAGGCGACACTCATCCCTGAAGAGAACGTGATGCCTATCCTGAGCGGTTCATTAGGCATGTTAAAGGGGCCCATTTGTACCACGTTGCATGGTGTCGTGGTTGCAAAGATGGACCTCACCATGAACGTCGGGAGTAAAGTTGCCCATCATGCAGCCTACTGCGCACAGTTTGAGTCGTAACACGACGTCCTGTGGCTGCACGAAAAGCAGGGTAGCTGTCAGGGTTCCTCCGAGCCATAATCCGTTCAAAAAATGGTTGAAATGGCTCTGAGTACTATGGGACTTAACATCTGAGGTCATCAGTTCCCTAAAACTTAGAACTACTTAAACCTAACTAACCTAAGGACATCACACACATCCATGCCCGAGGCAGGATTCGAACCTGCGACCGTAGCGGTCGCGCGGTTCCAGACTGACGCGCCTAGAACCGCTCGGCCACACCGGCCGGCCATAATCCGTCCATCCAGTGCAGTAGTAGCCCTTGGGTGTCCTGAACGAGGCATGTCATCGACAGTTCCTTCATGTCCGAACAACATCGCTTTGGTACACTCCGAGACGCCTGGACACTTCCCTTGTTGAGAGCACTTCCTGGCACAACGTAACAATGCGGACGCAATCGAATCGCGGTATTGACAGAGTAACCATGGTGGAACTACAGACAACACGAGCCTTGTACCTCCTTCGTGGTGGAATGACTGAAACTGATCGGTTGTCGGACCCCCTCCGTCTAATAGGCGCTGCTCATGCATGGTTGTTTACATCTCTGAACAGTCAAAGGGACTGTGTCTGTGATACAATATCCACGGTCAACGTCTATCTTCAGGAGTTCTGGGAACCGGGGTGATGCATGACTTTTGTTGATTATGTGTATTTTTGCAAGTACATTCAGTGGTATATGTGAATACTGTGTACAACATTTGTTGCAAATAGAATCAATAGTAAAGGAGTAACAAATTAAAATGTCTAGCCTGATGCGGAAGTCTTACTGAACGATCAGAAAGTGATAAACTTCCACCCTATCATCATCTCGTAATTCGTGGCAGAGTGCTCCCATACTCGAATACTGGATGTATAGTGTGGCTTGTTGCACGTCGTGAGAAACGCTTCTTTTTCACCCCCTCCCCTTTGAGAGGTATGTGGATCATACTCCCTCCCCCCTTACCTCCCTCCCCCCACTGTGGTTCTTTACAGACAGTAATTGACATGTGTACCAGTTTTGGTTGAAATCTATCAAATTCTTTTGGAGATGACATACGTACACAGATACATCCACTTTTATGATTTTTTATGGATGTAGAGCTCGTTACCTCAGCCACTTCGCGCGATTGTGTTCAAATGCTAATGGTTTACATATACGAGTATGAAACGCTCTTAATGCCAGTTTGACGTTTGTTGCAAGCCGCCTTCTTGGTGATACAGTTTAATGACAAACAACGTACTGTAGTTACAGATGTGAATCTGATGACTCACGCGTGCTGCACAGCGTTACGGGGAAGAGCAGTGCGCCGCCACCGTTCGCGCGTGATAGCGGTGCTGCAGGCGTGGACAGGGGCCGCTCGGTGGTGAAAGCGACGTCGGAAGCTTGTCCGGCGCTTATCTGCGCCCCACTTGCCGCTTATCTGCTCACACTCTTCACGTCACACCGTGGCAAATTGCTCAACTATAGCCTTCCGGAAACAATTGCTGTCCAAACCCTTTTAGCGCTTTGTCGATGTTGGCCAGGAAATTGATGTAGCGTACTCGACACCAATAGAAATTGATCAAAGACAGTAATTTGTCAAGACCGTCACCGCCGTTCGCATCGCCTAAAATTGGCAGGGACTTGGGTACACAGCAGATATCGAACAAACCATCGGCTCTACAACAGTGCACAAGAAAAAAAACCCGTACAAAGTAAAACTAAAACAAGTTGCAGCCCTCAGTCGCAAAAAGAAAGTCTTTTTGACCTAGGTTTCGGTCAGTTCTAAGTGTGCCTTCATGAGAAATAAAACACTTAAAACTTTCATGTCGCGTATAAAATAAATATGAAGCGAAAACGCTTTAGCCACAAAATATTAAAATAGAAAACATAGGGGCAGGCGACTAAAGACTGCACCACTTGTCGAGCTGCGGTAGCATCAGGAGTGTGACTTTATTTTCGCTACCGAGGGCTGCAACTTGTTTTAATTTGTCCTTGTAACAGTCGCTGACAACGCAGCCATGTTTAAAGCTTTAAAACATACAAAGTCTGGCAAAAAAATTGAAGCACCCAGAAGATGTGATCGGATGTCAATGTAACTACATATACGAACACATCGTCGGCGGCTACGCAGTTCGTTCGAGCTGCAGCTCTCTGTGACAGGTAGAAGGCCTGTCAGAGAGTATTAGTATTGCATGCGTTTAGCGTTGGCCTCGTGGGGTATGCAGGAGGGCGCAACAGTCACTCAACAGCAGGTTAAAAGAAAACAACAGTAACAGCAAGACACAGTACAGTAGGAAGTTTTACCCCGTTACAGTGTTATTACCAAATGCTGAAATTTCGCTTTGCCAAGTCGGTATAGAAAGGTTCAAGTGGCCCTGGGCACTATGAGAATTAACTTCTGAGGTCATCAGTCCCCTAGAACTTAGAACTACTGAAACCTAACTAACCTAAGGACATCACACACATCCATGCCCGAGGCAGGATTCGAACCTGCGACCGTAGCGGTCGCGCGGTTCCAAACTGTAGCGCCTAGAACCGCTCGGCCACCCCGGCCGGCTCGGTATAGAATGCTATGGCAAAAAAATACATAAAAATGAAACTAGAGTGAATTGTTGAAAGTGTGATCTGTGATACGTGTTTACAGCTGTAGTTTCCGAATTGTTACAATGTGAACGAACAAAGAAAGGATTTTCGCGTTACAAACATTTTATAAAAGTGATGCTACTGCAGTTGTTAATGAATGGGGAAGAAACTTTAGACCAGACCACCATGTAGACAAACAGTGTACGACGTACGAGATAGATCTTATGGATGCAGCAAGACCTCGCTGCCAAACGACAGTCACAAAAGAATATTACACAAACAGAAGTTTAAAGTTCACATTGCACCTCTACAACATGGCTTACTTGAAGATGGTCCAGATCGACGTCTTCATTTTCGTGACTTGATCCTTGACCAACAGAGACATGATCCTAAGATTCAATAAAATTCTCAAAAGCCTCATACCATTGCCGAACTAAAAGACTATATACACGACGCATTTGATGATTTGGACAATGACACCACACTATGCCACAGAATATGTAACAGTGTTCCAAAAAAGGCTTTAAAGATGTACAAGGTATTAATGATGTCGGAAAAATGTTTGAGCATATAAATAGTTGTAAGTATTGTTTGTATTTGTAACAAAACATTAATTGGATCTTTTGTTTAAATCAGTGCACAGTATCGAGTCATTTCCGCGCCACTTCTGCCGTGCTCATAGTCAGGTGTAAAGGACACAAAGACAGCTTGTACTAGTATGAGACAGCATTATGAGCAGCCGATAGAGTTTGAAAGGGGCCACGTCGTGCGTTCCCGTTTGGCCGGCTCGTCGAATCGTGCAATATCCACATTCGTGGGGCATTCGGATGTGACAGTGGCCCGATACTGGATGCATAAGAACGTGAGGATGCGCATACTCGTCGTCAACGTTCCAGTCGACCATATCTGACCACCATAGGGGAGTAATTATCAATGAAATTCGCTAACAGCGGTGTAAGTGAGATGTTATTTTATTTTACTTTGCGTACCAGTTTCGGCAATCCACTACGATATCTTCAGGCCCCATATGCATCTCTCAAAAATAAACGACATTGTCATACAGTGCCATACATTCCTGACAATATCTCTCAAAAGTAAACGATATTGTCACACAGTGCCATATATTCTTGACAATATCGTTCATTTTTGAGAGATGCGTATGGGGCCTGAAGATGTCATAGTGAAATGCCGAAACTGCTATTCATAATAAAATAAAATAGCATCTCAATCAGGCGGCTGTTAGTGAATTTCATTGATAATTAATTGACCAGCTGATATCCCCTGTCCATCAACAGAGACCACACGGCAGGGTCACTGTATTGCACACCATAACCCTTTTACATCTACCCCTACCATCCAAGAAAGAGTTACGCACTCCCTGCAACACTCTGTGTCATTCCGTTCCATTAGTCAGAGACGCTCAACAGCTGGACTCTTGAATGACCGTTCAATACGCAGCTGCCGTTAACACCACAGTACAATCGCACCATTTGGCATTGTGCCGTGACTGGGAAGCACGGATTGCTGATGAATGGCGTCGCATTGTGTACAGTCGCGGTTCTGCACTACACTGGGCGCTACAGTCTGGAGCCGAGAGACCGCTGCACTCGCAGGTTCGAATCCAGCCTCGGGCATGGATGTGTGTGGTGTCCTTAGGTTAGTTAGGTTTAATTAGTTCTAAGTTCTAGGCGACTGATGACCTCAGAAGTTAAGTCGCATAGTGCTCGGAGCCATTTGGTAATGGGATCCTGGTGGAGTCAATGGTCGAAAGAGAGAACTTAGCGAGTTTGAATTAAACTGAAAAATTGTGCTGTTTGTGGGCAAATCCATGTGTTTATGTAGCTTGATGAAGAGAGGGTCTACACACTTTATAATGTTTTGGAACATGATAAATACTCTTTTTGGCGCTTAATATATTAATTAGTTGCGATTGAAATTTCAACGTTGGCCGTTTTCAGGCATACATGACCAGTGTCGCGACACAGATTGACAATGTTGCACGCGAACAAAATCAAAGAGATCCCACTTCATGGCTGCAGAAACAAGTATTAACGACAAAAGTAAACGATGCTGTATGAAATCAGTGAACTGAAGTAAGAAGCATGCAAGTAAGAGATTTCAGACAGAAAGTTTTCTCTGTCGTCGGTAATAGTTATTTCTGGTTAATTTTTTTCGATGCTAGTGTTGCTGAAGTGTGTTACGACATTCGACATGTATGCTTGGAAACGACAATTCGTTGATACTGTAATCGTAATTAATAAATATATTGACAGTTACAAACAGTATTTATCAAATTCAAAAATCATTTTCGAAGTGTCTGATGTGATGTGAAGTTTGTTTCCGACACCTTTTACCTGTTATCAGCGGTCTTTTTTTTCCCACAAGCCGCGCGGCGTAGCCGCGTGGTTTGGGGGCCTTGTCACGGTTCGCGTGGCACCCCGCGTCGGAGGTTCGAGTCCTCCCTCGGGCATGGGTGTGTTTGTTAATTTAAGTTAGATTAAGTAGAGTGTAAGCCTAGGGACCGATGACCTCAGCGGATTGCTCCCATAGGAACTTACCACAAAGTCCCAATTTCTTCCCACAACATCAAGGTTATTTTGTGTGATGCTAGCAGTAGCTGCCTGAAGATGTGAAGTGTGGTTAATCATCCGGATCAGTGGTCAGCTCTGTGGGGTCTTCTGATTGGCAATCAGAGTGATACAGAGCTATTATTACTGGAGCGGGAGCTGCGACTATTCTCGCGTATCAGAAATAGTCTGGCGACCTTTCTAAAAGGAATTTCACAAAAGCAGCGGTATGAGAAGTTGAGCCGGGTCGGGCGATTAACCTATAGACTACACTGCCGTCGTATGTAACTATATGAGGTAGCTTGAGTAAGAAGAAAGTTTAAACAACTGATAGCTTGTGATGTGATTTGTTACAGTTAGTGCATGTAGCTTACTTGCAGCAATGGCAGAAAACCGGTAGATACTTTCATGAAAAATTACATGTACCAGGTCCAGTCAGAAAATAAACGAACACTTTGAATTATGCACCAAGGCAGATATTTAGTAATATGCGCTTGATATCTCTGCATTTCGCATTGCCTTCTTTGTAACCACGTGTTTATGGAGCGTTAATATCTCAGATACCTTTTGTGATATTGTTATTTGAGTGCAACGTGTTTAAATGTTACTCGGGATTTTTGAAATGTGCGATTTTCTGGTGCTATGAAGCAACGTAAAAATTTGCGTGAAATTGAGGAAAACTTTCACAGAACCATTTCAATTTTTGAAACAAGCTTCTGGAACTCATTCTATGGGTCGTACGTAATGTTAAAATGGTTTTCATAGTTTAGAAGTGATTATAAGTCAATTGAATGTTATCCTCGACCAGGAAGTCCTTCCGCTTCAACTAACGACACAAGCGTTTAGAAAATTTGACCGTTTTGCAACGGTTACGAGAAAAAATCCCCAAAAAAGAGACCAGAGCTCTGGAGAGACTAGTCATGCTAGTTGCGCGATGACACTCACCTCTGTCAGTTGGTCAGCTTTGTGACTGTCCACCAACAGCCGCAACATCGCTGCTCACCACACATGGCTCCTTGCGATTTCTTCTTACTTCGAAATTAAAATTAGTGCTGAAAGAACGCCGTTTTCAGAGTATCGATGGCATAAAGGCAAATTCGTCACGGACCTTAAAGTCCATCTCATATGAAAACCTCCAGGACTGCTTTGCGAAATGGAAACACCTCTACGAAAAGTGTATGAATAGGGCAGGGCAGTACTTTGAATGAGATATGAACCAATAAACTGTAAAATTAATAATAAAGTTTAGAAAATACTGTTCGGTTATTGTCTGAACAGATCTTGTACAGAAGTAATCTTGCATATTTAAAACTTCAGCATTAGTTCTGGAAGAAAAGTAATTAATTGTTAAATATATGTGTGACAACTTGTTTAGATACCCTTTGATCTGTATATTAGAGTTATCGAATAAACATATTTTTTGTCGACCGTTTTTTAAATCATTCGGCGATTGACTTAGCAGTACATAATTCATCTGTCTGTTTTAAATTTTGTGTATGAACCGTTTGTATTCCCCGTAGTGTAGGGTCAGTCGGCTCTCAGCCATGTTGCAAGCTGCCGTGCGCAGGTCCGCGAGCGGACCGCTGTTTATTCGAGCGGGGACTGGTATTGTAATGTAAACAGATCATCTCGAACGACGATGGGGCTTTCGTACATAAAGGCCACGATGAAATTAACGTTCAATGCCCAGTACGGACGACCTAAGGCATACGAATAGAGCGTTTCCTGCATGAACTAATGCACGTCGATCCACAGGAACTCGTCTCCAGCACAGTTTACCTGAAATTTATCCATGAAGCAGCGCGCCAACGGCTTTTTCGCCGTTCCATCGATGGATATTGTTTCCATGACCCGCACGGCAATGTGGGAGCAGTGACAGTCGACCATGCAGGACTCGGGGTTCCGAACATACGAATTTTCGATCTGCCGTTTGAAGTTCCGGCCACACTTGTCGCGGACGTGCTGCGACCTTACGAGGAGGTGCTAAGTCACGTGGAAGAAAAGTGTCACACTTTCGAGATGTTCCATGTTCTGAACGAAGCTCGCCGGGTGCGAATCGACTGCACAAACACATCCCGTCTTACGAGACTGTTGGTGGCTCTCGAGCAATCGTCATTATTGCGGTCAACCGAGGACTTGTTCGGGGTAAGGCAGGAAGCGTATGTCCGCTCTGAATGCTTGTAGAGACGCCTCGCCGGCCGGTGGGGCCGTGCGGTTCTAGGCGCTTCAGTCTGGACCAACGTGACCGCTACGGTCGCAGGTTCGAATCCTGCCTCGGGCATGGATCTGTGTGATGTCCTTAGGCTAGTTAGGTTTAAGTAGTTCTAAGTTCTAGGGGACTGATGACCACAGATGTTAAGTCCCATAGTTCTTAGATTAATTTGAACCATTTTTATAGAGACCCTAGCACAGATCCATCGCGCTGACACAACGCCTACATCGCAACCGACGACGGCTGCCTATTACATACATCCAGGCAGCGAGAAACGTGACGGACGCGGACTGTTCCGGCCCAGTTACTGACCCCCGCGGGTCCGGTTTCCGTGCTGAAAGTGTCACGGCCTGCATCGGAACCGTCGACGTGCTCGACAACAGCGAACTCGTCTGCACTTCAACCGTGTAAGGATGGAGAGAACCTAAAGGTAGATTCAAGCTGGGACACGGAGATACGGGAGGACTACTGTTCGTCGTGATCCACAGGACGCAGACATGCATTTCCGCAAGCAGAAGCCGTCCAAATGACGATAAAAGAGGAGGCTGTCTGCAGGAGACGCTTCGCAAGACGGTGGCGCGTTGCAGGAAGATGATGATAATCCCTCTGAGGCCCGGGTTGTGGACTCCATTCCTACGGTTCCTGGTTCCCTGAAGGTCAGCCCACTGACGAGCTCCCTGGCGAAGACATCAGATGAACGTCATACGTCGCCTAATGTCAGCGCAGCCAGCTTGGGGATTGGGCGTGTGAGGTGTAGATGAAAAGAATGATATCAGACTGGAGAGACCACCTGATGCCCGCGGCCGGCGGTCTACTAGACGGACATCTCGTCCTGGCTGATCACTAATATATACACTACTGCCCATTAAAATTGATACACCACGAAGAAGACGTGCTACAGACGCGAAATTTAACCGATTGGAAGAGGATGCTGTGATATGCAAAGGATTAGCTTTTCAGATCATTCACACAAGGTTGGCGCCGGTGGCGACACCTACAACGTGCTGACATGAGGAATGATTCCAACCGATTTCTCATACACAAACAGCAGTTGACCGGTGTTGCCTGGTGAAACGTTGTTGTGATGCCTCGTGTAACGATGAGAAATGCGTACCATCACGTTTCCGAATTTGATAAAGGTCGGATTGTAGCCTGTCGCGATTGCGGTTTATCGTATCGCGACATTGCTGCTCGCGTTGGTCGAGATCCAATGACAGCAGAATATGGCATCGGTGGGTTCAGGTGGGTAATACGGAACGCCGTGCTGAATGCCAACGGCCTCGTATCACTAGCAGTCGAGATGACAGACATCCCATCCGCATAGCTGTAACAGATCGTGCAGCCACGTCTCGATCCCTGACTCAACAGATGGGGACGTTTGCAAGACAACAACCATCCGCACGAACAGTTCGACGACGTTTGCAGCAGCATGGACTATCAGCTCGCAGACCGTGGCTGCGGTAACCCTTGATGCTGCATCACAGACAGGAGCGCCTGCGATGGTGTACTCAACGACGAACCTGTTTGCACGAATGGCAAAACGTCATTTTTTCGGATGAATCCAGGTTCTGTTTACAGCATCATGATGGTCGCATCCGTGTTTGGCGACATCGCGGTGAACGCACATTGGAAGCGAGTATTCGTCATCGCGATACTGGCGTATCACCCGGCGTGATGGTATATGGTGCCACTGGTTACATGTCTCGGTCACCTCTTGTTCGCATTGACGGCACTTTGAACAGTGGACGTTACATTTCAGATGTCTTACGACCCTTGACTCTACCCTTCATTCGACCCCTGCGGAACCCTACATTTCAGAAGGATAATGCACGACCGCATGTTGCTGGTCCTGTATGGGCCTTTCTGGATACAGAAAATGTTCGGCTGCTGCCCTGGCCAGCACATTCTCCAGATCTCTCTCCAATTGAAAACGTCTGGTCAATGGTGGCCGAGCAACTGGTTGGTTGGTTTGGGGAAGGAGAACAGACAGCGTGGTCATCGGTCTCTTCGGATTAGGGAAGGATTGGGAAGGAAGTCGGCCGTGCCCTTTCAGAGGAACCATACCGGCATTTGCCTGGAGTGCCGAGCAACTGGCTCGTCACAATACGCCAGTCACTACTCTTGATGAATTGTGGTACCGTGTTGAAGCTGCATGGGCAGCTGTACCGGTACACGCCATCCCAGCTCCGTTTGACTCAATGCCCAGGCGTTATTACGGCCAGAGGTGGTTGTTCTGTGTACTGATTTCTCAGGATCTATGCACCCGAATTGCGTGAAAATGTAATTACATGTCAGTTCTAGTATAATATATTTGTCCAATGAATACCCGTTTATTATCTGCATTTCTTCTTGGTGTAGCAATTTTAATGTCCAGTAGTGTATATTGCGAATGACAAGAACGTTCAGACAGGCGACGTAGGGCTTACGACTGCAGGATACGTATTACCCAATGACCTAGGTGTATCGGATAGGTACAATCAATGTCAACGGCTTTAGTTCTATGACCAAAACCCAGCTGTTAAAAGATATGATTCAGGCGGCGTACACTGATATCATGATTACTCAAAAGATTCGGCCGATCTGCGCCTGGACATTTATGGATACACGTCTTACATTAACCCAGTTACTTACGGTGGTGATGGTATGGTCGTATGACCATGTATTTGCCATCAACGCGAGGCGTTGCGCTCACCGTCGGCGTGGTCCGCATTGTGAACCTGTACGCCCTGTCTGGTACTGGAAAGCGTCGAGAGCCAACAATCTATTACTCTAATGAGACAGCTCAATTGTTTCAAGACGCTACGAGGCACATAGTAGTGGGTGAGGTCTTTAACAGCGTGTTATGCCCTGAGGATCAGATCCTCCACCGTGTCTCTTGTCCAGCCCTTCATTTGACTGTCAGGGACCTCGTTCTGCACAATACACAGACAATAGTCCACGGTGAAAGAAAAGGATATGCACTCTTCACCAGCCACTCGGCCAGTAGTTTGGAAAGGATTTACATTTCCCGAAGTCTTCGGGCAGACACTTTCGATGCCCAGCTGTGGCCCACTGCATTCACCGACCACCAGGCCTTCATCCGCGCCGTAACTCGGCCACGACAACAGACGATCCGTAATAGAGGACCATGTACTCTTAACGTCAACATTTTCCAGGAAGAGGAAAAATGTGAAGACATCAAAAAAGAAATGATTGTCGGAAGGATAGACTCAGCGTATAGGAAAGTCAAAACAACCTTCGGTGACATTAAAATCAAGGGTGGTAACATTAAGAGTGCAAAGGGAATTTCACTGTTAAATACAGAGGAGAGAGTGGATTGATGGAAGGATTACATTGAAAGCTCTATGAAGCGGAAGATTTGTCTGATGTGATAGAAGAAGAAACAGGAGTCGATTTAGAAGGGATAGGGGATCCAGTATTAGAATCAGAATTTAAAAGGGCTTTGGAGGATTTCAGATCAAATAAGGCAGAAGGGACGGATAGCATTCCATCAGAATTTCTAAAATCACTGGGGGAAGTGGCAACAAAACGACTATTCACTTTGGTGTGTAGAATGTATGAGTCTGGCGACACTGACTTTCGGAAAAGGATCATCCACACAATTCCGAAGACGGCAAGAGCTGACAAGTGCGAGAATTAACGCACGATCAGCGTAACAGCTCATGCATCCAAGTTGCTTACAAGAATAATTTACAGAAGAATGGAAAAGAAAATTGAAATCAAGATACGTTCATAGGTTTTGTGGACCCGGAAAAACCGTTCGACAATGTAAAATGGTGCAACATGTTCGAAATTCTGAAAAAAGTAGGGGTAAGCTATGGGGAGAGACGGGTCATATAATGTAAAACAGCCAAGAGGGAACAATAAGAGTGGACGACCAAGAATGAAGTGCTCGTATTAAAAAGGGTGTAAGACAAGGATGTAGCCTTTCGTCCCTATTGTTCAATCTGTACATGGAGGAAGCAATGATAGAAATAAAAGAAGGGTTCAGGGGTGGAGTTAAAATTCAAGGTGAAAAGATATCAATGATACGATTCGCTGATGACATTGCTATCTTGAGTGAAAGTGAGGAAGAATTACATGATCTGCTGAACGGAATGAACAGTCTAATGATTACACAATATGGACTGAGAGTAAATCGGACGAAGGTAGTGAGAAATGATAGAAATGAGAACAACGAGAATCTCAACATCAGGATTGATGGTCACGAAGTAGATGAAGTCAAGGATTTCTGCTACCTAGGCAGTAAAATAACCAATGAATGACGGAGCAAGGAGGACATCAAAAGCAGAATAGCAATTGCAAAATGGGCATTCCTGTCCAAGAGAAGCCTACTAATATCAAATATCAGCCTTGAGAAAGAAATTTCTAAAAATGTACGTCTAGAGTACAGCATTGTATGGTAGTGAAATATGAACTGTGGGAAAATCGGAACAGAAGAGGATCGAAGCATTTGAGATGTGGTGCTACAGACGAATGTTGAAAATAGGTGGACAGATAAGGTAAGGAACGAGGAGGTTGTGCGCAGAATCGGAGAGGAAAGTAATATGTGGAAAACACTGATAAGGAGAAGGGACAGGATGATAGGACATCTGTTAAGACATGAGGCAATGACTTCCACGGTAGTAGAGAGAGCTGTAGAGGGCAAAAACTATAGAGAAAGACAGAGATTGGAATACATCCAGCAAATAATTGAGGACTTAGGTTGCAAGTGCTAATTTGAGATGAGGAGGTTAGCACAGGAGAGGAATTCGTGGCGGGTCGCATCAAACCAGGCACAAGACTGATGAAAAAAAAGAAAAAAAAAAACACAGTGAAAGTTACGAAGTATTACATCTGTTGAGTGGAATGTGAGGGGTCCTGCCCACTCGTCTTTTATACGGTGCCTGAAGGATGCTGCTTTCTCGGATAGCTATACAACACTTCAAGCAAATCACATTAATAGTTTTTATCACAATAAGGAAGATTGACAATACTTAGCCGCGCGGGTTTAGCCGAGCGGTCTAGGGCGCTGCAGTCATTGACTGTGCGGCTGGTCCCATAAGATTTCACACACGTTTGAACGTTTGACAATACTTAACTTAGTTCAAAAATGGTTCAAATGGCTCTGAGCACTATGGGACTCAACTGCTGAGGTCATTAGTCCCCTAGAACTTAGAACTAATTAAACCTAACTAACCTAAGGACATCACAAACATCCATGCCCGAGGCAGGATTCGAACCTGCGACCGTAGCGGTCTTGCGGTTCCAGACTGCAGCGCCTTAACTTTGTATCACAAGGACATGCCGCACGCGGTGGGAAACATGCAAATGAGTCAGTGTCCTTCACTATACACAATGTCCATGAGAGTAATGGATATGGGTCACACGTCACTGCTATCGTGTGCTCTCCTAGTGTCCGTCCTATACTATCCCGTTCTGCTAATACAGGAGCGGCGCTTATATTCCCTTCTTATAGAGGCCGCTCCTGTCGTGGTGCGGTCCTAGTCAACGAGCTATTGGATGACGTCGTCTCCCAGCCTTCCCTGCTCTTGCGTTCTTCATCTTCATCATGTGGTTACGCCGGAACAGAATGTACTGTCTAATGAGTACAGAATATGGACTGAGACTAAACCGAAAAAAGGCGAGAGTAATGAGAAGTAGCAGAAATGAGGACAGCGAGAGACTTAACATCACAATTGGTGATGACGAATTAGATGAATTTAAAGAGTTCTGCTATCTAGGCAGCAAAATAACGTATGTAGGTCGGAGCAAGCAGGACATGACAGGCAGACTAGCACTGGCCAAAAGGGCATTCCTGGCGGGCCGCATCAGACCTGTCATGAGACAGAGGATATAAAAAACCAACCCACTGTTTTTTTCCCTCTCTCTACTCAACTCCCAATCTCTGTCTTTTCCCCCTTTCTCCTTCCTCCTATCTGTCTTAAGTTCTTTTCTTTGTCAAATCTCTCGTTTTATCATCGTTTATGCAGACTAGTTAGGAACATCCCTGAAAAGCCTGCATGAGTGCTGCAAGATAGATTCTGCTGAAAAATAATTTTTAACAAAAAAATTCGATGCATTGCGTCGTACCCGAACTAATTAGCATTGAAATTAGCCAATCGGGTAACTGTGCCCACAAATTCAAGCGTCCCCTCGGAGAGACAGTGTCGCCAAACGTGTTCTTCGGTTGGTTTCCTAAAACAGAGCAAGAGAGCGATACAAAAATTGGACCTGAGATGGTAGCAACGATCGAACGCTAGCAAAACTCTGAGAAGTCTCTTGCGCTGCCATCTACTCTACGAGAACAACTGACACTGATAGCATCTGATGGGCCGCTTGAATTTGTGCCCGCAGTGGCCTGATGGCTAACTCCAAAACTATGAGGTGCATTCAAATTCTAAGGCTTCCGATTTTTTTTCTAATTAACTACTCACCCGAAATCGATGAAACTGGCGTTACTTCTCGACGTAATCGCCCTGCAGACGTACACATTTTTCACAACGCTGATGCCATGATTCCATGGCAGTGGCGAATGCTTCTTTAGGAGTCTGTTTTGACCACTGGAAAATCGCTGAGGCAATAGCAGCGCGGCTGGTGAGTGTGCGGTCACGGAGAGTGTCTTTCATTGTTGGAAAAAGCCAAAAGTCACTAGAAGCCAGGTCAGGTGAGTAGGGAGCATGAGGAATCACTTCAAAGTTGTTATCACGAAGAAACTGTTGCGTAACGTTAGCTCGATGTGCGGGTGCGTTGTCTTGGTGAAACAGCACACGCGCAGCCCTTCCCGGACGTTTTTGTTGCAGTGCAGGAAGGAATTTGTTCTTCAAAACATTTTCGTAGGATGCACCTGTTACCGTAGTGCCCTTTGGAACGCAATGGGTAAGGATTACGCCCTCGCTGTCCCAGAACATGGACACCATCATTTTTTCAGCACTGGCGGTTACCCGAAATTTTTTTGGTGGCGGTGAATCTGTGTGCTTCCATTGAGCTGACTGGCGCTTTGTTTCTGGACTGAAAAATGGCATCCACGTCTCATCCATTGTCACAACCGACGAAAAGAAAGTCCCATTCATGCTGTCGTTGCGCGTCAACATTGCTTGGCAACATGCCACACGGGCAGCCATGTGGTCGTCCGTCAGCATTCGTGGCACCCACCTGGATGACGCTTTTCGCATTTTCAGGTCGTCATGCAGGATTGTGTGCACAGAACCCACAGAAATGCCAACTCTGGAGGCGATCTGTTCAACAGTTATTCGGCGATCCCCCAAAACAATTCTCTCCACTTTCTCGATCATGTCGTCAGACCGGTTTGTGCGAGCACGAGGTTGTTTCGGTTTGTTGTCACACGATGTTCTGTCTTCATTAAACTCTCAAACCCACGAATGCACTTTCGACACATCCATAACTCCATCGCTACATGTCTCCTTCAACTGTCGATGAATTTCAATTGGTTTCACACCACGCAAATTCAGAAAACGAATGATTGCACAGTGTTCAAGTAAGGAAAACGTCGCCATTTTAAGTATTTAAAACAGTTCTCATTCTCGCCGCTGGCGGTAAAATTCCATCTGCCATGCAGTGCTGCCATCTCTGGGACGTATTGACAATGAACGCGGCCTCATTTTAAAACAATGCGCATGTTTCTATCTCTTTCCAGTCCAGAGAAAAAAAATCGGAGGCCTTAGAACTTGAATGCACCTCGTAATTAACTCGGAAACGGCGCAACATCGAATTTAGTTTTTAAAAATTATTTCTCGGCACAACGTATCCTGCAGCACCCTTGAAAGTTTTTGATACTGTTTCTAATCACTTTAAACGTTAAACTCGGGTCATGGTATAATGATTTTGTGGAGGCACCCTCGGATAAAATGTTCTTGGTTCTTTCCACATATGAAATGCAGATAAAATTTGAAACTGTCCACAATTGGGGCAGCAATACTAATAGATTTTTCGCTGACGACGCCTTGTCTCTAGACGTAACTGTCGTTGTATCATTGAAAGGAAATGAACGACTCGGACGGAATTTGCAACTCGTGTAATGAATTACAACTATCTTTCAATGTGCAAAAATGCAAATTAATGTTCACAGTGCAAATACAGACCGAGGTAGTTAGCAAGATATCAACTGGAGCCTGTTACATCATTTAAATATTTCGTGTTATCGATATGAAACTGCTACGATTATATAAAGTCTTTAGTAAAGATGGGGAAGAAAACTTAAATTTGTTGAAAGGTTTATGTATAAATGTTGTGGATCTCTGATGGAAATCACATACAAGAAGCTACTGTGATAAGTTCAAGAGTGGTACATATTTGTCCGCCTGTGGCGTCGGCACTGGGCCATTTTGGCAACATATCTGCGAGAATGACAGCAAGACGTATTCGAAAATATGTGATCTTGACTTTGCCAGCTGAGGAAGCTGCATTAAATTTCTTCATTTTTGGTGCCTGAGGGCGTCACTCCTGTGAGTGCCTCCTCATTTCGAGCTCGAAACGATGCACCCAGGTTTCATCATCTATAACGATCCGTGTTAGAAAGACTTCTCCAGTGGCCTCAGATCACTCCAACAGCCCAGATGAAATGGCTTTTCTTTGAACCTTGTCCCCTTTCGTGAGCATTCATGGAACTCATCTCGAGCACTTCCTTGATATCCAAGACTGTCAACCCACTGCATACGCAATTCTAATGCTCACCGATAGCCTCAGAGCCAATTGTCAAATTGTGATTTCACGAATAAAGGCACCCGTGTGGTACACCGGGTCGGGGGAAGTGGCTGTGCCAAGACATTCCGAACGTGGCCGACAATGGAGCTCAGTTTCTGCACTTCCTCACGATTAAAGTATCTTTACCCATCGCTCAACTGTACTTCTATTAACTGCATCATTACCAAACACTGTGTACAAACCGGTTCTTCACGGTTTCTTTTCCATAACCAATATATTCAATTACAGCACGTTGTTTGTGCATGCATCTACTTTGGACAGTACAGGCAAGTGAAGTATGTTGCCTTTGCAAATTTTTGTAAATAAATAACGCTTCATATACCCACGCTACAAAAATACAAAGGCTCAAATGAAAGCCACTGAAGAATGCTTTCATTTGTCTTCAGCACCAGCCTTTCACACACAGAGACCGAACTTCACACTAAATCTAAATATGAAGAACTTAACAAACAAGTTGCATGTTGTACTAGGCATAGGATACTTTGAGGGTAAGACACTGCGATATGCATCTTCTTTCAGTGGTTTACGTTCGTTTCACGATATTGAAAGTTTATCATGAATTGCAATCAAAAACGGCACACGATACGCGAAATCTGATTGCAGCAACGTAGTTAACAACGCGCCACACCTATTCCTTGTATTATTATTGTTCCTTTGGCTGAGTTACGACTGTTTCTTGTAATCTTATAAATTTATAATTAAGGATTTTAGATACTACTTTTAACCGTAAAATTGTAATTGAAATTCCATTTTTATAGCCACGTCAGCGCTTATCCAATGATGCTGTTGTCATATTTGTAGGCTAATTTACTCAAGTAACTACGTATGTACTAACATACAATGATATATGTCCATTAATAGGTAAAGTGAGTGATCTACTGCTGTATAAGCAGGAATAATGTCGCTTTTTTCGAAACCATATTATTCTACCGCAACGATTGCCACTGAATTTAAATAATTGTGTACATTAGTAGCGTATAATGAATGGGAGTAACATGAGCCGCAAGACAGGTGCCGTTCGTGATTTTTTTATTGTCGCGGCCGGTTTCGCGGCATTGAAACAGTAGCCACAGGTCTAAACAGTATCACATTAGTGCACGTACAAAGTCCAGACGTTCGTAAACAAAAATCAAATCCCTGAAGAGGGGAAATCGTCAAGATAAATAAAACAGAACTTCGGTGCGTATACTGCGTTGGCGCCTCCAACGTCCGTAGTCAAAAATCAAACCCCCAAGTTCTATATTTAATAGCGCTTTCGAGTATGAATAATTTATACACTTTTTATGAGAGATTAGGTAGACTTGTACTTAACTAAGGTGCTCTGAAGTCATTGATACTGATTGAGTCATGCTACTGTAGTTTAAAGCCATTTAGGATTCAATAAATGTAAAGAGACTAACTTTTATATACCAAGGGCGTCCAGAAAGTAAGTTCCGATCGGTGGCGAAATGGAAAATAAAGTAAAAATCCAATAAAGCTTTGCACAGATGTATTGGGCGGTGTCTTGGATGCTGCGTCACATATCACCCAGCAATTCTGAGCGCACAGGGAGCATGTGAAGATGTTTATATAAATTGTACGTCCCGCCAAGTATGGGAGCCTGCCGAGAGATTTCGCCTGATTTCATGCAGTCCCACATAGCGTAACTGTCTTCCGTTTCCTTATTCTTGACAATATTCTTGGCTGCCGGCTGCAAGGGAAAACACTCCTGCCGCGTGTTTGATCGTCCACCATACAGCCCGGACGTGCCTCCCTCTGATTTTCATCTCTGCTCACGTGAACCGCTGGCTTTGAAGACAACATTTTCCCACTGACAATAAGCTGCAAACCAGCTTAGAAATCTGGCGGAGAGCAGAGACGGCCACGTTCTATGACGAGGGTATTGGGAATTTGGTACAACGCTACGACAAATGTCTAAGTCGGACCGATGACTACGTAGAGAAGTAGCTGGAAGATCTAGTTAACTGTTGGAAAGGAAACATTTATGATTTTCGCTGTGATTTCCATTTCGGCAACGATCGGAAGTTACGTTCTGGACCACCCTCGTAACTTTTACCGAAGTGCTTTATATGTGTTCAGCCACAGATAACATTAATAGTTAAGGGAAATAATATTACGTGCATATGAGGTTGACTCTAAGACGGAAAGCAGGCCAAAGTTGTCGCTGCAGATTACGGTTTGTCCTGATGCCCCATTGCAAAAAAGTGTGTAAGCAAGGACGGCATTGTCATAAGCATGATAACCGACAAATACTGAGAGAAGGGCAGCATGGTTCATAGGAGAAGCACATTACAGATTGTGATCGAGTATGAAAAGTCTGTTTTTATTTTGTGCTCTCATTCGCTGCGTTGAATCTCTGTATGAAACTAAATTCGTGTGCGAATTAGAAACTTTACTCTTGAATCCTGATTATTAGGATCAGAGGTTTAACTTTCCACTAGTTCCGTTCTAAAGATCACACCGGTTCTTTCGCCTTGGCTTTTTATAAATGTCACAAATACTCTGACACTTCGTCGGTAGCATCCAAGCACTGGCTGCGGGTGAGTGGGTCTCTGTTGTTGAGAAGTATCGAACATCTGTCGGTTCACATTGTTAGAGATTATTTCAGATAACACAAAAAAATGACAGTGGATTTTTGATCCTATAAGATATTTAACTGAGTGTCATAATGACAGCTGTGTGAAAATTGCTAGTAGCAATTTTAGCACAGATGTTTTTTGAAGATCTATGTCGTCAATTAATAGGTGCGTTCCACTGCTCAAAATCGGACGGTTTTCCAATTCCTTGCAGTCCGGAGTTTTGGTGTCAAGCGCAGCTGTCGATGGTGATTTTTGCTTTTGCTTCCATAGTTATTTGCGACAGTATCCTCAGTATCCTCCGTGCTTCCTTGTAGTAACGTGGACTTGACAGTATCTTAAAGACTGCGTGAAGCGAATTTTACAATCTAACTTTTGAGACCGTTTTATTGACAAAAATCTTATGAGATGCAACAGGTCGACTAAAGAGGCTGCCTATAGTACGCATGTCAGTCCTGGAGTACTGCTACGTTGTGTGGGATCCTTACCAGACGTGACTGACGGAGTACATCGAAAAACTTCAATTAAGAGCAGTTCGTTTCGTATTATCACAAAAATGAGGAGAGAATGTCATGAATATGACACACGAGTTGGGCTAAAAAAAGGCGTTTCTCGTTGCGGCGAGATCTTAGCACGATGTTTCAATCACCAACTATTTTGTCCGAATGCGAAAATATTTTGTTGTTGTTCGTCTACGTAAGCAGAAAAATAAAAAATCAGAGGTCGAATGAAAAGATTTCTGTCTTCGTTTTTCCCGAACGCTGTTCCAGATTACAACATAGAGAAATAGTGTGAAGATGGTTCGATGAACCCTCTGCCAGCATTTAATTGTGAATTGCAGAGTAGTCACGCAAACGTACATGTACAAATCAAGAAAGACTCGATATTAGGGGGTTTTGTTGTTGATGCATAATAAAAATCCTGTGTAGATTTAGAAGGTGTAACTTGAGACGTTACACAAGCATTCCAGGTGAGAGCGCGGCCAAGCCTTCCCGGCGAATGTGTTGTAAATAGTCTTGATGGGTTTGCCGCCGGATCACGTTGTGCAAATTCCACAATATTTCCTCGGAGCAACTGTCCGATATCTCCAGGTGGTTCAAACTTGCTGGTGGCTAGGTACGACTGTCGGTATCCGCACGTCGACGCCCCGTTTATAGAACACGCGCGCGAAGAATGCTCACAAGGGAACCTCCCCATCGCACCCCCTCAGATTTAGCTATAAATTGACGCAGTGGATAGGCCTTGAAAAACTGAACACAGATCAATCGAGAAAACAGGAAGAAGTTGTGTGGAACTATGAAAAAATAAGCAAAATATACAAACTGAGTAGTCCATGTGCAAGATAAGCAACATCAAGGAGAACGAGAGCTGAGGAGCGCCGTGGTCCCGTGGTTAGAGTGAGCAGCTACGGAACAAGAGGTCCTTGGTTCGAGTCTTCCCTCGAGTGAAAATTTTACTTTCTTTATTTTCGCAAAGTTACGATCTGTCCGTTCATTCATTAACGTCTCTGTTCACTGTAATAAGTTTAGTGTCTGTGTTTTGCAACCGCACGGCAAAAACGTGCGATTAGTAGACGAAAGGACGTGCCTCTCCAGTAGGAACCGAAAACATTTAATCGCAAGGTCATAGGTCAACCGATTCCTCCACAGGAAAACACGTCTGATATATTCTATATGACACTGGTGACGGCATGTGCGTCACATGACGAATATGTTGTCGACCCACCTAACTTGCACACCTGGCGAATGGGTAAAAAGATTCTTCTACCTTGCCCGATTTAGGTTTTCTTGTGGATGTGATAATCACTCCCAAAAAAGTGATGAAAACATAAGAGTTTGTCACATAAACTGCAACAAATGAATGCAACAGTTTCGCAGTCACACAGTTTTCCCTGTGCTCTGTCAAAACATATGTTTTTTACGTTTTCAAATGTTTCCGTGTGTAGACCATCAAATCCTGCGTATGTCCAAGCAAATCTGAACATGTCCTGGAATTTTGGAGAGCGAAGTTGATTATGTGTGAGTGCCTGAACTTTGATAATTGTCTGAAAATAAAAAAAAATTAAACTTTTCACTCGAGAGAAGACCTGAACCAAGGACCTCTCGTTCCGCAGCTGCTCACGCTAACCACGAGACCACGGTGCTCGCAAGCTCACATCTTCCTTGATATTGCCTACCTTACACATGGACTACTCAGTTTGTGTATTTCGCTAACTTTTTTCGTAGTTCCACACAACTTCTTCCTGTTTTCTCGATTGATCTGTGTTCAGTTTTTCAAGGCCTATCCCTGTGCCAACTTATAACTAAATCTGAGGGGGGTGCGATGGGGAGGTTCCCTTGTCAGCATCAGAAATCGCGCATGCGCAATGACTTGCCACATTCAAACTCCCTCTGCCGAAAATCGCAGAGTGGCTCTCCTGCGCGTGCGCTGTACGCTGCTTTTGTCAACAGTGCGGCCAGACGTTACTCACCAACGACCGTACTAAGCCAATGTTTATGACGGGCCTGTTATCGAAGAATCTTGATCTTCGCGTCGTGATTTAATAGATATCGCCTTGGACACGGCTCCAGCTAAGCCAAGTCGCTTTTTCGTTACGTCGTGACACTTTTACCATCTGGTCCCATGGTCGTGAAAAAGTGGGAGAATTTTTAGAACACCTAAACAGCATTCAGGGTCACAACAAGTTTACGATGGAAGTCGAGATAGATAGTGCATTGCCCTTCCTTGACGTCCTCGTTCGACGGCAAACCAATGGGCGCCTCAGCCACAGTGTCTACAGGAAACACACACACAAATCGGTATCTGCACGCTCTCAGCCACCACCATCCGGCACAGAAACGTGGCGTTATGAATACCCTCGTCCATCGTGCTAAAGTCGTCTCAGGCGCAGAAAGTCTGCCACTAGAGCTGAGCCACCTCCGAAAAGTCTTCCGGGAAAAAAGGGTACAGCCACGGGCAGGTGTCACAGGCTATATCGAGTGACACGCAAGAAACACACTAACAGAGAAGAGATCACCACCAAAGAAGAAAGCAAGGAACTTGTGTTTTTGCCTTTCTGTGGTACAGTGTCGGGAAAGATTAGCTGGCTCCTGAAGAAATATAACATTTCATCGGTGTTCAGGACCCAGCAAAAATTCGCCAGCTCATGGGGCCTATGAAGGACGATCTAGAGCTTAGAACGCCTGGAGTGTACAAGATACCATGTCAGTGTGGCTGTTACTACGTCGGCCAAACAGTACGCACGGTGGAGCAACGCCGGACGGAACACGAGAGGTGCTTACGCCTACGCTATCCTGAAAAATCAGCCGTGGCAGAAAACGCCTTAGGAAATGGACACCAAATTCTATTCGACGAAACCTGTCGTTATGAAGACGAAGGGATTTTGGGATAGCGTCATAAAAGAAGCTATTGAAATAAAAACCTCTGAAAACACCATCAACAACGACGGAGGTTTGCAGCTCAGCACAGCCTGGGACCCGGCTGTCGCGATGTTAAAACGGGCGCGACGGACGCGGAATGAAAACATTACCATATATGGCGAGGAAGAGAGCACCTGTGACGTCATAGCCAGCAGTGCGGCTATATAACGACGCGGCCACGGCGACACAGTAGTCAGTCTTACCACTTGACAATGACCGGGGAGAGCTCGGTCGAAAGCTCGTGGGATTTAACCTCCTGACGCGGCTGGGGGCCCGAGAAAATTTTATTAATTCATATCACCGCGAAACCATGCATTCATACAACACTAAACCTGTGTACTAGCATCAGTGCAAATTAAAAGAGCGATATGACTTTTCTTGTTTACATGCAACGAGCAGAGTAACTGACATTGCCTAGGCACTTATTTATTCCCGTCTTGTACTATTCTTCTCCTTCCACCTCTCTCCGTCCATCACCTCGTTCCCCTCTCTGTACGTCTCCTCCCTCGCCCCCCCCCCCCCCCACACACACTCTGGACACTCCTGCGCGTTCTGCCTAACTGCTCCTCCCCCTCTCATTCCATCTGCTCATCGCCCGTCTGTTGATCTGCTACTTCCCCCTCTATCTTCCCTTTTTCTCTATCTCCTCTGTTCCCTGTTCCCTCTCTATCTCCTTCTCACTCACTCTGTTTCCTCCTCCCCCACCTCTTGTCCATTTCCTCCTTCCCTATCTTCCTGTCCTCCTTCCCCCCCCTCTGTCCATCATCTCCTCCTCTCCTTTCTTTCTCTGCAGCCGGTCGCTGTGGCTGAGCGGTTCTAGGCGCTTCAGTCCGGAACCACGCGGCTGCTACTGTCGCAGGTTCGAATCCTGCCTCGGGCATGGATGTGTATGATGATCTCAAATTAGGTTTAAGTACTTGTAAGTCTAGGTGACTGATGACCTCAGATGTTAAGTCCCATAGTGCTTAGAGGCATTTGAACCATTTTTTCTCTGCACTATCACCCCCAACTTATCATACTCATGGCTTTTAACCCCATAATATATCTTTCCAGACAGTAAGTAATATGTGTAGCAAGTTTGAAATCGATCCAGTGCTTTAGGAACAGTTTTTTACTCCCAGCTTCGCCTGCGTACACGCTTGTCACATATATTTAACATATTCCACTCACATTTGTACACATATTTCACCTGTATAGAAAATTTCACCCTGCAGTTTCGCTTTTCAAGCAGCTCAATGTTTATGACGTCATGCCTCTTGAACTATGTGTGGTACAATATAATTTTTCACGTAAATTCCATGGTAAATGTGAATACTGTCTGGAATTTGGGTTGCGAATAGAGTTAATAGCAAAGAAGTAATAAATTAAAACGACACACCTGATGCGGCAGTTTTACTGCACGAACAGCGAAAATGTAGTAAGCGATGAGCTTCTTTCCCTTAATCATTTTGTAGTGGGTGTAAGCAAGAAAGAGTCTCGTAAAGGGCTGACATTACGTATAAAATTTGTTGCAAATTACTAAATGCTCTTATTCCCAAATACTGGATGAATTTAGTCTGAGTATATGCGCGTTGTGGGGTACGATACCTCTTCAACCCCATCCGTTTGCGAGGCAAGTGGTTCTTTCCAGATAGTAAGTGATACGTGTATGGAGTTTGGTTGAAATCGATCAAGTAGTTTAGATGTGGAACAATCATACATCACCCAATTATGGTATGTCGATTCTGTACTGACTGTACCGCTCTATGAATAAAATAAAGAGATTTGTGGGTAAAACAAGTAAGCGTAGATGCAAGCTGTATGAGAAGTGTTCATTGCCTGAATGATGTGATAGTATTTGATGCGACTTCAATCATTGGGCACAGGTAATAAATATTCATGACTTTATTCGAAAAGCCTAAACAATCAGTGACAGCCGTGCGCCACCTTTGTTGCAAGTTACAGGAGCAAGCAGCTTCCCGTGTTGGAGAGCGGTATCAGCTCTTCAGTTACAGTCCGATGCTAAAGCACGTAAATTGAATAGTTAGGCACGACTGTGATTAAAATTGGGCCTTGAGATTCGAATCTGGAATAGACTTTTATGGAATACTATTTCCAATAGAATGTAAGAGGAAGAAGTTCCTCATCTTTTTTTTTTAAACCAAAGCTCGATAAATTTTTGTCTGAACTCTCCCGTATTTTAAACGCTTTTGGTAGCATAATATTTCAAGGTAAAGGGTGATACACTTAATTGCTGGTGCAATGGTAGCAATCCAGTACGAGCCTCCGGCAAGACCTGATTATATCATGACACACTCTAGCATGAAGATCTCATGTAATGAAGCCCTGTTGGAACAGTCCAGCAATGAGCAAATTAGTTGTCAGTCATATGTGAGAAACATCCTTATCTTGACTTTAGCAAGCATTTCTACTGAACACCAATTCTGCGGCGTGCTTGCGCGGCGTATAACATGTGTCCTTTCCAGTGTATGTGACTGTGATGAATGCGTGCAGTGTGTGGTTTCGTATTTGTATTGTACGACGATGAAAGACGAGAGATTGGTTGAACCAGGTTGTCAGCCCATAGACTTCGCCTCTCAAATAGCACCAAGCTCGCCACCTAGATTAATGTGCCCATGTGACGAATGAATCACCATCAACAGTGTCCACTCCTCATTTAATAAGGCACTTCGGGGAGGGTTACAGTTTAATGGAGATTACCGATGAAAAACATTACGCCACCACGCGCCTCCCCTTTTTTTTTACCCAAACTCTACCTCGATCGTTGCTTTAACTTATTTAATTTGATTCATACAACCATTAGAAAATAATGTAAATCAAATGATAATGTACAAAGTGTGACTCAAGAAATCAACTAACAGTGTAAACTGACAACAGTACTAGATGAATGAAATTAGAATGAAATACAGACCTTTAGCTGCTTACAGCCGTTGATAAATATCAACGGGGCAGTTGAAAATGTGAGTCTCGACCGGAACTCGAACCCGGGATCTCCTGCTTACATGGCAGACGCTTTATCCATCTAAGCCATCGAGGACACAGAGGACAGTGCGACTGCAGGGACTTATCTCTGGCACGCTCCCCGTGAGACCCACACAACTTACTGTCCACACACTACACTTGTAGTGCCCCAGCCCACTATACTCATTACTCGAGGCAGTCAATCTACTGATTCCCGTAAGAGTTCGGGCGCCGGCCGGTGTGGCCGTGCGGTTCTAGGCGCGTCAGTCTGGAGCCGCGTGGCCGCTACGGTCGCAGGCTCGAATCCTACCTCGGGCATGGATGTGTGTGATGTCCTTATGTTAGTTAGGTTTAAGTAGTTCTAAGTTCTAGGGGACTGATGACCTCAGATGTTTAGTCCCATAGTGCTCAGAGCCATTTGAACCATTTGAACCAAGAGTTCGGGCAATGTATGTGCACCCCCACTGAAGAAGATCATTGGCCGGTAAGCATTATCTGCACTAGATGGTCATCATTATGGTCATTTAACATTTGATACCGTTGTTGGGTGATGGGCTCTCTAATATCCCGCTAATCAAGCGATGTAGAAACTGACTCAGAGTGGCGCATTTTGTCATGAGATTGCTGACTTTGCACAAGAGCATTACGGAGATGCTCAACAAACTCTAAAAGGAAGGCTTTGTGCAACACAGCGTTACTCTTGAAATTGTGATTTGATACTTTTCGGTAGCAGTCGATTAATACTTTAGTTCTTTCCGTATACGTCTCGCGAAATGAACGGACTAGAAAATCACAGAAATTATAGCTCACACGATGATTTACCGATTATCATTCTTCTCACTCGCCATTCGTGAGTGGAACAGGAAATGGAAGAAAACAAATAATGGTACCGAAAGTACCTTCTGCCTCACACCTTAACGGGGTTCGCGAGTTATAGATGTAGCTGTAGTATTTTTAGCGGATAGTTCCGTCTGCGGTGGTTGGGACTCCAGACGTCGGACTGTACTCGTCACATGGGGATGGGCCGGCCGGGGTGACCGAGCGGTTCTAGGCGCTTCAGTCTGGAACCGCGCGACCGCTACGGTCGCAGATTCGAATCCTGCCTCGGGCATGGATGTGTGTGGTGTCCTTAGGTTAGTTAGGGTTAAGTAGTTATAAGTTCTAGGGGACTGATGACCTCAGAAGTTTAGTGCTCAGAGCCATTTGGACCATGGGGATAGCCATTACAGCGCCTCTTGGAGCGGTAACTGCGTCCAATCTTACCTTTTAGCTGAAAGGACCACGCAAAGAAAGGGAATATGCACTACTTCTAATAGCGACTTGTGTCTGAGCTGCGAACAGTTACTCGTAAGTTAGCAAATGCATCAGTTGCATCTGTTATAATGAGATGATGTCAACACACGTTCATGTAACGGCGGTTGAAACAATATTACGCACATATAGTAAATGACCAAGAAAGTTTAAATGAAAAAGTTTGTGATTTATACGCAACGTAATTAACTCAAAAATAAGTTGACAGAATCATACACAGGCTCTTAGCAACGCGCAGACGCATGGCGAGAAACCTTGATATGCCCACAATACACGAACCGAAGTGAATACGTCATACAAAACATTTAATAATTTAAATTAAATGGGAGAGTGATTTAATCGACTGAAATACTCTTTGGATTGGATTACTGAATTCGGATTCTCTACTAAGACTCGAAGCGACAAACGTCGTAAGACAAAGAACTGTTAACACGTCGAGCACGGTTCCGCTCGCGCCTAGCGTAAGAACTTCTCTAGTTAAATCAGTGAAAATCAGATCACATAATATAAATACTCCACAAACAGCGAACGAATTCACTTTACAAAAAACGCAATGCCTATAGTCCATTGCAACAATTTCAACTGTCTCACCAAAGCCATGTTATTCGCGCCTTGTCACGGTTCGCGCGGCTCTCCCCGTTGGAGGTTCGAGTCGTCCCTCCCTCATGGACGATTGTGTTGTCCTCAGCATAAGTTAGTGTAAGTTAGATTAAGTAGTGTGTAAGCTTAGGGACCGATGATCTCAGCAGTTTGATCCCATAGAACTTACACAAATTTCCAATTTCCCATGTTATGCATTTCGTCAAATTTTAACAGGGCTGTTCAAAAAGTATCAGACTGTATCTTTTATTGTTGAAACCAGCAATGGTACCGGTGTGGGCATACTCTCTGTTTATAGGCATGCGTTGTGAGCATGCCTGATTGTTTTCACGACGGCGGAAACGACTAGTCGCTGGCTACCTGTTCACAAGTGAACATGTGTAAGCGATAGATGTCGGATTTTATGTTGTGAAAAAAACGACAGAAAAATTGGAACAACGTTATTGCACAAGTCTTGTTTTAATCTTGGTGATTCTCAAGTTGGAACAGTCCACAAGGTTCGACAAGTGTTTGGGCATGAAGCAGTGGGTTCAAAATGATTCAAATGGCTCTGAGCACTACGGGACTTAACATCTGAGGTGAGGTCATCAGTCCCCTAGAACTTAGAACTACTTAAACCTAACTAACCTAAGGACATCACACACATCCATGCCCGAGGCAGGATTCGAACCTGCGACCGTAGCAGCAGTGCGGTTCTGCACTGAAGCGCCTAGAACCGTTCGGCCACAACGGCCGGCGTGCATAGACTTGAATGATTTGTGTTCAATAACATTTATGTATTTTTAGGCATCTGAGCAGAGGCGATACAACTATCATCGTACTTATAATGATTAACACATTGATGAACAATTAACAAATTGGATTTAATACGTGACACCTCATAATAAACATAAAATTATAGTAGAATTATATTATAATTTGGCCTGCTGTTGCAAGAAAAGCGCTTATAAAAGGCGATATATTCTCACAAGCAGAACAGTACGCTGACACAGTTCGGCAAACAGCAGCCACTGTTGACCAGACGTTGTAGGAGGTGACTTGTATCGTTTTATCTGTTCGTGCAACCAAAAAATACGTGACTGACATTATCGTCTTCATCACAGTCGCACAATGGGGATGTGACCATACCACAGATGCTTCCTGTAACAGCCGTAATTGAACGTCATGCCCCTTATGGGGTTCGGGAGTCTTCCGAAGCATCGATTTTTCTCGTGTCAGAATTCAGGAAGCAGCATCAGATTCACTTTGGCATAATCTTTGCCTCTGCATGTGGAGGTGTCATACCATTCTGTGTTCCACTTCTGTCTGATTGTTGATTTAATAACATTTAAAGGATCTGTAGCAGGCAGTTCCATTTGTCCTCACGCTCCGTCACAGAAAGCTGCTATAGCTAGCTTGTCTACGTTTTCATTGCCGGGTACGCCACAGCGCCCCTTCTCAAGTACGTGATAACTTTCTGATTCCTATTTGTGATTCGCAACATCTCATTCATGATGTATGCTGTTGGATGGTTGGACCTTCCGCTGTGTTGATGTTTTAATAGTGATAACGCTGACTTGGAATAAGAAAGGATAGCGAACTCAGAACCCAAGTGCTCCTCTGGGTGTTGAAGACTTCAATGAACAGTAAAAAAAAAATAGTAGTTGTAATCTTGAGTTCCGTAGATAGCTTGAATTTTATTTCAGTATGACCACTACTATCTCGGAAGGCAGCACCATCTCTATCGTGATCGTTATTTACAATCCGTCTTGATTGCAAAAATGTTTATTCAAATGACCGGTTTCGGTTCCTCTAGAACTATCTTCAGATCTGTAGCGATAATGATACTAATTTACTATTTCACAAATGCAGACCTTTTTCATCCTACCCAATCAACATCAAACGTACCAGAACGTACCTGCCATTTCGGTTCCAGGAGTAACCCGTCCATACACAGCAATCTCCACATGCTGCGTCACGTAAAATTGGTTGGCAGAATGCACGTCATTTATATTAATTATGAAACTATTATCGACAGGTGGCGTCTGGTACATTTGTTACATTGCATATGCACCTACTGTATTAAGTAGATTTTTGTAATTTACTTTTATCTCTAAAATACTTAATTAAAATCTGTAGATTTCAAGGCTAAAATCTGTGCTTGTCAATATTAAAATACACAGTAAAATTATCATTTTTATACGATCTAAAAACAAAAGGCGATTTCTATATCAATGGCGCTGGTGTAGACTTGTTTTCCTGCATGGTCTGCTTCCGTGGTTCCCGCCGTACTATGAATTATCGCTACAGATCTGAAGATGGTTCTAGAGGAACCGAAACCGGTCATGTCAATAAACATTTTTTGCAATCAAGACGGATTACAAATAATAGTGGAAAAACCAGTGATTGCGGTTATCCCATCAGACATTATGTCTGTTTTTGCAAAATCTATCCTGATTCTTCGAGGCGACGGTGTATATGAACCTTGCGTTGTTATTCTTGGAGATCTACTCCGTCAAAATGTAATTATTTGAGTAACCATGACCACCACAAGCACAACCTGTGGTTCCAACACTCTCTTACGGTAGTCTGGTTCAAAGAAGAGTAATCGTTTCGGAAATTGACCAGTATCCATGTATGCGGCACAAGAGGAGGAAGACTTCTATTGAGCCGATGTATGGACGTGTAACACAACCCCTTTAAGGTACAGGTGTCTTCTAATCTCTGATCTTGTGCAAGCTACGACATTTGAGCAAAAGTTTCGCCCCGCAACGTAGATGTAGGGGAGGTTTGCTTGCTTCAGAAAAAACGTCGTTAGTCGATGAATTCTGCATTGCTTTCTTGCATACTTTCTTTGTACTATCATATGTCTAATCATCTTAGACGTGTGTCTGGAGCTTACCCGATACAAAGACCAGCACAGTCTTAGTCCAAGATCTGCATCCACTCCCCAGCTCGCACCCATGATAGCCTGCAATACATTTGTGGACTTTTCGCAGTTTTCGACAGCTTCTGTAGTATGTGCTTTCCATCCAAGTTTGTGGTCGATACGAAGACAAAGATACTGGACTACTGCCTTGAATGGTAGTTCGCGCGACCCAAGCTTGAGCGTCCCCGTGGGATAAACCCTGAGTCTGTGAAGAGTAGAGCTACAGACTTGCTAGATGATATGTCGGAATCATTCTTCACCATGTACGGGTGTAGTAGCTTAATCCATCTTCTGCACGCCAGCAGGAAGGGCACTTCTTGCGGGTTTTCGTTTTCTCTAGTTAGCTTTTGATAACACTACTCATTGCATAGTATGAAGCCAAAACAATGAAATTAAATATACGGTCTGTAGCAAAGTGGAATAAAGAATACAAACATGATCGTGGAATCATCTGTAGGTTTATTTGCTTTATTAACAAGTCTTCCCCCAATGCCAAATACTGGCGATGAAAATTATTTACACCAAAAAGATTCGAGGTGCCTCCGACTCGGGTATCACTGAACAACAGTGCGTTAACGACCTAGACAATAAGATATGTGAGCCGCTGAAAGCTGGTTTCTCTTTTGTCGAGTGAATGACTGTTGCGAGAAGTTGTACTGAGCGCACTGTCCTGAATGTCCTCCCCCTCTGTGGGCTTCACTTTCCAGAAGGGATTTCTTTGACGGGATAGTACGTCAGTGAGAGATCTAAGAAGTTTCTTCAGGAATGAAATGCCTGTAGTAAGGCCTGAGGACAACATCAACGTCAAGAACAAACCAAAATCATTCAGGTCCATAAATAATAGAAATTAGTACGCCACACACCATAGGATGTCTTGTGAAGAATACAGCTTGTTACAAAACGGTACCGACAGACTTCTAGTGTCTTGAGGAACAAATTGACGATAGGACCCCGTGTGTGGAAACGTCATCCAGCGACGCTACAGAGCTTCTAAGTTATTGGCGCCGGCGCCTGCCGTGAAGCAGCCTCTTCAGCAGCACACATGACTTTGCAGGCTGATGGACCGTAGGTGAACGTCTCTCAGTGATGTTAGTTATTCAGTAATCGCGACTGAATGCCAGGATCGACAGTGGAGAAGATGGAGCTACGTGCTGCATAGACAGGCCTTGCCTCCTATGAATGCGATTCTCTGTTGCCTCGGTGGATGACGGTTTCGGTCACATATTTCCATTCGCAGTTTTTCTCCTCCAACCCTTGAAAGTCTCGAGTTTTTTTTTTGGTATGCAGGATAAAAATAAACTGCATATGGATACCCATATCCGTCATCCATCAAGGCAAGAGAGCATCACATTTATAGAGGACAAGGCCCATCTAAGCAGCAGCGAGCTCCATCTTCTCGATTGTCAATCAAAAATGGTTCAAATGGCTCTGAGCACTATGGGACTTAACATCTATGGTCATCAGTCCCCTAGAACTTAGAACTACTTAAACCCAACTAACCTAAGGAAATCACACAACACCCAGTCATCACGAGGCAGAGAAAATACCTGACCCCGCCGGGAATCGAACCCGGGAACCCGGGCGCGGGAAGCGAGAACGCTACCGCACGACCACGAGCTGCGGACGATTGTCAATCGTGGCGCTCAGTCTCGATCACTGAATAACAAATAATGTTGCGAGGAGCGCCGCCTTCAGTCTGATGGAAAAACGCAAATTACACTGCGCAGCAAAATTAAAGGATTGAAACCCCGTAATTCCCTATTACGACGCTTAAGGTGGAATTTGACTCAAAGGTGCGTACAGTCTTCCTTAGGAATGGTGAAAAAGCTTGGCGACCTGTGACGTCACCCTCGGGCTAAGGGAAGCTTCAAATAGCAACATGTTGACGCATTCGAGTAAAAGTCCAGATCTGAGAAGTTGATAAGAGGTTTAAAGTGGGTTAATGATGTCGCACTGGAACCAAATTTCAGCACAATTCTAGCAAATGCTACCGTAGACGTGTCACATGATGCGAAGGTCGTCACAGCCCCTCTTACCAACATTTCACCTTCTTTCGACGCCTTTGCGGTGAACTTCTGAACTTCAATAACCAGCGTTGAAATCAGGCGGTTTTCTTATGATTGGCTATGGAAAACATTTCAGACACGGCCGCAGGGGGTTGCATAAAGGGCCTCATTGGGCCTACCTCTTTCCCTTCGGGACGTTGATTCTCACGCATTTCGCAGTCGAAAACGACTGTTCGTAGTGCGATGAGTAACAAGAAGACGTTCTTCACAATCTTTGACACTGCTGACAGCACTGGGCGTTTCAACTTATCTCTAAGGACATTATGGGGCTGCTTCCCCATCGAATGTGATCGCACCCGTTTGCGTAGCGGTCGCTCGGTTCCAGACTGTAGAGCCTAGAACCGCACGTCCACTCCGACCGGCTCGCGTCTAGGGATGGAACCTATAGGTTCCGTTCAAAACCATTCGCCGAAATTTGAACGTGATGCGAAAGGGTGTTTCTTTTTTCAGAGCTCCAATTTTGTGTCCTCCCATGGGATGCGACATTGACACATGAGTGAATGAAACGGCAAGGGGTCCCTCTAAGATGTCACGATTCAGCAAAACCCTCTGTGGCACGTTTACTGAGAATTTTAAAAATTTACCTTCACTGTCATAACCCCTGACGAGTGGTCACTTGCAGCCGGCGACTCCTTCGACACTCTACGACTGCGGGTGGCCTACTATCAGGCACAAGAACAGCAGTTTAGGAAGGAAAGAGTAGAGCGTAAGCTTCCCGCAGCCGCTTGGGAGTCATAGAATCTGTCTGTCAAATACGTTTTCAAGGTGACGAGCAAAGGCGAGTTGGTGGCACCGCGGGTTTTGCCGAACTGAGTGGTCTTAGAAGAACCTTTGCTGTTTTATACACACATGTGTGATTGTCGAAAAACTCCGTCATCACTCCACGTTATAGAGATGCAGAAAACAGTGCCGTCGTAATTCGGAAACGGGGCGATTTCTCTAACGTTCAAAAGGGTATAATCACAGTCTTTTGGGCCAAGTGTGGAAGCATTTCCGAAACGGCTAAGTTTTCAAACTATTCGCATGCCACCTTAGTTAAAATATTCCGTGCATGGCAAAATGGCTCTGTCGAAAACTAGAGGGGCGGATGCAATTGTGATGAATCACTGGCCATGGATGACAAGGGTGAGCGACTGCTGTGGAGATGTGTACGGGCAAACAGACGTGCAACTGCTGAGCTCCTGACCACCCAGATGAACTTTGGGGCTACCAACAGCGTCTCCTCAACGTCCGTTTAGCGAACGTTGCCGCTATGGGCCTTCACAGAAGGCGCATGATTCGCGCACCAATCTGACTGCTGTTCTCTGGCGACGATGGCTGGAATTTGCACTGCAGTTCTTCAGGTGTCCTTTTGAGAAGAATCATGTTTTCAGCTCCATCGGACAGATGGCCGTTGGCTTGTAAGACTTGAAACGTCTGAAAGTAAACATGCTGAAAACACGGGATAGCATTATGGTCTGGGTAATGTTTTCTTGGTATTCCCTGGGTGATCTCGTCTTTCTGGAAGGCACAATGGATAAACAAAAGAATGCACCTATGCTTGGGAGCATGTCCACTCCTTCACGCGTTTTATTTTCCCTCGGCACGCTGGTATCTATCAGCAGGACAATGCAACGTGTCACGCAACTCACACTGTACGTACGTGGATCGAAGAGCACAGTACTTCCCTGGCCAACGAACTCCCAGAATTTAAACTCAATCGACGACCTGGATCGTGCTGTTTGCACCATGGATGCTTAACCGAGAGACCCAGCGCAACCGGCCACGGCATTGGAGTTGGTGTGGCTCCACATCCAAAACCTCACTCTTTCTGCAGATCTCGCATTACAAAAGGTAGTTATTCATGCTTTTGACAGGTGGTTACATTAATGTGCCTGGAGAATGTATATGTAATATGTAATTGCGTATCCTACACTGTTTTGATGTGTTATAAATTTGATTACCATTTGAAGGCTTCCTCCATTACGCTGGAAATTTCAGAAATAGTATCCTAGATAAACTAAAACTTGGAGTTTGAGAAATGACAATGAATGTTTACATGTGTAAATAATTGACTTGGTGAAACAATGCAAGTAATCCGAAATTTCCAGTGTATTCTCTCAGTATGCTGGAATTATTCCTGATTTTCAACATACTTGTACTGAGAAAGTTTCTATATATTATCGACGTGAGGTCACATTTGGGCTAGGTTGCTGCTTAAATTGAGAACTACAGAGCCACCTAACAAATGGTTCAAATGGCTCTGAGCACTATGGGACATCACACACATTCATGCCCGAGGCAGCATTCGAACCTGCGACAGCAGCGGTCGCCCGGTTCCAGACTGAAGCGCCTAGAACCACTCGGCTACAGCGGCCGGCGTCACCTAACAGCCGGCCGTGGTGGCCGAGCGGTTCTAGGCGCTTCAGTCTGCAACCGGACGACCGCTGCGGTAGCAGGTTCGAATCCTGCCCCGGGCATGGATGTGTGTGATGTCCTTAGGTTAGTTAGGTTTAAATAATTCTAATTTCTAGGGGACTGATGACCTCAGATGTTAAGTCCCTTTGTGCTCAGAGCCATTTTCACCTAACAAATCCCATTAAGGTGTCAGTAAATAAACAAGACCAGTATCTAGTGACGAAGCTCTTTGAACTGAAGGCAACCTACGTGTTTATGATTGCTTTTATTTTACGTTTAATAAACATTGTTTGTTGCAATTAGGTTACAAAGCTGTAACGACATCAGTGTTTCTTCTTGTCCTACAGCGATTCGGTCTTTGAATTCACAATGCCATTTTTATTACACGTTTTTCTGTTCCTACCTATTTTAGAGTATTGAGCTTTCTGTCGTTCCCACTCAGTCTGTAAATGCAAAACGGACGTGTGTGCATGCGAAGAATATCTGCGTTCAGAAATTCGACACTTTTGTAATTTCTGAATTATACTTATTGCTCGAAAACTTTGCGGTTTTGTTTGATCGTTTTTATTCCAACTCAGAAGGAAACTTTTGTATTAACGGAATGTAATATGAGGGTTATGCCTCAAAGTTATCTTCGTGATGCAGCCTTCTTTTTGCATATTTCAGTTACTCTTCTGAGGTACTTAAATGTCTCAATTGCAGTTACATTTTTATGCTTTATACAGAGTTTGGCATGGCGTTCACCTCTCGCATTTTCAAGTTTTGTACTGAAGTTCTAGTTGAACATTTATCGTAAAAGTGGATAATTGGGTGAATTACTGGCCGACATATTTAGATCTTCATATTTGTTAAGACACGGATATGTACCTGTAGAAATCGGTCTACTTTAAAAAATTGTGTGAAGGTATTTTGGTTCAGCCTCACTAGCAAATTTTACACTGTGTGGCTACATTCCGCTTGATGAGTGTGTGGCGCGTTTGAATGAAAGCGTTTAAGAGACCGACATTTTAGCTCGTAGAAACTGAATAGAAGCAGTATTTGCTGTCACATCCCTTGCGGCAGCGCAGTTTATATGTTACCAATGGATGACTGATGACCGGTGCGTAGCAGGGGCGGTATGTTTTCCTTTTATGATTAATGTGTGCGCCACTTGGTGTGGGTACGACCCGACAAACTGCTGGCTGATTTTTCAGAGTCATGGACGGACTGAAGGCATTCAATGCATTTTGGTGAAGGACAATCAAATCTACCACATTTTCGAGCCCACGGCTCGTTGTCAGATGACATTTTCAGTTACCGTGGACGATCATGATTCTAGGAATACCTGAAATTGAAGATTATGTTGTTGATTTCTGCGCGTGATTGGTTCATAAATAAAGCGGTATGAAAGAAGCCGTATTTTATTCGTAAGTTGCCCAAATTAAAGAGGGCGAAAAATATAGCTCATAAATGGGGCTAAGGCAGCAGTGCGGACCAGAAACGTGATTGGTTCGAAAGCCATTTACTGCGTAAAATATGCAATTATTTTCCTTTCTTTCACGCGAAAATTTGGAGTACTGCATAAAAGACATCTTGAACAGAAGTTAAACGAGGAGCTCCAAACGCCCCAAGAACGTATTTGTTTTTGACGAAAGATACATTTCGACATCAGTCGCCATCGGGCATTGAAATAAACTCAATGGCGACGAGTGAAAATTTGTGCCAGATTAGGACTCGAACCCGGGTTTCCTGCTTATTGCGAGCGGTCAGTTTTGTGTTGGTTATACATAAATAAATAGTTTCAAAATTCCGCCGTCTCCATTAAGTGGAATATGTATTTACAGTTTATTAACATTCGTCGCATTTTTTAACAAGACAGTTTAGTCTGAACCATACTCTTATCTTGTTCTTATTAAGAGTAGTTGGAATGCTCAATATCGACAATGTCAAATATGATCATTTGGTTTCCCCTTGTTTCAGAAACCACTGTAGCAATGGAAACATAACTTTTACTAGGCAGTACATGTTATTTCTTAGTGTACTGAACTAAAATCACTGAATTTCCTCCACTGGTTGGGGAAATGCAGTTTTTTAATTATACGGGAAAAATATTGTTTGCTTTTTTTGTACTTCCTTTGATATAATTTTAATGGTACTTAACACTATATTTTTATTTTAGTTCAGTATATTCAGTACGTATATGTTTCAACTCCCTGAAAATTTGAGTACCCTACATCAGTTGTTTCTTGAAAATGAAAAAACGTAACTGAAAATGTAAATTTTCAGAGACAGACACTTATTTAAAATATGTTTAATTTTTTGTTTTACGGACTGAGAAACACCCTGCACCATACTGTGTATCATCCTCGTGATCATTTTCCGAGGATCCCATTCTTTTCTACGTTAGTGCCCATTTCTGTTGCATACTGTGCTTTATGATGTGAACTTTGTCCTTTTTCTGAAGTTCTCTGACGCAGTTTATTCCAGGATTATTTCCCATACACTGTAGCACTGTTAACCTACTACTGTTGCTATCATTTAATCGACAACAGGGTGTCAGACCCCCTCCCGCCCATCATGTTAGTATCTTCCTCCCAACCAAAACATTTAGGTGTGTAGGTCCATATGAGATTGTCGAAAGACTAATTTGGATTCCGAGTCTGCCCACGTAAACGCTTCTTCAACAATTCAGGATATGATATGTATTTGTAAATGAGCTGTGTGACTTTTATGTGGTGCTGAAAAGGAATGTTTATGGTTGCATATTGGACGTTACGATACTTGCACTGTGACTCTGGTCCGGTTGAGTGAAGTTGATGCACTGATTTTTCATATGCTGAAAGCTAGTTGGCAGCTTCTCTTTGAATGCCCATTATCATGAAACTCACGTTCTTGAAAACACTTCACTTTTTGAGAGACGCATGTCTGTTTTTCATTTTTTCCTCAAGAAAAGTTTACACTTGTCACACGACACAGGTTTATGCTGTGAGTGGCTACGATGCTGTTTCCGACAGAGCTACCAACAAGCACAACGCAATTTTGCCTTTGAGATACTGCAGCAGACAGACTTCTATATAAAAAGTTGCCGACTTTTTGAACTTGGAGTTTTTTTTTCATTTTTATCATCAGTCTTCTTACTCGTTTGATGCAGTCCACCACGAATTCTTCTCCTGTGCCAACCTCTTCATCTCAGAATCTCAGAGTAGCAGTTGCAAACTACGTCTACAGTTTGAATGAAGTCCTTTAATGTTTTGACCCTCTACAGCTCCCTCTAAGTACCATGCAAGTTATTCTGTGATAACAGATGTCTTAGCATCATGTCCTTTCCTCTTGTCAGTTTTTTCCACGTATTCCTTCCTCGCCGATTGTCCGGAGAACCTCCTCATTCCTCACCTTATCCGTCCACCTAATTTGCAACATTCGTCTGTAGCACATCTCAAATGCTTCGATACTCTTCTGTTTCGGTTTTCCCACAGTCTTTGTTCCACTAAAACGCAATGCTGTGCTCCAGACGTACATTTTCAGGAATTTCTTCCTCAAATTGAGACCTATGTTTGATACCAGCAGACTTCTATTATCGAGGAATGCTCTTTTTGCCAGTGCTAGTATGCTTTTGATGTCTTCCTTGCTCCGTCCGTAATGGGTTATTTTTCTGTCTAGGTAGCATAATTCCTTAACTTCACCTACTTCGTGATAAGTAATTCTGATGTTAAGCTTCTCGCTGTTCTCTTTTCTGCTACTTGTCATTACTCTCGCCTTTCTTCGATTTACACTCAATCCGTATTCTGTACACATTAAATTGTTCATTCCATTCAGCAGATCCTGTAATTATTCTTCATTCTCATTGAGGATAGTAATGTCATTACCGAATCTTATCATTGATACACTTGAATTTTAATTCCTCTCTTGCATCCTTCTCTTATTTCCGTCATTGCATCAAAAATGTTGATGTCTGTGAATTTCTAAGGGACCAAACTGCTGAGGTCATCGGTCCCTAAACTTACACATTACTTAAACTAACTTACGCTAAGAACAACACGCACACCCATGCCTGAGGGAGGACTCGAACCTCCGGCGGGAGGGGCCTCGCAGTCCGTGACATGGCGCCTCAAGCCAGGCGGCCACTCCACGTGGCCCATCATTGCATCTATGATATATAGGTTGAACAATAGGGACGAGAGACTACATTCCTATCTTACACCCTTTTTAATCCGAGCATTTCATTCTTGGTCTTCACTCTTATTGTTCCCTCTTGGCTCTTGTACATATTGTATATTACCCGTCTCTCTCTGTGCTTACTCCTATTTGTCTCAGAATTTCGAACATCTTGCACCATTTGACATAAACAAACGTTGTTTCCAGGTCGACAAATTCTATGAACGTGTCCTGATTTTTCTTTATCTTGATTCCATTATCAACCGCAAGGTCGGAACTGCCTCTCTGGTGCCTTCACCTTTCCTAAAGCCAAAATGATCGTCATCTAACCGATCCTTAATTTTCTTTTCCATTCGTGTGTTATTCTTGTCAGCAATTTGGATGCATGAGCTGTTAAGCTGATTGAGCGATAATTATCACACTTGTCGGCTGTTGCTGTAGTCGGAATTGTGTGGATGATGTTTTATCAGAAGTTCAGATGGTATATCGCCAGTCTCACACATTCC
This sequence comes from Schistocerca cancellata, assembly GCF_023864275.1. NCBI lineage: Eukaryota > Metazoa > Arthropoda > Insecta > Orthoptera > Acrididae > Schistocerca > Schistocerca cancellata. The sequence goes on from NC_064626.1 coordinate 253,745,675, forward strand.
ACATACGAAGATGATTGTCGCTTTGTTATCACATCCCCCAATGATTTTAGAAATTCTGGTGGACTGTTACCTGCGTTATTCGATTTTAAGTCTTCTAAAGTAAAGAATCTCCTTACTTTTCTATATCGACTCCAGTTTCTTCTTGTATTACGTTTTCAGATAAATGTTACCCCTCACAGAGGCTTTATTGTACTCTTTACACATATCTACTCTCTCCTATGCATTTAACAGTGGAATTCCCATTGCGCTCTTTACGATACCACCCTTGCTTTTAATTTCACCGAAGGTTCTTTTGACTGTTGCATATACTGAGTCAGTCCTTCCAACAATCATTTCTTTTTCGATTTCTTCACAATTTTCATGGAGCCATTTCGCCTTGGGTAACCTGTACTTCCTATTTATTTCATTCCTAAGCGACTTGTATTTCTGTATTCCTGAATTTCTCTGAACATTTTTGTATTTTATTCCTTCATCCATCAACTGAAGTAATTCTTCTGTTACCCATTTTTTCTTCGTAGCTACATTCCTTGTACCTATGTTTTTCTTTGCAACTTCTATGACTGCCCTTTTTGAGATGTCCATTCCTCTTCTACTGAACTTCCCATTGACCTATTCCTTGACGCAGTATCCATAGACCCAGATAATTTCGAGCGTATCTTTTCATTAGTTAATATTTCCGTATCCCACTTGTTTGCACAATGATTCTTGCTGACTAGTCTCTTAAACTTCAGCCCACTCTTCATCACTACTAAATTGTGATTTGTGCGTTACCTCCTACCACGCAAGGCGTCCGGGTTCTATTCCCGGCAGGGGATTGGGTGTTGTGCGTCCTTCATTATCATTGACACGCAAGTCGCCGAAGTGGCGTCAAGTAAAAAGACTTGCAAGACGGCGGCCGAACCCCGAAGGGGATATCTCGGCCAACAAACGCCATACGATCATTTCGTTTCATCTGAGCTAAGTCTGTATCTGCTCCTGGGCATGGCTTACTATCCAATATCTCATTTCGAAAACTGTGTCTATGATGTAATCTAACTGAAATCTTCGCCCGTCTCCCGGCCTTTTCCAAATATACCTCCTCCTCTTGTTATTCTTGAACAGAGGTTTGCCGGCCGGAGTGGCCGTGCGGTTCTAGGCGCTACAGTCTGGAGCCGAGCGACCGCTGCGGTCGCAGGTTCGAATCCTGCCTCGGGCATGGATGTGTGTGATGTCCTTAGGTTAGTTAGGTTTAATTAGTTCTCAGTTCTAGGCGACTGATGACCTCAGAAGTTAAGTCGCATAGAGCCATTTGAACAGAGGTTTCTCTACTACTAGCCGAAATTTATTGCAGACCTCAATCTTTATCCTCTCTTATTCCTAGTATCAACCCCAAATTCTCACTTAAATTTTTATTCTTCTCCTTCCCCTACAACCGCATTAAATCCCCCATGACTGAGATTTTCATGTCGTTTTCGTGCTGAATTACCCGTTCAATATCCTCATATACTATCGCTGTCTGAGGCTCAATATAAATATAAAGCAAGAAGTGAAGTGGAATGAAAATAAAACGAGGATTTCTGGTCAGATGAGTGTAGGGTAATATCAACAGCAGCAGGAATGGGAGTAGGATTTTTATTTTGATAGGAAGGTAGAGCATGGAGAGTGAGTTACTGTAAACAGTTCAGTGATAGCGTTGTTCTCATAAGACAGTAAAGCAACACCAACAACGACTGTTCAGGTATACTTAAAGACGTCGCAAACCGGAGATGAAGAGACGGAGAAAGTATATGAGGATCTTGGAGTACCGCATGTAAAATTTGTTACATGTTTAAAAAATACTACCCATTCGAGTTTGTAAGCCATTTATATACCATTTTATAAAGAAAAGGGCAAATTTAATGAGGCGATGAAATACCTAAAATGCAAAATGTTTTTTCCTTGTAATTCACTTTAAATTAGTAATGTGTGACGACATATTGTTGGGAAATATCTAAAGAGTTTTAAAAATATGATATACGTGACACATATCTGTAAACAAATAATTGAAAAGTGAGGAAAAACTTCTAGGTAAATCAGTTTTTACTGGGTTATTGTCAGTATTAGATTGAGAAGGTAGAAGACTTCTCCTAGAGGAGTGAGAAGGATAAAAGCATGAGAATTCATGAAGAATAAAAGTTTCACCAGGGAAGCTCAAGGGAAGTGAAAAAGGACCGATGAATTCTCCATTGTTCAACTGAAGTCTGTATGTCAACAATAAGTCACCGTCTGTCACTGAGTAGTTTCGAAGTATTTGCGCATCAAGAATCATTGGTGTATTTAAAATCAGTCTCTGAAAGAAACAGACATCTACCACCTAACGTGGGACACTCTACTACCTGTAATGGATCCACACTGACCAGCCACAAAAGAGGCGCCCGATCCGAGCATGAGCCGTCAAAAATCCTCTATATTCCTTTCATGCCTTTGCAGCTCTGTCTCAGCTCCAAGACAATGTTTGGAAGTTAAAAGTTCATTTCCTTCGAATCATAAGATAATTAAATTGCCTTTCTGTTATTTACTGATGCTTAAGTTTTAATAGACCGTGAATCTTAATCGGACACGTGTTAATCAGCACGACGAACAAGTTTATATCCAGGGCATTCTGTTAGATAATCTGACGGTTACTACTCGAGAACAGCTTAGCATGTGCCATATATAGCGGGCTTAGAAACTGATCATGATGTCTGGTTTGTGGGGCGGTCAACTGCGCGGTCATCAGCGCCCGTACAATTTCCCAATTTTTCCACAGTCCAATTTTTTTACGCAGTCCAATCTAGCCACTGTTACGAATGATGATGATGATGATGATGATGATGATGATGATGATGATGATGATGATGAAATGGCGAGAACAACACAAAGACCCAGTCCCCAAGCAGGTAAAATCTCCAAAGCGGCTGGGAATCGAATCCGGGACCCCATGATCCCGAGGCAGCAACGCTAGCCACTAGACCACGAGCTGTGGACAGACTTCGAAGCTGTACACAGACCCTCTAGGACCAGAAAATTATATGACGTTCAGTTTACGACGAGGGAATCATTGTGCTGTATTGGTTGTGGCCCATATCTCTGGCGCGACAGGGGCTCTGCAATCTATCTGCGTCATCTCATCTGACACAGAGTCGTATCAGATACAATCCTTTTCCCATCGATCGGGTGCGCTCCCATCTCTTTCTGTAAATACGGTCTTGATGTGTCGTCGTTGACCTCGTTACGTCTTTGGTGCTTCGGCGCTGATGTGACACAATCTACTCCGTAAACGGCCTCTAATGCTATCGTGACGATCTCACGACGACCATCTCGCGGATAAGGAAGACTGAATTACTCTGTATCGTTCGTGGTGGCAGAAAAAATTGCAGCGTAAATAAATTCTATAACGTCTGGTAATAGAGACTGAACAGTTCTTCTGATATGAAGGCGTATTTTATGTGCCACAGTCATACTTCGTAAATTACCTGCAACTACTCACTGGAATATAATGTACCAGTGTCTGTCCTCAACGCTAATCTCCAGCTTAATAGTACCTACCGACAACATACACGGGAGAGTAGATGATACAGAATTACAAATGCGTGTAAATGCGCACAAAATAAGCTGTCCCGTGCCTATGCAGACGGCGTGACTGTGGGGTGGACATCGCTAAGTTGGGAGCTCCGTTGAGAACAGCCAAAATGCTGTAGAGGAGGTGCTGTTCTACAGTTGAATCCTAACCACAAACGCTTATCTCACATAACTTGTAAGCTAAAACTAACTTCCAGCATCCTGGAATAATTGTAGGTCACCAACTCCTGTTAGTAAGTACAACGAAAAAACAGCCAAAGCAGCAAATTTCACTTTCGATGACTAGTTTCGGACTTGGACCCATTTTCAAATCATCGTAGCATAATCAGATACCTTTTTTGACTACGTTAAGACGATCTGAAAATGGGTCCCGGCCAGAAACTAGCCAAAACTGAATAAGAAAATGAAATAAATATGCAACTTTGGCTGGGTTTTCGTTGTACTGATTTTAAGCTACAGTTGGCGAGTCTGCAAACGATCGTATTAACATCTTTTATAAGTGCGACCAATAATTCGTCAAATAAAGACGTGCAAAGTAGCAAAGTATTAATTCCAGAAGGAATATTCGTAAAACAAAAGAAAGGGTAAAAAAATGTAGTTCAATGGACAATGTCGCTTTCTACGATGCCGACAACCTGAGATAAAAGAATATGTGTCACGTGGCACTTCCCAGACAACCTGTTCAATATTACTTTCAAAATAATTTTTCTTTATCTTGTAAGTAATATAGGTTACGTACCGTCTTTTGCGACTGCAGAGAAAGTGTTACTTAAATCATACACCTTTCAGTTTATTACAAAGCTTCTCTAGTGGTCACTCTAAGAATGTGGTTTCTCCTAAACATCAGACTGTCAAGTTCGTAAACAGCTCTCATGTTTTAAGATACTACTATGAATCAGTAGTCCATTACAATTATTATTTATGATTTTTTTGTTTCCTGCTACATTCCTGATGTTCTTCTACATATAGGTGTTTGATTTTAATGCACTGTACTTCAGTGACACTGAATGGATTTTCGTTTTCATGTTGTGTAGATCCACTTTCACCTAGTGCACTTCGTTTTGATTTTGTGGGAAGAGACCGTCTTTCGTTTTGTTTTTGTGGTTGTCGAAGCATCTGGTGTTTATCTCTCTCTTTCTGTGTGTGTGTGTGTGTGTGGTTGTTTCACTTTCTACGTCTCTTCATCTTCTGCTTGCAACATATACCTGATATACCTGAAATATTGTTACCAGTATTGGTTTGTTGTCGATTCTTATGAGAACAATCCTGTCATTGAACTGTTCACAGTAACTCACTCTCTGCATTACCGCCCTATTCATAACGAATCCTACTCTCATTATACAATTTTCTGCTACTGTTGATATTACCCTACACTCATCTGACCAAAAATCCTCATCTTTTCCCCATTTCATTTCGCTGATCCGCACTGTATCTAGATTAAGCCTTATGTCAGTGGGGAATCATCATCACATCGTTTCAATTAAAGGCTACATGTCCTGTGGATATACATTGTGTGTGTTTAATTTAGTGGTTTTAATTGCCTTCTGGATCCTCATGTCGTTTACACTCCTGATCCTTTCGTATTTTAGGGCCAGTTTCCCAGGCCAAAGGGCAAGAGAGTGCCCTGAATATCTGTCCGCCCTCTGCCCTCTTCGACAAGTCTGTTGGCAGAGGGTGATTTCTTATGTCAGATACCTTCAACCGCCATTGCTGTTGACTTTTATTCAAAATTTAAGCACAGGCGTTGTTCGAACCCGGGGCCGAGGACGTTGTGATTACTAGTCAAAGACGCTACACCTAGACAATGGGTGCAATGTGTCTGCTATTAATTATGTGGCTTTCATTATCTCCTGCCTCACTACTTTTATCTGGCGAAGCTGCCCTGGTATGTTCTGGGTTCATTCGTGCTGTATCCTCATATAATTTGCTATTCTTTTCCTTCGCCTCCGTATAACTTATTCCTGGTTCTATACCTTTTCGTTCCACTTCTTCTCTATCAAACAGTTACTCCCATGCGTCTCCAGATCGACATGGTCTGTGTACATGTTTTATGCAAACTTCCTTTACCTTCTCCTGCTTACCGATTCTTCCCCTCTTCTTTATCATCCCCATAGTTCCCCATGTCACCAAATTTGTTCTTGTTTTTCACGGTCTCTCCATTCGGACCAGATTTGACCTTCGTGACTGATGTTAAGTTTCTCCCATCTCACAGATATTTTCTTCCCCCAGAGTAGTACGTGTGCGCACAAGCTTCTCTAATAACGTAACCGAGAACAAGTATTGTGCTCCTGTGATGTTTACCACTCTATTTAGTACAACAATGTACGAAACATATGTCATCAGGGATTCACCTTCCTTAAATTCTTGCATGGTAATTGCCCTCATGTCGGTTTGTGTGTTCAGCTTGACGCAATGATGTCAACAACAAAATTTTATATTTCCAGGTAATTCCTTATTGAACACTAATCTCACTTCGTATTACATTAAATCTTCCTCATGTCTTGTTGCGATCATACTTTACTCCCAAAAGCATAACTTGAGCCAAAATTGGTATCTTCTATTATCACTGTGTCACCCCTACTGTTCCCCTATTTCCTTTCCCTCATACACAACCACACACACCCCTGAAAGTCTTGTTCAGAGTAACCATTCTCTCTTCACGTTCCACAGATTACTTCATTCATTCGGCAACATGGTGCATTATGTCCTATGGTACTCCGCTGGCTACAATTTGTGGAGCACAAGTCTTCGGTTTCTCATGAGATTCCCCTGAATTCGTACAAATCAGGTTCCGTACTTTCAGGGGACAATCCGACTCGAAATAAGGCAACATGACATGCTACTGATGCGTTAGGAATTTTTATACTTCTCACTACCTACCACTAAATTCTAAGATCCACCAATGGAACACAAAAATCCACGTTTCACAAGCAACAGAACAACAAACCTAAAGTTTCCGTGACGGTCTTGGATCTTCTGCCCACACTGAGTTACACTTGTGCACCAAAGAAACTGGTATAGGCAAGCGTATTCAAATACAGAGACGTGTAAACAGGCAACGCTTATACAAGACAATACGTGTCTGGCGCAATTATTAGATCGGTTACTGCTGCTACAATGGCAGGTTATAAAGAACGTGGTGTTACAGTCGGGGCACGAGTGGTGGGACACAGTGTCTCAGAGGTAGAGCGATGAAGTGAGGTTTTCCCGTACGACCATTTCTCGAGTGTACAGTGAATATCAGGAATCAGGTGGATCATCAAATCTCCGAAATCGCTGTGGCCGAAAAGGATCCTGCAAGAACGGGACCAGCGACGACTGAAGAGAATCGTTCAAAGCGACAGTAGTTCTACCCTTCCGCAAAAATTGCTGCAGATTTCAAGGCTGGTCCACCAACAAGTGTCAGCTTGTTAACCATTCAACGAAAAATCATCGATATGGGCTTTCGGAGCCGCATGTCCACTCGAATATCCTGATGACTGCACGACACAAAGCTTTACGCCTCGCCTGGGCCCATCGACACCGACATTGGACTGGTGATGACTGGAAACATGTTGTCTGGTCGGACGAGTCTCGTTTCGAATTGTAACGAGCGGTTGGACGTGTGCGAGTATGGAGACAACCTCATGAATACATGGGCCCCGCATGTCAGCAGGGGACCGTTCAAGCTGGTGGGGGCTTTGTAATGATTTGGTACCTGTGCAAGTTGATATCCGACTCCTGATATGTCTAAATACGATTTGTACGTAAGCGTCCTGTCTGAGCCGCGCTGCATTAGCCGAGCGGTCTAAGGCGCTGCAGTCATGGACTGTGCAGCTGGTCCCGGCGGAGGTTCGAGTCCTCCCTCGGGCATGGGTGTGTGTGTTTGTCCTTAGGATGATTTAGGTTAAGTAGTGTGTAAGCTTAGGGACTGATGACCTTAGCAGTTAAGTCCCACGTTTTGAACGTCCTGTCTGATCACCTGCAACCATCTATGTCCATTGTGCATTCCGAAGGAATTGGGCAATTCCAGCAGGACAGTGCTACACCCAACATGTCCAGAATTGCTACAGAATGGCTCCAGGAACACTCTTCAGAGTTTAAACACTTCCGCTGGCTACCAAACTCCCCAGACATGAACATTATTGAGCATATCTGGGATGTCTTGCAACGTGCTGTTGAGAAGAGGCAGCCCTGCGCGATTCATGGTGTCAGTTCCCTCCAGCACTACTTCAGTCATTAGTCGAGTCCATGCCACGTCGTGTTGCGGGACTTCTGAGTGCTCGCTGGGGCCTTACACGATATTAGGCAGGTGTACAAGTTTCTTTGGCTCTTCAGTGTATTCACGTCGTGTTATGCGTACAGAGCGCATCCAGAATATTCAAAACGCTTTTTGCAACGCAGGTACGTTTCAGATGTGGTACACGATCAACAAAACCTTAAATTAGAAACTATAGCAAAGAATACTCAAGTTAGGCAATTGCACCAGCTGTTACTACAACTACCGCTGTACGATCTGTTGCTTCTTATGTGAACCACTAAATGTTTACAACAAGTACACAGACTAAAATAACTGGTGCCCACGAAATACACAACTCTACTATTAATGTCGCTAACTGCTTGCCATAGAACCGAAGTTCAATCCTGGCATAGGTTCGACAATTCTTTGCAGAACCTCAATGGTGTCTTGCAGTCCTGTTAAATGTGGTTGCAACTGTGTCCGCTGTTTGGCGTGCCTTCCTACTTGCTTGCTGCGGTCATGCAGAAGTTGACCGTGGTCGACCGCTCCATCAGGCAGAAGTGCATGTGGTTCCGAACGCCCCCCATGGTCTTGAAGCAAAGGGCTACACTCGTCATGCTTCCGCCCTTCCTCTAGTTTCCTGACGATTCTTCCTCGTATGAAGTCATACGAATGTTGTCTCCGAGCCATGTTGTAATGAAGAACGCCGCCACAGCGCACCGTAACCGCTCGCTCATTGCCACACACTGCGTTTCGCGTTCCTTCAACTGCCTCGTGTTGTGGGGCCAGCTCCATTAAGCGTCATAGTCACGCTGACGTCGTGCTATGTGAAAAAATTGGAAATTTGTGGTAAGGTCTTAAGGGACCATACTGCTGAGGTCATCGGTCCCTAAGCTACTTAATCTAATAATCTAATTTAAACTAACTTACGATAAGGACAACACACACCCATCTCCCAAGGATGGGGAGGGGGGGAGGGGGGAGGCAGCAGCGCGGATCGGATCCTGACAACGTGCCTGAGACCACGCGGCTACCACGCGCGGCGCGCTGTGTGACGTGAAGCTTTCTGCGCACACTGCGAAACCTCTCTCAGCATGCTCTCGCACTTTCGTTCATTTCCACCGAGATGCTTATATGTTATGCCACTTCATCTACCTTTTCCTTAAGTTATACAGACCGGTGTACGGTTGTGGCAGCATAATGATCGCGCAGTCCTCTGCTAATACAGGTCCTCTGAATTTACCCTGCAGGTTTTGCGGGAACTAAGTCGTCTTAGTTCCAAGTATTATCATTTAAGTTTCGTCAGCGATTCTGTTAACCTTTCGTATTGGCTATACGCTCGGGTCTCTGGATTTGTTCGCTCTCTGTTGTTATGACTACTTGACAATATTCTAGAATTGGTCGCCCTAGTGTCTCGCATGAAACTGCCCTTACAAATCCACTGCATTCGCACAGAACCCTTCCAACAAATTTAAGTATGCGCAACACTTTCGTAAACAGTGAGTTTTATGTGATGAGACCATTTAATAACGCTTCTTGGTATTGCTCCTAAATAATTAAACGGTTCAACGTGCTCAAGATATTTAGCACTAGTCTAGTGCTAATCAGAGATTCTTTCTCTTTGTTATACACTCCTGGAAATGGAAAAAAGAACACATTGACACCGGTGTGTCAGACCCACCATACTTCCTCCGGACACTGCGAGAGGGCTGTACAAGCAATGATCACACGCACGGCACAGCGGACACACCAGGAACCGCGGTGTTGGCCGTCGAATGGCGCTAGCTGCGCAGCATTTGTGCACCGCCGCCGTCAGTGTCAGCCAGTTTGCCGTGGCATACGGAGCTCCATCGCAGTCTTTAACACTGGTAGCATGCCGCGACAGCGTGGACGTGAACCGTATGTGCAGTTGACGGACTTTGAGCGAGGGCGTATAGTGGGCATGCGGGAGGCCGGGTGGACGTACCGCCGAATTGCTCAACACGTGGGGGGTGAGGTCTCCACAGTACATCGATGTTGTCGCCAGTGGTCGGCGGAAGGTGCACGTGCCCGTCGACCTGGGACCGGACCGCAGCGACGCACGGATGCACGCCAAGACCGTAGGATCCTACGCAGTGCCGTAGGGGACCGCACCGCCACTTCCCAGCAAATTAGGGACACTGTTGCTCCTGGGGTATCGGCGAGGACCATTCGCAACCGTCTCCATGAAGCTGGGCTACGGTCCCGCACACCGTTAGGCCGTCTTCCGCTCACGCCCCAACATCGTGCAGCCCGCCTCCAGTGGTGTCGCGACAGGCGTGAATGGAGGGACGAATGGAAACGTGTCGTCTTCAGCGATGAGAGTCGCTTCTGCCTTGGTGCCAATGATGGTCGTATGCGTGTTTGGCGCCGTGCAGGTGAGCGCCACAATCAAGACTGCATACGACCGAGGCACACAGGGCCAACACCCGGCATTATGGTGTGGGGAGCGATCTCCTACACTGGCCGTACACCACTGGTGAACGTCGAGGGGACACTGAATAGTGCACGGTACATCCAAACCGTCATCGAACCCATCGTTCTACCATTCCTAGACCGGCAAGGGAACTTGCTGTTCCAACAGGACAATGCACGTCCGCATGTATCCCGTGCCACCAAACGTGCTCTAGAAGGTGTAAGTCAACTACCCTGGCCAGCAAGATCTCCGGATCTGTCCCCCATTGAGCATGTTTGGGACTGGATGAAGCGTCGTCTCACGCGGTCTGCACGTCCAGCACGAACGCTGGTCCAACTGAGGCGCCAGGTGGAAATGGCATGGCAAGCCGTTCCACAGGACTACATCCAGCATCTCTACGATCGTCTCCATGGGAGAATAGCAGCCTGCATTGCTGCGAAAGGTGGATATACACTGTACTAGTGCCGACATTGTGCATGCTCTGTTGCCTGTGTCTATGTGCCTGTGGTTCTGTCAGTGTGATCATGTGATGTATCTGACCCCAGGAATGTGTCAATAAAGTTTCCCCTTCCTGGGACAATGAATTCACGGCGTTCTTATTTCAATTTCCAGGAGTGTAGATATTCTATTTTTTGCACATTTCATGAGAGCTGCCGTTCTTTACACCAAGTGGAACTTTTCTCCAAGTCTTTCTGTAATCCGTTGCGATCGTCCAACGACCTTACTGTCCTGTACACAACAGCGAGTGCGTGGATATAAAGTGACCAACATTGTAAGTCTGCAACTTATTTAGATATTCAGATCAAGGTCAAAGCGAGCTCATTTTATACTAACTTGCAAGCTACCCTAGTCTTCGGGTTACTCGACAGGTTAATGGTGAAACTTACTCATAAAGAATAATACAGAACAAAATAAATATCGCCGGTGTTCTATGTGTTGTCTCTAATGTGCAAATATAATGACACTAATTTTTGAGAATATTTCTTGTGGAAAACAGCGGTTTTTCTTAGTAACTTTAAAATGAACATAAAAACAATAAATCTTTATTTTTGTGCTTAGTAACGCCTGTTCCGTTCACCGCCATCGCCTACCAACGTGGTGTGAGGTCTGAATATGGTCAGTAACGATCGAAACCGGTAACCACAAAAAGAAAGGTTTCTTGCGGTCGAGATTGTTTATGTTTCTTTTAAAGTACATAATAAGTCATAAGCCACATCTACACGTCAGAACCAATGTTGACGTCCGTTATCCGCACGTTCTGTTCACACCCTCTAGTACAGGGCTCTCTGAGCTTGAAAAACAGCACATCAGCCTGCATCGACGTCAACGGATGCCCTGCCCATCACCTTCTGTAAAGTTCAATCATTATGTACCTTAACTTCACTAACTTATTTGGTGTCAGCCTTACAAAAAACTGAGGACTCAGCGTTGGCCGGATATGTACCTATTCCAGTCTTCTATTAGTCATCTCCCTCTCGCCCGTCTCCTCATTCCCCTCTCACTCTCTCTCCCTTTCTCCTACTGTGTGTGTCCATGTCTTCCTCTTCCGTTTATTTGTCCATTTCCCCCCCTCTCTCTCTGAGATAGCCTCCTCCTCCCAAACTATCTGTATCTATCTCCACCTTCACCTTCGCCATATGTCCATCTCCCGCCTTCTCTTCAGATCATCGAGAACACTCCAACAAGACGCTGGTGATTCTAATCACCAAAGTATTTTTTTTGCAGATCGTAGTTGATATGTGTACAAAATTTGGTTGAAAACGTTCCACGATTTTAAGATGAGCTTTTTACCCGCGACTCTGGCCGCTTATGCACATGCCAAATATATTTCATACATACAGTATGTGATCAAAGGTATCCGGACACCTGGCTGAAAATGACTTACAAGTGGCGCCCTCCATCGGTAATTCTGGAATATGGTGGTGGCCCACCCTTAGACTTGATGACAGCTTCCACTCACGCAAGCATACGTTCAGTCAGGTGCTGGAAGGTTTCTTGGGGAATGGCAGCCCATTATTCACGGAGTCCTGCACTGAGGAGGGGTATCGATGTCGGTCGGTGAGGCCTGGCACGGAGTCGGCGTTTCAAAACATCCCAGAGGGTTTCTGTAGGATTCAGGTCAGGAGTCTGTGCAAGCCAGTCCATTACAGGGATGTTATTGTCGTCTAACCACTCTGCCACAGGCCGTGCATTATGAACGGGTTCTCGATCGTGTTGAAAGATGCAATCGCCATCCCCGAATTGCTCTTCAACAGTAGGAAACAAGAAGGTGCTGAAAACATCAGTGTAGGTCTGTGCTGTGATAGTGCCACGCAAACAACAAGGTGTGGAAGCCCCCTTCATGAAAAGCACGACCACACCATAGTACCACCGCCTCCGAATGTTACTACTGGCACTACAAACGCTGACAAATGACGTTCAGCGGGAATTCTCCATACCCACATCCTGCCATCGGATAGCCACATTGGGTACCGTGATTCGTCAATCCACACAACGTTTTTCCAGTGTTCAATCGTCCAATGTTTATACTGCTTGCACCAAGCGAGGCGTCGTTTGGCATTTACCGACGTGATGTGAAGCTTGTGAGCAGCGGCTCGACCGTGAAATCCAAGTTTTATCACCTCCCGCCTAACTGTCATGGTACTTGCAATGGATCCTGTTGTAGTTTGGAATTCCTGTGTGATGGTCTGGCTAGATGTCTGCATATTACACATTACGGCCCTTTTCAACTGTCGGCGGTCTCTGTAAGTCAACAGACGAGGTCGGCCTGTACGCTTTTGTCCTGTACGTGTCCCTTCACGTTTTCACCTCACTACCACATCGGAAACAGTGGACCTAGTGTCGGAAGTTCCATGCGGCTTTTCGTGGATGAAGCTGTAGTATACAGAGAAGTTAGAAAATTGCAGCGAAATGCAGGAAGAAATGCAACGGATAGGCACTTGGTGCAGGGAGTGGCAACTGACCCTTAATATAGACAAATGTAATGTATTGCGAATACATAGAAAGAAGGATCCTTTATTCAATGATTATATGATAGCGGAACAAACACTGGTAGCAGTTACTTCTGTAAAATATCTGGGAGTATGTGTACGGAACGATTTGAAGTGGAATAATCATATAAAATTAATTGTTGGTAAGGCGGGTCCCAGATTGAGATTCATTGGAAGTGTCCTTAGAAAATGTAGTACATCAACAAAGGAGGTGGCTTACAAAACATTCGTTCGACCTATACTTGAGTATTGCTCATCAGTGTGGGATTCGTACCAGGTCGGGTTGACAGAGGAGATAGAGAAGATCCAAAGAAGAGCGGTGCGTTTCGTCACAGTGTTATTTGGTAAGCTTGATAGCCTTACGGAGATGTTTAGCAAAATCAAGTGGCAGAATCTGCAAGAGAGGCGCTCTGTATCGCGGTGTAGCTTGCTGTCCAGGATTGGAGAGGATGCGTTTCTGGATGAGGTATCGAATATATTGCTTCCCCCTACTTATACCTCCCGAGAAGACGACGAATGTAAAATTAGAGAGATTCGAGCGCGCACGGAGGCTTTCCGGCAGGCGTTCTTCCCGCAACCATACGCGACTGGAATAGGAAAGGGAGGTAATGACAGTGGCACGTAAAGTGCCCTCCGCTACACACCGTTGAGTGGCTTACTGAGTATAAATGTAGATGTAGATGTTTAGGAATATGGAAATATCGCATACAGAGGTATGACACAAGTGACACCCAATCACCTGACCACGTTCGAAGTCCGCGAGTTCCGCAGAGCGCTCCATTCTGCTCTAACACGATGTATAATGACTACTGAGGTCGCTGGTAACGGAGTACGTGGCAGTAGCTGGCGGCATAATGCACCTGATACGAAAAACGTATGTTTTTTGGGGTGTCCGGATACTTTTGATCACATAGTGTATTTATCACATTTCACGCTTGTATATCTAACGAATTTCGCCCTGTGAAACGTGTTGCGGATAGAGTTAATAGTGAAGAAGAAATAGAACGTCACGCTTCATGCGCCAGTTCTACTGCATGAGCAGCGAAATTGCACTAAGCGATACGCTTTTTTCCTATCATTTTGTGGAACTTGTCAACAAGGAAAAGTTCCACAAATGGCGGAAATTATGTGTAAAGTTTGTTTCAGGTCACTGAATGGTTTCATTCTCAAATACTGGTTGACTAAAGTTTGGCTATTCGCGCCTCGTGGGCTACACGGCTTTTCCATCCCCATAACCAACCTCTTTGACCGGTTGGTGATTCTTACTCCACAGTGATTCTTTCCAGACAGTATGTGGTATGTGCACTAAGTTTGGTCGAAATCAGTCCAGTGCTTTAGGGGAAGATGCGGAACATTCTTATAATACGAATGGCTTTGCTCTTAATGTTATGCTGATCACCCTTTATATCTAACCTTTACAGAACAACAAACGTTTATCCGTCTATTTGGCACTAAACTGCTAAGAAAAGTGTGAGTAAATAACTTCGATTTAGTTACATCTCACAGTTAAATAGCAAGCAAACGAAAAATTGAAATTCCATGCGGGTAAATAATTGGAAAGAGCCAGGAGTTTAATAAAGGCGCGGAACGCAGTTAGAGAGGAGTTGCATCCCTGCAGCTTTGGGAGATGAAAGAAATAATGGCGGCATTCTTTCCGGATGGCTGGCCGCCTCTTCAGAGCCGCTGGTGCGTAGCGAGAGGGGAGCTGAAGACAACGCTCGCGATATTGGCAGCGGGGTTGGCGCCATTCCGTCGTTCTTCTGCACATGTTGCTAGCCGTTTCATTTCTATTAACTGCTCTTCAGCACCTACTTCTCTCCTGTTATTCTCGAACATTTCTACGTTTTCTCGTATCATTTGTATCTGGCTTAGTTTCCTGTTCCACACCCTTTCGTCTAGCACTTATTATTCGGAATTTGTTCCTCTTGTTCACTCACATCTACACTTCATAAGCGACCTCGATTTTTTTTATCATAGGGTAAGCTTTCATTGTTCCAATCGTGGATGATGCACATGATGAATTACCGAACATACTCAGCCGTTTGTGCCGTCCGCAGCTGAGAAGAATGCGTGCAACAGGTACGTGGCAGCGAGTACTGTGACGTTTTCCAGGTAATATAGTTCATGCCACTGAAAAAGCACTTTCAACTCTGCAATGCAATGATGTTGTTGTTGTGGTCTTCAGTCCTGAGAGTGGTTTGATGCAGCTCTCCATGCTCCTCTATCCTGTGCAAGCTTCTTCATCTCCCAGTACCTATCTGCAGCCTACATCCTTCTGAATCTGCTTAGTGTACTCATCTCTTGGTCTCCCTCTACGATTCTTACCCTCCACGCTGCCCTCCAGTACTAAATTGGTGATCCATTGATGCCTCAGAACCGATCCCACAAACTCCTCTTCTCCCCAATTCTATTCAATACTTCGTCATTAGTTATGTGATCTACCCATATAATCTTCAGCATTCTTCTGTAGCACCACATTTCGAAAGCTTCTATTCCATTCTTGTCCAAACTATTTATCGTCTTTCACTTCCGTACATGGCTACACTCCAAACAAATAATGCAATGATACATCCGAAATAACTTCTCTCTGACACTCCGTATAAGTGTGCATGTTATCAGTGCTTGGTGTATCAATAATTCGTTAATACTGTGTTTCGTTTTATGCGGTTATAACATAGCCACGGTAGGGTGTCCTCGCCTGTTTCTTGTTTGAAAGATGTACACTCCTGGAAATGGAAAAAAGAACACATTGACACCGGTGTGTCAGACCCACCATACTTGCTCCGGACACTGCGAGAGGGCTGTACAAGCAATGATCACACGCACGGCACAGCGGACACACCAGGAACCGCGGTGTTGGCCGTCGAATGGCGCTAGCTGCGCAGCATTTGTGCACCGCCGCCGTCAGTGTCAGCCAGTTTGCCGTGGCATACGGAGCTCCATCGCAGTCTTTAACACTGGTAGCATGCCGCGACAGCGTGGACGTGAACCGTATGTGCAGTTGACGGACTTTGAGCGAGGGCGTATAGTGGGCATGCGAGAGGCCGGGTGGACGTACCGCCGAATTGCTCAACACGTGGGGCGTGAGGTCTCCACAGTACATCGATGTTGTCGCCAGTGGTAGGCGGAAAGTGCACGTGCCCGTCGACCTGGAACCGGACCGCAGCGACGCACGGATGCACGCCAAGACCGTAGGATCCTACGCAGTACCGTAGGGGACCGCACCACCACTTCCCAGCAAATTAGGGACACTGTTGCTCCTGGGGTATCGGCGAGGACCATTCGCAACCGTCTCCATGAAGCTGGGCTACGGTCCCGCACACCGTTAGGCCGTCTTCCGCTCACGCCCCAACATCGTGCAGCCCGCCTCCAGTGGTGTCGCGACAGGCGTGAATGGAGGGACGAATGGAGACGTGTCGTCTTCAGCGATGAGAGTCGCTTCTGCCTTGGTGCCAATGATGGTCGTATGCGTATTTGGCGCCGTGCAGGTGAGCGCCACAATCAGGACTGCATACGACCGAGGCACACAGGGCCAACACCCGGCATCATGGTGTGGGGAGCGATCTCCTACACTGGCCGTACACCACTGGTGATCGTCGAGGGGACACTGAATAGTGCACGGTACATCCAAACCGTCATCGAACCCATCGTTCTACCATTCCTAGGCCGGCAAGGGAACTTCCTGTTCCAAAGGACAATGCACGTCCGCATGTATCCCGTGCCACCCAACGTGCTCTAGAAGGTGTAAGTCAACTACCCTGGCCAGCAAGATCTCCGGATCTGTCCCCCAGTGAGCATGTTTGGGACTGGATGAAGCGTCGTCTCACGCGGTCTGCACGTCCAGCACGAACGCTGGTCCAACTGAGGCGCCAGGTGGAAATGGCATGGCAAGCCGTTCCACAGGACTACATCCAGCATCTCTACGATCGTCTCCATGGGAGAATAGCAGCCTGCATTGCTGCGAAAGGTGGATATACACTGTACTAGTGCCGACATTGTGCATGCTCTGTTGCCTGTGTCTATGTGCCTGTGGTTCTGTCAGTGTGATCATGTGATGTATCTGACCCCAGGAATGTGTCAATAAAGTTTCCCCTTCCTGGGACAATGAATTCACGGTGTTCTTATTTCAATTTCCAGGAGTGTATTTTGTGTCTTTACATATGTTTCAGTAGAATTTTCCTCTTTCTCAGTAGTGCTGTACCCAAAGAACTAGGATGTCAGTAACAGTGATCAATGAACGCCAGAAGGCTGACACTGAAGTCTCCTGGTAAGAAAATATCTTTCGGATGGTCTGTAACACGGACCACTGGCAGCACTCCGTCTCAGCCTACGCATGCACCGTCAGTTGCCTACCTTAGGCACGTTAGTTGCCGCCGGTGCTACAGCCAGACGAACCGACACCGGCTCTCTTACTAGCCGAACAATAAGGCGGCTGATGTTTGCTGCAAGGACTTCACCACTCATGTTTTCATGTTCTTTCCTCCACAGTTTGGGAGTGTGAAGTGTTTCCAAACTCTGCTTTCCTTTTTTTTTTTTTGGGTCAGTCTATTGAATGGTTTGATGCGACCCGCCACGAGTTCCTCTCTTGTGCCAGCCTTTTAATCTCAGATTATCACATACAGCGTCCGTCTTCAGGTATTTGTTGGATGTCTCGCTCTGTATACACTACTGGTCATTAAAACTGCTACACCAAGAAGAAATGCAGATGATAAACGGGTATTCATTGGACAAATATATTATACTAGAACTGACATGTGATTACATTTTCACGCAATTTGGGTGCATAGATCCTGAGAAATCAGTACCCAGAACAACCACCTCTCGCCGTAATAACGGCCTTGATACGCCTGGGCATTGAGTCAAACAGAGCTTGGATGGCGTGTACAGGTACAGCTGCCCATGCAACTTAAACACGATACCACAGTTGATTAAGAGTAGTGACTGGTGTATTGTGACGAGCCAGTTGCTCGGCCACCATTGACCAGAGGGTTTCAATTGGTGAGAGATCTGGAGAATGTGCTGGCCAGGACAGTATTCGAACATTTTCTGTATCCAGAAAGGGCCGTACAGTACCTGCAACACGTGGTCGTGCATTATCCTGCTGAAATGTAGGGTTTCGAAGGGATCGAATGAAGGGTAGAGCCATGGGTCGTAACACATCTGAAATGTAACGTCCACTGTTCAAAGTGCCGTCAGTGCGAACAAGAGGTGACCGAGAGGTGTAACCAATGGCACCCCATACCATCACGCCGGGTGATACGCCAGTATGGCGATGACGAATACACGCTTCCAATGTGCGTTCACCGCGATGTCGCCAAACACGGATGCGACCATCATGATGCTGTAAACAGAACCTGGATTCATCCGAAAAAATAATGTTTTGCCATTCGTGCACCCAGGTTCGTCGTTGAGTACACCATCGCAGGCCCTCCTTTCTGCGATGCAGTGTCAAGGTGTCAAGACTAACGGCAGCCATAGTTTCCGAGCTGATAGTCCATGCTGCTGCAAACGTCGTCGAACTGTTCGTGCAGATGGTTGTTGTCTTGCAAACGTCCCCATCTGTTGACTGAGGCGTCGAGACGTGGCTGCACGATTCGTTACAGCCATGCGGATAAGATGCCTGTCATCTCGACTACTAGTGATACGAGGCCGTTGGGATCCTGTACGGCGTTCGTATTACCCTCCTGAACCCATCGATTCCATATTCTGCTAACAGTCATTGGATCTCGAACAACGCGAGCAGCAATGTCGCGATACGATAAAACGCAATCACGATAGGCTACAATCCGACCTTTATCAAAGTCGGAAAGGTGATGGTACGCATTTCTCCTCCTTACGCGAGGCATCAGAACAACGTTTCACCAGGCAACGCAGGTCAACTGCTTTTTGTGAATGAGAAATCGTTTGGAAACTTTCCTTATGTAGCCGGCCGGAGTGGCCGAGCTGTTCTAGACGCTACAGTCTGGAACCGCGCGAACGCTACGGTCGCAGGTTCGAATCCTACCTCGGGCATGGATGTGTGTGATGTCCTTAGGTTAGTTAGGTTTAAGTAGTTCTAAGTTCTAGGGGACTGATGACCTCAGATGTTAAGTCCCATAGTGCTCAGAGCCATTTGAACCATTTTTTTCCCTTATGTCAGCACGTTGTAGGTGTCGCCACCGGCACCAACCTTGTGTGAATGCTCTGAAAAGCTAATCATTTGCGTATTACAGCATCTTCTTCCTGTCGGATAAATTTCGCGTCTGTAGCACATCTTCGTGGTGTAGCAATTTTAATGGCCAGTAGTGTATGTCTTCCTCTGCAGTTTTACCCTTTACAACTCTGTCTAGTACCATGGAAGTTATTGCCTGATGTCTAAACACATATCCTTCATCCTGTCCCTTCTTCTTGTCAATGTTTTCTATATATTCCTTTCCTAGACGATTTTTTGGAGAGCCTCCTCGTTCCTTACCTTATCAGTTCATCAAATTTCGGCATTCTTGTATAGTACCACATCTCAAATCCTTCGATTCTCTTCCGTTCCGTTTTTAACACAGTACATGTTTCATTACCAAACAATGCTGTGCTTCAAACATACATTCTCAGAAACTTCTTTCTCAAACTAAAACCTATGTTTGATACTGATAGACTTCTCTTGGCTCAATAGCTATTCGTTTTTGGACCATACTCTATTTTTTGTTCGGTTCGTATGTCATCAGGGCCTGCCGCTTTATTTTCTTTCAGTTTTCGCACTGCGCCTCCCATCTCTTTGTGTGAGAACGGAGTTTCTAGACATTCGCTCTCTCCTCCTATGTTTCGTTTGAGATTCAGCGTAGTCACCTTCTGACTTGTCTTGCCATTCACTAGCAGCTGGTGAGCTACCTGGTTCGGAGTGACGTTTTCATTCAACGGCGGTCTCGTAGGATCCTTGCGAAGATTTTTGATCACCTTCCACGCACGTCTACTGTTCTGTTTCATGTCCAGATCTGATAGTAATTTAGCCCATCTCCCCCTTCTTGCGGCCACAGCACCACCAAATACCATACGCAAAGTAGCCAGTGAAATAGGAAAAAGCACCAAACGACTCATGGAACGTAATGTACAACCATAAAAAACTCGTCTTAAGTCAAGGAAGAGCTTCATCCAAAGGACTGACCTGAGACCCTCCGCCTACCTTCACTATTGGACTCTCTGCAAAATGCAAACCTGCTCTCCAAAGACGAAATTACGCAGGGGAATCGACTACAGTATAGTACATGGAGAGCACAGAACAGGAGTTGCAAAATGCAAAGTAAACACAGTTAACTAGGGCTCCTCTGAGGATGACCGGTGTGAATTTAGAGGAACACGGACGATTGAACATATGCTCATATGACAACGGATGGAGTTTCTTTGCATAGCGGAAGATCTATTTTTGTACAGTGACAGGCCTACTAAAGCTGCAGAATTTAGGTGGAAGAGAGTGTAGATGTCCCTGTCCGGACACGGAAAGTAAAAAAAAGCATGTTACAAATTGGATGTTGTGAAAGTATGCCGTTTTAAGACATCGGCACATCAACGATCCATCAAAAACGTGTTGTTCTTTGTACGTTTTGTTACGATTAAATGTACAGTTGGTAACATACAAGACATGAAATATGCGTATGACATTCTTGACTGGGAGTTCCTTTCTGGGGAAATGAAATGACTGTATGGCATTTTTGGTCGGGAGACCTTGTCTGAGGTTGTTCAGCTGCCTGGTGCAAGTCTTTTTATTTGACACCACATCGGCGACTTGCACCTATATATATATATATATATAACGCACACACAGAGTTTCGAATGGAGAAAATCTCCGTCCCGGCCGGGAATTGAACCCATCGCCCCGGGATCTAGTTTTAGCAACGCTAACCACGAGACCATGCGCTGCTGACATACAAGACGTGATCATACGTTAAGAAAATTCCGTGTAGTGTAATTAACCGAGAGAAGGAGTTACGAAGCAGTGTGCGGTGTGCTGCTGCCTCCTCTCTCGCCATATACAGGGTGTTTCACTAAATGTGTTTGCCTCTGTAAGTTACGAAGTAATAGGCGACGGAAATATTTATTGCGGTAGGTCACCATAAGAAATGTTACATTGTCTGCAGAGCTATGACCATAGTTTGTTGTGTTATTATCCAAAGAGTTACAGCAAAAAGATAGTTTTTTAAATGGAACAATAGTTGTTTCTAGCATGCACTGGAATCAGTGTACACATCAATTTAAATTACATTCCTATCACTTTCAATTTGGGAGCTACGAACCTTCAAAGTTTCACGGGCAGATACCACACACGCTGCGCATAACGCAATGCGCCTTCTAAATGTGGTGCGGGCGAGTTGTAATGTCGCCGGTGTCACGGAGCGAGAAGCTTCCTCGATGCGCTGTTAGACTGCCGACTGTCGCCGCACACGGCCGTATACCCGACAATTAGAGCCACACAAACAAACGGGGCTCAATATACCACAGTTACTGACATCGGATGAAGATGGCATACACGAACAACGAGTACAGTCGTGGACAAAACGAGCGAGACCCCTCGCCTTTTCGTTATGCTGACCCGCACAGCTTTAAAGTGTGCTACACAGCATAACAGGCAAGGCGACGAAGTGCTACCAACATACTATGCACAGGCGTAAAATTGAAAAACTATAAGAAATTTGTCAGACTATTTTCAATCATGCGTAAGACTATACTAATGCTGATTAGTGTGTTAACCACAACTCCTAAATATAAGATATAAATGGAAGAAGAAACGCTAATTAGTATGAACTGTACTAATAAAAATGAATTTCAGCTTATCGAGACAACATAACTGTTTTAGTAAGACAAAGTACCCCAAATCGTTACGAATTAGCAAAATATAATGCGCATTCGGCCGCGAAATGGTCTGTGTCAACGTTCATACCAGTCATAGTGGATTAACGTTCCTGACCTACCATGAAAGTGTGCGAATTTAGCAATGCGTGAGATTCATAACGAAATTCAGTTAAAAATCATTCAGTGCCACACTTAAGTCAATTCAATTATTGATATAAGCGGAAAAAGTAGGCAGTAACAAGTATGAAATTCTACAAGAGTTCCATATCGACATCCACAGGGCGGTGGTACAGAATAAAGGTAGCAATAAAACGTATTGGGGGCGCGAGAATTTCTTAAAATTCCTTTACTGGTAGTCTATCTGTCTTCATCGAGATTAGAACCGGAAACATATCAGACCTCCCTTGCAGTAGTAAACACCTTTCACTACGCTAGCAGACAACCCTGGCAAAAAGCCCTCTATTATTACCCCAAACATGAATAAGCCGGCAATTTCGCAATAAAATGGCAAAATGATTCGCAGTTTCTGTTGCATAGAGCTTTCTGGACTCAAAAACATGAATGTCTACCTTTATGCCACCGCTTATGTGACAATCATTCGGGATCTTTAGCGAAATAACAAAAAACTGTTATTAGCGAGTAAATTTAGTAGGATAATTCTGCACCACCCCAGGAAATAAACTGCGACGTAGCTGCCAAACGTATTCTACAATGTTTCAAATTCTCCATTAGACGTGCCACAGCCAGAAAACGTTAATTAGCCAAAGTGTTCCTTAAGGTAGCTAGCAAAGGTAATGCTCGCACATCTAAAACGCGGTGGCATTAATAGTGGGATTTGAATTACCACGTGTTTAGCAAATGGATTTTATTTGCATTCTTGTAAACGTGATTTGGATCGAAAGCGTAGCTACGATCAATATGCTGCTGTATCTACTGCAACTGGAACATTTCGAATAAAGAGTAGGGGAAATTATTATGCGGCTCTCATCTCCAGTAACTGTGGTAGCTATTTTCGTTGTTAGGATTTCGTCACGTAAATCGGTAAAAGTGGAACCCTACTAGTCTCACTTTTTTGACCGTCTATCTGTATACCCAACCATTAAAACCGTTTACCTCGAGTACGGGTGGACATAATAAGCGGAAATGTATCGTACTTCCTGCGGTATACGGTCCCTCGGTGGTGTAAAAAAGTGAGCTACGTCAACGCAATCTAAACATACGGCCGTTTATGTAAACAAAATTTACCCGAAAGGTCAAAAACTGGCTCTAAGAACTATGCCACCAAACTGATTAGGTAATCAGTCCCCTAGATCTAGAACTAGTTCAACCTTCCTGACCTAACACATATCCATGCCCTGGGAAGGATTCGAACTGACGCCGTTGAGCGCATGGCTAGCCCGCGCCGGCAAGCTGCTAATATCATCTGGTGTTACTAAAAACTTATTCACTTCTGGTGAATGATTTTCTGCGCAGTTCATATTTGATGTTACGGATGATGAAGGACGCCTAATTCAGTTCCCCTTGTCTTTATTCATGATTTTAGATTGCCAATCTGAGCATATGTACTATCCATAACCACACTTTAATCAAAGTCATAGTCACAGATATGTGAATACAACACATTGGCTTATACTCGAGGTATTTCGTTTCCCACGAAGTGGTGGCAGACGGTGCTGTGGCGTCTTCGAAGCGCGAGTTTCTCCAGTGATAGCTATCTCAGCACATCAGCTGAGCGAACTTGTATAGTATGTTGGTACAACTTCGTCGCCTTGCCTGTTATGCTGTGTAGCAGACTTTAAGGCAGTGCGGATCAGCATAACGAAAAGGCGACGGGTCTCGCTCGTTTTCTCCACGACTGTACATTGACATGTTGCTGATGCTCGGCGAGTCGCGACACGATGCCACTGAAGCAGCCATGGCGTCCGCCGTGAGATATCCTAGGCGAAGAACTCCGGCAGCCAGTACGTTCTTACGTGGTGAACAGGCAGCTTGGTAATGCTCCGCAGTAACATACGAAGAACTGCAAGAAGTGAGGAGACGTAGGTGTCTGTTTTAGCTGCAGTACACCACGACCCTCATGTCAGCTTACGAGCCGTTTCTACAGTCGCTGGTGTCAGTCTCACATCTGTGTGGCGTATAGTACACGGCCACAGGTTTCACCCGTACCGCCTGTCACTGACCCAGGAGCTGCATGGGAACGATTTCCGTGCGAAAGTTACATTCTGTGAATGGGCTATGCGTAATTTCACGCTGGAGTATTTTTAGGGTTTTATGTTTTCTGATGAGTCCACGTTCACAAATTACGGTGCATTGAATCGCATTACTGGGCCGCAGACAATCCTCGGTGGGTACGACCTGTTGACCGTCAACGTAGGTGGTCTATTAATGTATGGTGTGGAATCCTTGGGGATGAAATCATCGGTCCACACTACTTCCCAGTTACAATGACAGGTGACTTATATCAAGCCTTTATAGCCGACCGTTTGGGTGGTCTCTTTGAACATGTATGTCTACACACGACAGTCCATATGTGAATGCAGCACGATGGTGTACCAGCCCATTCTGCCGTTGCTGTTGTGGAAGAACTAAACAACAGGTTTGCAGGAAGGTGGTTGGGGCGCCATGGACCTCATTCATGGCCCGCAAGGTCGCCCGATTTAACACCATCAGATTTCTTTTTGTGGGGATATCTAAAGGATCGTGTTCATGTCACTGAGCCCACGTCGCCAGATGATCTAAAACGGCGCATCGAGGACGCATGTTGCTACGTGACAGCGCCGTTGTTACATCTCGTCCGCAGATCCTTTAGAAGACGCATTGCATTGTGCATTCAGGAACATGGACACACATTTGAACATCTCATTTAAATCAACTTCCCACCGCAGAACATCCATCACTCACCACACAGCCATGTATTATGTACAGCGTGTGGTATGTGCGCCTGAAACTTCGAAGGGTTGTAGCTCCCAAACTAAAGGTGATAGGACTATAATTTAAATTGATGTATACACAGCTGGTGTTACTGATTCCAATGCATGATAGAAACAACTATTTTTCCATTTAAAATTATTTTTGCTGTAACTCTTTGGATAATAACACAATAAACTATGTTCATAGCTCCGCAGACAGTGTAACGTTTCTTATGGTGACCTAATGCAATAAATATTTCCGTCGCCTAAAAAAATATTTACTTTCACGTTTTCTAAATGGTTCTGGGACTTTACTCTTAATTTAATAGAGATATGTTCTGTAATATTCGATGTATTGTAAATATATGTGTGGTCTCCCTCAGGAGTGAGTTTGTTCCATTGGCTTTATCTGTAAGAGAGCTTGCCCTATTTGCAATAAGGTGTTTTGCACTTTCTTGTTTGAAGTCTCGTATTTCACATGCTCTAAATATTTTGCTGCTGAAGAGAAACAGTGATAAAAAAATTACGACTTTAAGTTCTTACTAAAAAGTGGAAATAATTAAATAATTTATATCTTAGGTGGTAGATATTGGAAGTTTGTATCACGCTATTCGTTACGGAACTTTTATAAGCTGATGTCCTTGCTCACTGGACACGGAACTTTAACTTTAGCATATAGATAAGGGAGGAAATGTGCGTTTTCACAGAGCTAGTGTAAGAATTTTGATCCTATGCTTTTCGTAAACAAACTGAGTGATTTTTCAGTCTCGGAGAAACACAAAAATGGCTTCAGTATCAGAGGGTGAAGGTCGAACACAGGATGAACATAGATCTAGAAACCATCGGTATAAAAGAAAGTACTCCGTCTTCAGGCCACGAGTGGCCTACCGGGACCATCTGACCGCCGTGCCATCCTCAGAGGAGGATGCGGATAGGAGGGGCGTGGGGTCAGCACACCGCTCTCCCGGTCGTTATGATGGTATTCTTGACCGAAGCTGCTACTATTCGGTCGAGTAGCTCCTCAATTGGCATCACGAGGCTGAGTGCACCCCGAAAAATGGCAACAACGCATGGCGGCTGGATGGTCACCCATCCAAATGCCGGCCACGCCCAACAGCGCTTAACTTCGGTGAATCAAGAACAACTGCCAGCATTAATGTCTTAGAAATAGATAACCTCGGAGTAGAGAAGCAACTTAAATCACTTAATAAAGGCAAGTCTTCTGGTACAAATTTATACCAATTATGATCCTTTCAGAATATGCAAATGCATTAGCTCCGTACTTGACAATCATATACAACAGCTCGCTCGATGTAAGATCCATACCCAAAGACTGGAAACTTGCACAGGTCACATCAGTGTTCAAGAAAAGCAAGAGTAATCCACCAAATTACAGGCCCACGTCATTAACGTCGATATGCAGCAGGATTTTGGAACATACACACATCAAAAAAAGTTATACATCACCTCCATTCCGAGAGTTCTGGAGCCTGTACAGGCAATTTCCGCCCTTTTTATTACTCATGAAAACCATATATTGCATGTTGTACCACCATACATTGAGACCTTCAGAGATGGTGGTCCAGATAGACACCGGTACCTCTAATACCTAGTGGCACGTCCTCTTGCACTGATGCATTCCTGTATTCGTCGTGGCATACTATCCACAAGTTCATCAAAGCACTGTTGGTCCAGATTGTCCCACTCCTCGACGGCGATTCGGCGTAGATCCCTCATGGTGGTTGGTGGGTCACATCGTCCATAAACAGCACTTTAAATATATCCCAGGCATGATCGATAGGGTTCATGTCTGGAGAACATGCTGGCTCTAGTCGAATGATGTCGTTTCCTGAAGGAAGTCATTCACAAGATGTACACGATGGGGGCGCGAATTGTCGTCCATGAAGACGAATGTCTCGTGAATACGCAGCCGATATGGGTGCACTATCAGTCGGAAGATGGCATTCACGTATCGTACAGCTTTTAAGCGCCTTCCATGACCACCAACGGCGTACGTCGGCCCCATATAATGCCACCCCAAAACAGCAGGGAACCTCCATCGTGCTGCACTCGCTGGGCAGTGTGTCTACGGTGTTCAGCCTGACCACGCTGCCTTCAAATTGGCAGTTGATCCTAAATAATGAAAAGTGTGACGTCACCAACAAGGAATCCGTTCGGCTTCGGTTACACCACAAATCAATCAAATCTAATGGCCGTAATAGCTAGGAATTACAATTGCGGACAGTTTCAATTTCGAAAGAACACAGAAAATTTTGCATGGAATGCTAGACAAGGACTGCGTTTTATTGACGGAAAACTTAGAGGATGCAAGAGATCCGCTAAAGAGACTGCCTACACTACGTTTATCCATCCTCTTTTGGAGTACTGTTGCGCGGTGTGGGCTTCTTACCAGATAGGGTTAATGGAGTTCATCAAGAAAGTTCGAAGAACGATAGCACACTTTGTGTTATCGAGAAGTAGAGAGGGAATGACACGGGCATGATACAGGATTTGGGGTGGAAATCATTAAAACAAAGGCGTTTTTCGTTGTGGCGGGATTTTCTCACGACGTTACACTCACCAATTTTCTCCTTCGAAAGCGAAATCATTTTGGGGAGGCCGACCTACGTAGGGAGAAACTATCATTATAATAAAATAACACAAATCAGAGGTCGCACGAAAATACACTCCTGGAAATGGAAAAAAGAACACATTGACACCGGTGTGTCAGACCCACCATACTTGCTCCGGACACTGCGAGAGGGCTGTACAAGCAATGATCACACGCACGGCACAGCGGACACACCAGAAACCGCGGTGTTGGCCGTCGAATGGCGCTAGCTGCGCAGCATGTGTGCACCGCCGCCGTCAGTGTCAGCCAGTTTGCCGTGGCATACGGAGCTCCATCGCAGTCTTTAACACTGGTAGCATGCCGCGACAGCGTGGACGTGAACCGTATGTGCAGTTGTCGGACTTTGAGCGAGGGCGTATAGTGGGCATGCGGGAGGCCGGGTGGACGTACCGCCGAATTGCTCAACACGTGTGGCGTGAGGTCTCCACAGTACATCGATGTTGTCGCCAGCGGTCGGCGGAAGGTGCACGTGCCCGTCGACCTGGGACCGGACCGCAGCGACGCACGGATGCACGCCAAGACCGTAGGATCCTACGCAGTGCCGTAGGGGACCGCACCGCCACTTCCCAGCAAATTAGAGTATTTACTGCTCATCCCAAAAAAACGGCGGTATGAGCCATTTGCATGCGAATCTGCCTATCTTACGACGAGAGACATTTAAGGTCTAAGAGAGCAAATTTGGCAAAACGAAGAGACAAAATATCTATATAACAAGAGCAGAACAACACATATTTAAATGTCTTTACTTACAATGCGTACTTTTATAGGCAAAAGAAGCCCTACGCGAGAAGGGACGTTGATTTTGTAAACCACATGTGACGTTACACGATCGCTATTTCATCATCAGATTTCACTCTGTGCTATATAGTCAACTTGCTACATTTCATCTATGTTTAGATGTGCTTGGCAAAGGGCAGGTATCACATTGGCATAGCAACCTTATCGTCTGAGAATGTAATTAATGTGGCGTTCGATATTAGAGTGCTTAAGCATAGAAGATACGTTGAAAGTGAAAAAAGTGGCTGTAGTCAGATTTGCATATTATTCTGTTAGTCTTTGCTTTGGTCGCTTCATTGAGATGCCACACCTGCGCTTTGAATACTGAACGGCTATCCCATACTGTCAGGTTAGTAGAAAAGTTTGTTGTTCCGATAGCGTAATTATTTTAAGCAGAGAAAAATATAGCAAAATGACACGACATCGAAATACATGTGTTTACGGTTCTGTTGTATCGGTATTTCGTTTCTTCACGTTACCGCCGGAGTGGCCGTGCGGTTCTAGGCGCATCAGTCTGGAACCGCGTGACCGCTACGGTCGCAGGTTCGAATCCTGCCTCGGGCATGGATGTGTATGATGTCCTTAGGTTAGTTAGGTTTAAGTAGTTCTATGTTCTAGGGGACTGATGACCACAAATGTTAAGTCCCATAGTGCTCAGAGACATTTTTGACTTCACGTTACCAGAGTCCTGCTCTTAGACTCTGAACAGATTATCATTCAAAAATTTTCCTGGCGCTGAATCGTGACCTGTCAGTTTCTCTCTCTCTCTCTCTCTCTCTCTCTCTCTCTCTCTCTCTCGCTCGCTTCATTACCCAGTATGTCTTGAGACGAATTTCTCTTATTTCATTATTATCCCCATGACTGCCAGAATTGTTCTTGCATGTACCTGTGATAATTTATGCACTGTTTGCCAGTTTTGAAGAGCTGTTGTTATTCCGCGTGATGTGTTTTATATTTGAAGACTATTCTCCTCTGAATGGTATTTGTAATGCAGCCTCACTGTCCTGTATTTGTGTGCGTGTCGCTATTGATGTCCAGCGCAACTGGCATAAATCCACCCTTTGGTGTATCATGGTACTGACGGCAAGTTTTTTTGCCTATTCTCATTTTCATTTGAAATTAAGCTAATGGCAGATGATACTTTCGAGGCTATGCCGCTGACCGGAGGTTGCATTTTTACAAGAGGTTGCAACCGATACTTGTTACACTCCGAAAGATCATACTTTCACTATAGTCGTAAATAGCCTTCTTATTGCTTCTTTTGCAGCTATTTTTCTCGACTTTCTGTTTTTCCTAGAGTGAGCAGACCGAGGTCTACTGAGCTGGACATCGTCAACTTCTGTTTATGGTACTGTTCTGAAGGTGGTCGAAACTGATTATTTTAATAAAATAACCGTCGCGATCTAGACTGATTTTTCACTGATTTTATATAGCTTAATAGATCGATGTTTCCCAAAAAATATTAAATTTTGAAACCTTCTTTGTTACCTAGGCTAGCTAGAATGAGCTCTCCAAGGCTGCAGAAAATAAGTTCCTCGCCGTAATAAAAGGGAAGCAGAAGAAATAATAAGCTGAGCAGTCATTTGTAATATTGATTATTGTCTATAGTTGTGATGCAGCATTAAGCGTCGACTACAATGTGCACAGGGATGTGCATATAACAATATAAAATTTGTTGCGTGACTCTTTGGGTATAAGATGCCCCACAAGCGTCTCTTAATTTGCTTTATGATACCAGCTGAATTACATGCTGTGGTGCATTATTATCTTAATTTTTATAAGTTTAAAAAATGTTGTGCTTTGAGCTTTAACCAGTGTCTCTTTCCTTTACCAAGCAGCGCTGCTTCTTCATATTATCATGCCAAATATTTGTGGCGCACTATTAAAGATCGCGCGTCTCTGTAACTCATTACGTGAGGAGTTACAGACTTATTACAGCCATCTACAAAACGTAGACACTCATGTAACATTACATTCATAGGTAGACAAGTGGCAAAAAGTAAACGTCTTCACTAAGTCCTTGCCATGATCTGTCTAAGTAATCCCGCATCTCAGTCCTTACATATGTAATGATTCAATCTACAGTTATTCTTAGTTCACGATTCATGATAGAGATTTCCGTCAATAACAGATCTGAAGTTCAACGAACTTCCCAAACAATTCAGTGGATGCTTGTCAGAAATCTAACACTCTAAATGAGCCTCAGTTCATGAACAAATAAGAAACAGTCATATGGCATTGTTGTCTGGAAGACCGGAGAGGTAGAGGTTCACTGGCATAAGTGGAAGGTGTTTTCTTCTTTCTCGCTCAGTTTATCCTTCCCTCGTTGTGAGTGAGAGTTGGGTCTAAATTGTATCTGTTGAGTGTACGTGACGACAATGTTTGCATTTCTAGCGTAGTGTCGCATTTGTGTGATATGATGATGAAAAAACGGAGAGGATAACATTTGGTGCTGGTAAATAGCCTACTTGTCCCAGACAGCATCAACGTGAGCGCCGAACTTAAGGGGAGGATTACTATCTTTAGGCCGAAAAAAGCATGTTCTTTGAGAATTTTTGCTCGCGATGTGATATAGATATCAATGTCAAATTTAGTCAAAATGTTTATTGATATATCCTCTACAAACCAGAATTTTTTCGCCGGAAATGTCAAAGAGCAAAGGCCGAAGTGCCGTCGGAACGACCTCCACGCGCGGTATGTCACAGGTCAGCCGGCTCGTCTGAAATCAAAATTGAGTTTGTAAGTAGGCTGTTTATGTTTTCTTATTGGCAACGTTACGTAGCGCTCTGTATGAAAATCACTGGCTGTGCTGTGTGCAGTCTGTGGCTAGTTTGCATTGTTGTCTGCCATTGTAGTGTTAGGCAGCGGCAGCTGGATGTGAACAGCGCGTAGCGTTGCGCAGTTGGAGGTGAGCCGCCAGCAGTGGTGGATGTGAGGAGAGAGATGGCGGAGTTTTGTAATGTATCATGAACTGCTATATATATTATGACTATTAAGGTAAATACATTGTTTGTTCTATATTAATATCTTTCATTTGCCAACTGCCCCTATCAGTAGTTAGTGCCTTCTGTAGTTTGAATCTTTTATTTAGCTGGCAGTAGTGGCGCTCGCTGTATTGCAGTAGTTCGAGTAATGAAGATTTTTGTGAGGTAAGTGATTTGTGAAAGGTATAGTTTAATGTTACTCAGGGCCATTCTTTTGCAGGGATCTTTGATAGTCAGATTGCGTTGCGCTAAAAATATTGTGTGTCAGGTTAAGCACAGTCTGTCAGGTTAAGCACAGTCTGTCAGTTTAAGCACAGTCATGTATACAATTGTTCTAAGGGGACGTTTCAAGTTGAATTAGCGAAGTATATAAGATTCTTTAGTAGTTGTACCTCGCTTAAGTTATTTGGACCATAGGAAACAAAATGGCGGCCTTTTGAAAAAAAAAGGGGTTTTTCGTCGATTTTTCGGATTCGTAGGCCAAGTAAAAATATTTGTAGTTGATGGATCGGAATAAAAGTGGTACAACTCCTAGACAATATAGTTAGCTTCGTCAGAAACAAAGAATCATGCCAATCGGTTCAATAGATTTGAAGTTACCATACCGTGCGATAAAAAAGTCATTTCGAGAAAAACGCGTTTGATGTTTTGACTCCATATAAATGCAATATTATGCAACGTACGTTCAATCTGCTTTTCCGGGTCCATAAACTAGTCCTTCCTCTTCCTCACGGAGAGCGTTTTGCTCGACCTGGGCCATCCTGCGCTGCTCCATAGCCGCTCGTACGGGCGGTGACAAGCGGTTTACGGCCGCTTGAATCCGGTGGTCGTCCGAATGCTTGGCGAACTGCGTCGAATAGAGTCCCAGGCTGACGTCCATCGTTGTCATGGTCTTCAGAATTGCTGAATACACTTCGTTGAAGCTGCTCACTGCCAGGAAAGTCGCAATCTGCACAGTCTTCGCACCAGAATGCAAATGCTTGGGGGCTAACTTCCAAACACACACGTTCAAACTTTCATTGAATTTTATGCGTTTCCTCCCAAGCACCGGTACAATAACTCGTCCTCCGAAAGAAAAGAACTGGTGCGTGAAAAAGGCCGATTTCAGGAAGGTGCACTTTTTTGTTCAACCGCGAATAACAAACATTTCCGTTCTGTATTCGGAAAACAGTTTCAGGGGTTTATTCTAAACACTTCAATTAAACACTTAAAAATCGATTTTTTTGAACCAAAAGATAGTAAACCTCCCCATAACGGCGTAGCGATGGACGGATCACCGTCAAAAGTATCACATGCCGTTCTCACTCCATGAGACACTGAGGAGAGATTTACCATTTAACCCGAGGCATGGCGCAATGTATAGGGATCAGAAACATCATTCCACTTCTTCTTCTTCCCTTGCTGGCCAATGATAGCGGCGATAATTTCTTCCGCCGCCAGGAATCGAACCAACTACTTCCGAGTAGAGCGACTCCACACAGGCGTGCGTAAGTGACCTATGCTACAGACGGAGGAAGTTCATTCGAAAATAATAATAATTTACTGCCACGTGGTTCACGTAGACAGAATTACTCCTGGTAATGTCTTAAGTCCTTCATCAAGCCTCAAAATATTACAATTCGATGAGTGGAAAGCGCTGTTTACGGTCACTGAATGAGATACGGGAGTGACTTACTCTACTCTAACGACAGTACAAAACGGGGGAGAGTCCAGCCGAGCTCAAGTGGCGTGCTTCTGCCATACGCTAATGGATGTCGAAATTGTTAGGCTGTGCGTCAGTACTTAAAACTTTCCTGATCCATCACTGGCTGACAGATCATACTACAAACAAGAACTTATGATGTGTTAGTTCACTGAAGAGCTATAGGAATTGACATTTTATCTGAAAATTCCAATTTCCTCCTACAAATCGACTAGCCATCATCGTAATATGAGATTCAGTTCACGATGAATATGTTCAATGACATAACTTGTTTCTGTGAAGGTTCGGAGAAGAAATTTGTGTTGCTTTTATGTAAGACCGTTATCGAACCTCTGTTTCCTGACTCGTAGCGTGTTCGATAATGTTACGACAATGAATGTACAGCTTTAGCCTTCTTCTCGTAAAGGAACAGAATTTGTTAAATAAACTTGTTGGTAATACCATCAGGAAACGGTATTTGCTACTTAACTTAAAGAGGCCGTTGTTCGACATTCGCAGTCCTGAACGTCTTTAAGTTGCAAGTGGAGATAATCTTTTTTTTTGAAATCATACTTCGGGTTTCAAGAGACATGACTGACCGTATCACAAATACGAGGCTTGGTTATAAAATGCGGGAGATTACATTCAAAGATTTGTGTTAAATATCGCCAACACCATTAGAAAGTGTAAAAATTTCCTGCTGGGACTAAATAGCTACACGTCTGTCCAGTTATCTGTTTTATGTCCCAGTCCCTGTCACTGCATGATGAGACGTAAGGAACATTTAAAACAAAGTGGAAACCAATTCTGAACCGTGTTTACCATAACGTTTTTGAATCTTTCCTGTTGTCCGTTGTAGTTGGAAATGATCCCCACGTATCGAGCAACAGTCTAAGAGCATTAATGCATTACTGGCTGCAGCTAATTATCTGTAAAATTTCGCAGATAAGTATCGTTTGTATGTGTAAAATACCCTGAGGAGGTCTTAAAGGCTACGAACAGAGGACAGCTATTACCTCTAGAATTTTGCTTCTCTGCAGGTTCTTCAGTTAGATTTAGAAATACTACTTTTTTAACGGAGCGATTCTTCAGACAGAGGTAACAAGTGGTTAGATATAATTTCTGAGGCGATCTGTAATCTCTGACGCAATAGATATGTGCCCTTAAAAATGTAGCAGTTTCAGAATATATCAACTTTCGTCCCAGTGCTGTAGGGTTCATTAAAACCTGCCGGCCAGTGTGGCCGAGCGGTTCTAGGCGCTTCAGTCTGGAACCGTGCGACTGCTACGGTCGCAGCTTCGAATCCTGCCTCGGGCATGGATGTGTGTGATGTCCTTAGGTTAGTTAGGTTTAAGTAGTTCTACGTTCAAGGGGACTGATGACCGCAGCTCTTAATACAACAAATTATGGATGAGAAACTTTTGCAGGCTTTCCCTGTAAGACGGCCTGGGTGACCGAGCGGTTCTAGGCGCTACAGTCTGGAACCGCGCGACCGTTACGGTCGCAGGTTCGAATCCTGCTCCGGGCATGGATGTGTGTGATGTCCTTAGGTTAGTTAGGTTTAAGTAGTTCTAAGTTCTAGGGGACTGATGACCTCAGATGTTAAGTCCCATAGTGCTCAGGGCCATTTGAACCATTTGGTTCATTAAAACAAATATTTTTAATTATGTGGCCTGACGCTCTTTCCGTCACCCCAAATATCAGTTAACTGAGGGAAAAAGTCTCGCATACGACCTGTATTTCAACTGTATAACTATTTTCTTTTATGTTTTCTCGTCTTAGTTGTGCATTGCATTTATGAAGCGAAGATGAGGAACCAGCTTACTATATACCTCGCCGAGTGCAGAAACAGGCTAAAATCTCGATTTAAACTCATCGGTGAACTAGATTATATACTGAGGTGACAAGTCATGGAATAACTATATCCACATATACAGATGGCGGTAGTATTGCGTACATAAGGTATAAAAGGGCAGTGCATTGGAGGAGCTGTCATTTGCACTCAGGTGATTCATGTGGAAAGCTTTCCGATGCGATTACGGCCGAACGATGAGAATTAACAGACTCTGAACGCATAATGGTAGTTGGAGCTGGAGGCATCGCACATTTCGTTTCGGAAATCATCAGGGAAAGTATTCCGAGATCCACAGAGTCAAGAGTGTGCCGAGAATACCAGATCTGAAGCATTACCTCTCACTTAACGACCGGGAACAGCGTCGTTTGCGTAGAGTTTTCGGTCATAACAGAAAGCAACACCGCGTTAAATAGCGCTGGAAATCAATGTGGACGCACGACGAACATATTCGTAAGGATAGTGCGGCGGAATGTGGCATTAATGGGCTATGGCAGCAGACGACCGACGCGAGTGATTAATAGCACGACATCGCCTGAGGAGCCTGTCCTGGGCTCGTCACCATATCGGTTGGACGCTAGACAAGGCCTGGTCGGAAGAGTCCGGATGTCAGTTGTCAAGAGCTGATGCTGGGGTTAAACTGAGGCGCAGATTCCACAAATCTATGGACCCAGGTTGTCAGCAAGGCACTGACAAGTTGATGGTGGCACCATAACGGTGGGGCTGGAATGGACTGGGTACTCTGGTCCAACGTCACCAAATCATTGATTGTAAATGGTTATATTGGGCTATTTGGAGACCAGTTTCAATGTTTCATGGATTTTATTTTCCAAAACAATTTTTATGGATGACAATGCGCAGTATCACCAGGCCACAATTTTTCGCGATTCGTTTGAAGAACAGTTCGACAGTTCGAGCGAATGATGCGGCCACCCAGATCTCCCAACATATATCTCATCGAACATTTATGAGTGACAGTCGAGAGGTAGGTTTGTGCACAAAATCCTTCCCCGGCAAGACTTTCCAGTTATGATCGGCTGTAGAGGAAGCATGGCTCAACATTTGTGCAGGGAACTTCCAACGACTTGTGGAGTCCATGCCGCACCGAGTTGAGGCCCTACAGCGGGTGAAAGGAGGTTCGACACCCTATAAGGAGGTATCACATGACTTGTCACCTCAGTGTATAATCCTAAATCCACCATGAGCGTTAGATTCAAGTCTCTCTCGTTCCCCTCTCTCATGAATTCGCATTTCGACTGGAGTAGTTTAGGTTATACAGGGTGTTACAATAAGGTACGGCCAAACTTTCAGGAAACATTCCTCACAGACAAAGAAAGAAAATATGTTATGTGGACATGTGTCCGGAAACGCTTACTTTCCATGTTAGAGCTCATTTTATTACTTCTCTTCGAATCACATTAAGCATGGAGTGGAAACACACAGCAACAGAACGTACCAGCGTGACATCAGACAGTTTGTTACAGGAAATGTTCAAAATGTCCTCCGTTAGCGAGGATACATGCATCCACCCTCCGTCACATGGAATCCCTGATGCGGTGATGCAGCCCTGGAGAATGGCGTATTGTATCACAGCCGTCCACGAGCACGAAGAGTCTCTACATTTGGTACCGGGGTTGCGTAGACAAGAGTTCTCAAATGCTCCCATAAATGAAAGTCAAGAGGGTTGAGGTCAGGAAAGCGTGGAGGCCATGGAATTGGTCCGCCTCTACCAATCCATCGGTCACCGAATCTGTTGTTGAGAAGCGTACGAACACTTCGACTGAAATGTGCAGGAGCTCCATCGTGCATGAACCACATGTTGTGTCGTAGTTGTAAAGGCACATGTTCTAGCAGCACAGGTAGAGTATCCCGTATGAAATTATGATAACGTGCTCCATTGAGCGTAGGTGGAAGAACATGGAGCCCAAACAAGACATCACCAACAATGCCTGCCCAAACGTGCACAGAAAATCTGTGTTGATGACGTGATTGCACAATTACGTGCGGATTCTCGTCAGCCCACACATGTTGATTGTGAAAATTTACAATTTGATCACGTTGGAATGAAGTCTCATCCATAAAGAGAACATTTGCACTGAAATGAAGATTGACACATTGTTGGATGAACCATTTGCAGAAGTGTACCCGTGGAGGCCAATCAGCTGCTGATAGTGCCTGCACACGCTGTACGTGGTACGGAAACAAGTGGTTCTCCCGTAGCACTCTCCACACAGTGACGTGGTCAACGTTACCTTGTACAGTAGCAACTTCTCTGACGCTGACATTAGGGTTATCGTCAACTGAAGGAAGAATTGCCTCGTCCATTGCAGGTGTCCTCGTCGTTCTAGGTCTTCCCCAGTCGCGAGTCATAGGCTGGAATGTTCCGTGCTCCCTAAGACGCCGATCATTTGCTTCGAACGTCTTCCTGTCGGGACACCTTCAATCTGGATATCTGTCTCGATACAAACGTACCGCGCCAAGGCTATTGCCCCGTGCTAATCCATACATCAAATGGGCATCTGCCAACTCCGCATTTGTAAACATTGCACTGACTGCAAAACCACGTTCGTGATGAACACTAATCTGTTGATGCTACGTACTGATGTGCTTGATGCTAGTACTGTAGAGCAATGAATCGGATGTCAACTCAAGCACCGAAGTCAACATTACCTTCCTTCAATTAGGCCAACGGGCGGTGAATCGACGAATTACAGTACATACTGCTGAAACTAAAATGAGCTCTAACATGGAAATTAAGCGTTTCTGGACACATGTTCACATAACATCTTTTCTTTAGTTGTGTGCGATGAATGTTTCCTGAAAGTTTGGCCGTAACTTTTTGTAACACCCTGTATACAGGCGGCAAGAAACCACTGAAACTAAGGTCAGGCCAGAACAAACAACGTCGAGTCGAGCAAAGTGTGTGCAGAAATCATTGGTCCCACCTCCAACCACAGTCCTTGCCGCGATGGGATGGCTTGGGTGCACAGACTGCCATACTGTAGATGTTATAATACAGGAGGGGTACCTGTGGAGAGACCTGCCTAGCACGAGGTTCCTCCACATGTACTCCCACATACATACTCTGTAAGCCGACATGCCGATGAAATGCGTTTGCCTGACGATAGGCTGCCTTCTCTCATATTAATGATGATATGATAATTTGGGAAATAATTAACTAACGATGATTATGGCTAAACTGACTCGCAGAGATCAACACACGTGATGTGACGACACTGGTTTGTCACATGTCACTCAGTGACAATATGTAGGCCTATAAATATTTACAATGAAATGAATGAAGGACAGAGTGTCATGTAAGCAGGATATCCCGGGTTCGAATCCCGGTCGGGGCACACATTTTCAACTGTCCCTGTTGACCTATATCAACGCTTGTATGGGGTTAGGGGTATTCATTTCATTGTAATTTCATTCTAACGAGCTGCACGGTCACCGATGGTATCTATAAATATTTTATGTTATATTATGGTGAACTATCTGAATGGAAAAGCAGTGCATGGGAATTGTGGCTATTAGCTCATATTTTCTCAGATTGTGGAATGTGGCAAAGCGTGTGTATCACCTCGGCAGTGGGTTGGCAATAGCGGGATTCCGAATGGTTTCCCAACAGTTCTCACGGGAGCGGCCGCGCGAATAAGCTGCTTTGAGTCTCTCTTAAGCCAGAGAGCCACAAAAGCGCCTTTCTTAGCCGTATTAGCCACGAGAAGTTCTGAGAGATTTGAACAAAGCTGTAGATGGTCTCGGAAGTAGGAAACAGGGTCACAGCTATATTTCCTTTATAGTGTATAAAGCGGTCTGCAGTTACGCGCCCAGATGTGTTTCCATCAATCACAAGGCGAGGGCTGGTATTCTGCCAACTTCAGTTTAACAGAGAATACAACAAATGTTGGATGAGAAACTTTTGCGGGCTTTCCCTGTAAGCCGGCCTGGGTGCCCGAGCGGTTCTAGGTGCTACAGTCTGGAACCGCGCGACCGCTACGGTCGCAGGTTCGATTCCTGCCTCGGGCAAGGATGTGTGTGATGTCCTTAGGTTAGTTAGGTTTAAGTAGTTCTAAGTTCTAGGGGACTGATGACCTCAGAAGTTAAGTCCCATAGTGCTCAGAGCCATTTGAACCATTTTCCCCTGTAAACAGGAACAGAGAAGGAAATTTTCAGCTGTCACTGTGGCAAACCATGCAACTTGCTTCCGTCCTGAGGTAATTTTGAGAAGTGTGAAGGACACAGTCTAGTCGTGGTTAACTTTGGATGTAGAACTGTCGATTTCTGGCCGAGCACTCGGCAACTGCTCGTATCTCGTTCGTTGAAGAGTTGCTGTTCAGTGCACGGCTGCAGCTGGCAGCTTTGCCAATTTTCGAGTAATTGTAGCATTTAGCGTTTGTGTTTGTATTTCGTTGCTTAGGATTTGCAAGTTTGTTTCGCAAATTTTGACTGCATTTTATCCTTATTTGTTTACCATTCTGGGATTTATAACTGATGCTATCCGTTATATGCACATTTTGTGAATGACCTAGACTTTGGGAAGTGGTTTGTACGTCAATCTGTACTCTTTTAGAGAGCTAGCAGGTGCCTCCTGCACGGATACAGTTTTCATTAATTTGAATATTGTCATGTTGACAGCCCAGACGAACCTGAAGATTAGTAACATAATGCTGTTAACGTTTTCACAAGAAATAAATTAGCACCTGCGATTACGAACAACCATCAGCTGTGTGAGGAAACAACAACAATGATAATTTGTCCCAGACCGGGACTCGAACCTGGATTTCCCGCTTTAGGTGTGTGGTCGCCTTAACCGCTTTGGCTATCCATGTACCATCCATGGCCAGACCAAAACTTCCGTATGTCGTTGTTCCTGCGTCACAACCTATTCTGCCACACACATTATGTAATGTCCGTACAGGTGAGGACATTTTAGTTCAAAGTCTCTCTCTGGTAATGGCGGAGGAGGAGGAGATGAGTGTTTAACGTCCCGTCGACAACGAGGGCATTAGAGACGGAGCACAAGTCGGATTAGGGAAGGATAGGCAACGAAATCGGCCATGCCCTTTCGAAGAAACCATCCCAACATTTGCCTGAATCGATTTACGGAAGTCACCGAAAGTCTAAGTGCCGGCCGCAGTGGCCGAGCGGTTCTAGGCGCTTCAGTCCGGATCCGTACGACTGCTAAGGTCGCAGGTTCGAATCCTGCCTCGGGTATGGGTGTGTGTGATGTTCTTTGGTTAGTTAGGTTTAAGTAGTTCTAAGTTCTAGGAGACTGATGACCTCAGATGTTAAGTCCCATGGTGCTCAGAGCCATTTGAACAATTTTTTTTGAAACTCTAAGTCAAGATGGCCGGACGCGCCTTTGAACCGTCGTCCTCCCGAATGCGAATCCAGTGTGCTAATCACTGTGCCACTTCGCTCGGTGGTATCGAGCTGCAGTGCCTGTGTTGTTGAGAAGAACGATGAATGTTCCTTCGGACATCTATGCAGTCTGGTACAACTTTTCACTGTCGTCATTCCCTTATAGAGCTGATGGTTGCTCGTATTCGCAACTGCGAATACATTACATGTATTTCATAACGGCTGTAGTCGTCGCAGTGCCTATTCGTTTGGACATGAATGCAAGTCTGAAGGATCGTTCTTCTTAACAATACAGGCTCTGCAATATCTTACTACGTTTTTAGATGAAAGTAATTGTAAGTCAATAAAACCTCAAATTAAACCATAGCAGGGGAAACCAAGTAAATTACGAGGGCAAATCTTCGCTTTTATTTTTATTAGCTAGAGTAAGGTACATACAGATAATGACAAAAATATACATCCTTCTCTACGTACCTTACACTGCTTTTCCACATAGTCCCCACAATAGTTCACACATTTGTCCCATAGCAGCACTACGTTAGAGATGCCCCTGCGGTAGGATTCGCCTGACTGACTATGGAGCTGCCGTCGGATTACAGTCTTGGCTTCATCGTTGCTTGTGAATCGCTGTCCAGTCACGAACTTCTCCAGCCGTCCGAAAACGTGAAAATCACTAGGGGCGAGGTCTGGATTGTATGGTGGATGGTCCAGAATCTCTCACTGAAATGGCCAGAACTTTTTGGCAGTTGTGATCGCCACAAGTGGTCTCTTTGTCACTGAGCAGAATCACGTTGTCCACATCGAAAATCCCTCGCTGATGGCAGTCCCCAGACATGACAATGAAGAACAATAAGTGTTGGCATTGATGGTTGCGCCTTGTGGCATGAAATCCAGGAGGAGAGAGCCACGGTTATCTCAGAAAGCCGTTAACATCACTTTTCCATCAGATGGCGCTGAACGCAATTTTTTTTTTTTTTCACAGCGAATCCAGACTTTTCCACATCATGCTCTGATGCTTCGATTCCGGGGTGATATTTAGTATCCACGTTTCACCGCCAGTAACAAGAAGTCCGGGAAACCTTCACCCTGCTTGGAGTACAGTTCCAATTGATTCAGTGACGCTATCAATCGCTTGCTTTCCATCGTGTCATCCAACTGCTTAGACACCCACCGACATGAAACTTTCCAGTGCACTAAGGACGCGTGAACGATGTCATAAGCAGTGCCATATGACATGCCAAGCTCCTGGGAAATGACCGTGACGTGCACATCTCGATCTGCTTTCACCGTTACATCCACACCGGAAATGTTGTCAGTCAGCGACGAACGCGGTCTCTCCGACCGCTCATTGTCATGCAAGGCTTCACGGAATTTGTAGAATTCACACCACCTCCACCACCTCACAGTTCTCAAAGCGAGACAGTTTTCCCCATATGTGGGCTGCATTCCCCTTTAGATGGGTGCTCCTCCCTTGCTCCATAAATAACGAATCATACTTCGTTGCTCTAACTCCGTGGACGTGTGAAGCTCAGTCGCCAGCTTTAGCAACTGACAGCAGCGCAGTGTGGCGGAGCTACCAGTAAACAAGGTTGGCACGAACCAAGAAAGGTCCAACGCTGCGAATGGATATGTTGGCTTCGCATTCACAACAGTAATATGGATAAAGAAATAGGAGCAAAGACTTTCTGATTTGCCCTCGTGGTGCATTTGTAAGTAACCTCTCATTCCCTCATGTCCTCCCACAAAATTCTGATGAGGTGACCATTATAAAAAATATGGTCAGTAGTTTCTTTCTCAGTGAACTGTAGTCTCACTGTGACGGTGTTTCTAATGTTATACAGGTGACGTAACGAAAAATACAATGTTTTATTTTAACCTTGAATGTTAGCTGGGACACTTATCTGATATTAATTAAATTTTTATTTCGTTGCTAATGATATTTGAGCTGAATTAGCACATAGCAGCATGAATAATTATCAACTTAACAGCTGTACGCTTGTGTTGGGTTCTATCTGAGCACAGAAACGATAGTTTGGTCTTTTTCGTGTTGAGTTTGCGAATGTAGCAGGTAACCACAACTTCTCAGTGGTTCTGTGATCCATCCACAGTTTCACTTCATCTCCTCATTTCAGTGCTTACAGACCATGTTTTTAGTAGCGTCACTTGTATGCTAGGTTCGGGGTAGCTGTGTGAGCTGTTAGGAGGGTAGGTTAAAATCAGCCTAGGAACTTCAACCTTTTTTTTCTTCCTTTATTGAGTTTCGATAACCCGCACAGGAGGCGGGCTGGCAGCAGCTTAATACAGTGTTCTTCAGCCTACAGAATTTGTTTTAAAGAAATGAAGATAATAAATAATAAAATCAGGCGATAAAATCGGTGACTTAAATGGTAAAATGGCGGAAAATTGTGGAACTTAAAACATAAAACAAAGGTTTGGTGATGCTAATAAAATACACAGGAAGCAGACAGGTAAAATAATAGACAGACAATTAAAAACACGGCGACAGTCTTGTTTCTGTTCCAGCGACAGCATGATTTCTGTTCCCAACACTTTGGAAAGACGCACAATACTGAACACTCACTTGAACACTGCACTAAATGTTGGCACAAATATGACACACCACAGCCAAGGGGGGGGGGGGGGAACCTGGACAGATGATGGGAAAGAAAAGGGGAGAAGGAGTGGAAAACGAAGTGGGGGGGCAGGGGGGAAGGAGCCAACGGAGGATGAGGACTCATAAGACGGGCGGGGGGGGGGGGGCTGGGCAGATGCGAGAGGGAGTGGGGAAAGGCAGAGGAGGGGAATGCAAAAGGTCTCAGGGGGGGGGGGGGAGAAGGGAGGCAGGGAGAGGGTAGGCGGGGAAAAACAGGATGGAAAGGGGGTGGGGATGGGAGGAGCTTCAGCCTCGAGACGACAAATGATAGGCGGACAGTGCCTTACCTGACACTAGAACGAACGCTATGAGGACAACTTTCTGGTCATACATGATATTTGTGGTTGCAGAGGCAGGCGGACTGGCTAGAAACGTAGAAGAAAACGATCATTTCACTTCGATCGGCCAATTAGTGTTTTCTGAGGTCACATTCCGGCGTCGATTTTGATCCTATGAAGGCAGATGCCACATGGAGGATAGCAGGGGTACTGATAAGGGTCTCAACGTCGTCCGCCAACAGATAGCGTAGAGACATAACAACCACAGCGCCATCTGTGTTTATCCTTTAATATGGAATGCTCACAGCCAGAAGGCTCAGTGTAGTACAAACGTGTGAAGGAAGCAGACAACCGTACCACAGAGAGACACTGGTGCCTCCTGCAGCCAACTGAGCGAGCTCGAAAAGCGTGAAACTGTGAACTTCGAAATGGC
This sequence comes from Schistocerca cancellata, assembly GCF_023864275.1. NCBI lineage: Eukaryota > Metazoa > Arthropoda > Insecta > Orthoptera > Acrididae > Schistocerca > Schistocerca cancellata. The sequence goes on from NC_064626.1 coordinate 253,789,277, forward strand.
ACAATGGTCTTTTCGGAGAACCATCACACACGTTGTACGTGCTGTGCAACGATGTTGGCATCAGCGGTCACGTGAACAGTCTCACACGAGTAGACGCGGTTCTGGACTCCCACGCAGCACTGACGCCCACCAGGATCGAGTATTGTAAGGGCAGCAGTGGCTGATCGTACAACTACCACAGCACAGATAAGAAGCCTTGTGTGCACAGTCGTCTCAACACGAACTCTGGCGAACCGCTTCTGTCTTCCACTCAAGCCACAGCATCTGCGTGCGCGGCTCGACTGGTACCGTCAAAGGATCACCTGGAAGATGAAAGCAGTTTCTGCCTAGAAGCAAATGAAAGTCGCTTAGGCGTACAACGTTGACCTGGTGAGCGCTGTCTCGCAGAATGATTCGTACACATCTGGGGTGCGGTAAGCTACAACTCTCGTTCACCTTTGGCGTTTCTGGAGCGTACGCTAACGAGTGCTCAGTACGCACAGAATGTTTCTAGACCCTTTCTTTTGCCATTCTTGGACCAGGAAGGTGACGAGAAAGCTAAACGTGCTCTGAAAGACGTGCAGCAACTTCAATCGGTAGCAAAGTCTCTGGACTCGTCTCCAGTCTGGCACGTGCGGGTTATGATGAGACTCGAAACGACTCGTCAGGTTCTTCAGCCGACAACTCTTACCGAACTCCGTGAACAGGTCGAGCAGGTGTGGCATAACTTATCCCTGGACAGTATTTGTCCACTGTACGATCGACTGGATGCTAGAGTTAGCTACCGCATTGCCACCCGTGGAGGCTACATCACATACTAATATGGGTGTTTCAGAATGGGTCGATACCTGGTACCTCAGAACAGCATGTGCTACTAATCTGTAAATGTAGTCATTTCGTTTACTCCACATACGCTGTTGCAACAATAAATCTTGAGTGAATCGGAAAACTGTACATGGGCGTACTAACTTTGTTTCCCCGGCAGTGTATTTTCTAAGAGGGTGCAGTCCTGGAGTGCTGGCTGAAAAGCGATCTCTTGAGTTTACATCTTTCTGTGCTGCATGAGAGGCCACTTTAGGGCGATGCCTCGTTTTCTGCTCCATGGGATGGAAGGCGACGCCATCGAGCCGAGCCTGGGAAAATTTCTGGGTGCGTGATTCTCTGGTGCCGGTGCATCGCCGGCTGGTTCATTCTTAAAATTTACGGTCGGGAGGAGCAGTAACGTTGTTATTGGAATCTCGTCGGCGGAAGCTGTGTAGCGTATCCTCTGACTGACACTGGAGTTGCTCGGAATTGTAATACCGAGCACTGCAGTGAAGAAGCGAAGAGAGATGAAGTGGGCTACTTCGCGGTAGGCGCTCAGGGAGTGAAGTCGTCTACAATTTGGCTTTCATTTAGTAGCTTCCGCGCACATTCCGGATATAGAAAATTTTGCGCTGATGAGCGGCGCAGGCAGAAGGACAACGCAGATGAGGTGCATCTGGTCGTCTCGCAATTTAAGGTTGCGGCTCCGTTGGTGGCGCAAACGCACGTCATGCAATTGCAGACAGTATAACTGGTTGCTGAGTCTGCGTAGAAGTTCTGGCGCGATCACAACGTGGGTTATATTCAGTCGGTGATCATAATTTCATTTTTCTAAACTTTCGCCTGGCTTACTAGAGACGTTTTGTGATAAACGTGGTATCAGGGACTTCTTGTAACATCGTACCCACTAGCCTCATTCCGTAAGTTTAATGGTTGTTATTCAGATTCAGTACGTTTTCATTTATTGTTCATAGTGCAATCTTGCCACCGTTGTTTTATAAGTAATTGTATCAATGTTTGTCGTAATAGAAGTATGCTATTATCCAATATTATTTCGTGATGTCGAATTATTGTACCCAACTGCCCTTGTGTGAATTTAAGTAATAAATAAAACATTGAAACTGAAGTTTGAATTCAGTTTTTGTAATTAGAAATTCTACCACACTCCAATTAGGTATTGTATATTTCCTTACGCGAAATGTACGTGCGCGGCAGTAATACTGTAGTGCCTATTTGGTACATACTTCTCCAGAGCGGGATTTGAAACCAGCTTAAACTTTGCCCCTAATGCCTCTGCGTTTATTATATTGGAATTAAATGATGCCCATACATTAGGTAAGCAGGATGCTAAGAACTTGGTATCGAATCTTTCCAACATGAACACTCTCCTTCTTGATGGCTTTATTAACTTCAGTAACTATCACCAGTTCTCTAAATTTTCTCAATAGTGTTTCGCGAAAGTACGTAGTCTTCACACGGGGGGTTTCAATTTGAGTTATCGAAACATCATGCTAGTAAAGTGGTGGCGTCGTCTTGTCGCAACGTTTCAAGTAGTCACTTCGCCAGAAGATGATGGGTACGAAACTCATTGAAACGTTGCGACAACACGACGCGACCACTCGGCTGATAACTCGAGAAGAATTCATCAGTGGAATACGCCGAGAAAGACTGAACTAGCATTTATCACGCTAGTACTCCCGTGTTGATGGAACCTATCGGTAACAAATCTGTCAGCACGTTATGAATTGCTTCAGTATCATACGACCTGGTCAGGGCCCCAAACAGTCGAGCAGCAAACAAGAATGCATTACTGTTCTCTGCGTGTTGTCCTCTATCGATGAGCTACACTTTCCCAGAACTCTCCCAATAAATCGAAGTCGACCTTTTGCCTTCCATACTAGCGACCTTGCGCTCTCGTTCCATTTCATATCGCGACGCTACGATACGCCTAGATATCTAATCGAGTTGCCTTTTTCAAGTAGCAGACCGCTAATACTGTATTCGAACATTAGAGGATTGGTTTTACTACTTCTCGTCATTAACTTACTTTTTCTACATTTATACCAGGCTGCTATTCAATACACCAAATAGAAATTCTGTCCAAATCATCCGATATCGTCTTACAGTCTCTCGCTGACAACACATTCCCATAGACTCCAGTAACAACATCAGTTGCTTATTGCTGATTGTCCCATCTGTCAGGTCGTTTATGTATATAAAGAATGAGGGCGGTCCTGTAACACTTCCATGGAGTACTCTCGACGACACACTTGTCTTTGATAAACACTCACCGTCAAGGACAACCTACTGCGTTGTATTACCTAAGAAAACGTCGAGCCACGCTCGCATCTGGGAACCTACTCCGCATGCTCTGACCACTCTGCAGCAGTACACTGTGTTAAAGGCTTTCCGGAAATCTAAGAGTCGGCCTGGTGCGTGTCATCCATGCTTTGTAGGGTGTGGAGCGGCGAAAGGGCAAGCTGAGTTGCGAACAACCGACGCTTTCTAAATGGTAAATCCATGCCGATTTGTGCAAAGAAGTTTTTCTGTCGCAACTAAACTTACTATTTTCGAGCTCAGAATATGCTGAAGATCACCTGCGCTTTTTTCCAGTCGCTTGGGACCTTGCACTGGATGAGAGATATGTGATAGATGCAAGCTAAGTAAGGGACCAATGCTGTAGAGTTCTCCCTATGAAATCGCATTGCAATTCCATTAGGACCTGGCGACTTATGTGCTTTCAATTCTTTCAGTTGTTTCACGACCCCAGAGATGTCTGTATCTATGTCCTCCAAATGGGAGTCTGTGCAACGGTCAAAAGATGGCTTGTACGTACGATCTTCTTTCGTGAAAGATTTCTTTAAACGTGAAATTTAAAACTTCAGCTTTCTTTTTGCTGTCTACTGTTGCCACATCAGACTTTTCGACGAGTGATAGAACAGAAGCGTTCTGTCCGCTTAGTGATTTTGTTTAAGGCCACTATTTTCTCAGGTTCTCCGCAAGAACTTCCGATAACGTATGATAGTGGAACTTGCAAGCTTCGGCCTCGATCTTTTTAAAGACGCACGAATTTCTGCTAACGTTTTCTTTTTTGAACCTAGGGTGCAACAATTTCTTTGCTCAGAATTTTTCGAATTTTGTTATTAAATCACGGTGGGAGTTTCCGTCCTCACTCCATCTTTATGGTGCATACTTCTTCAGAGCGTGATTTGAAAGCAGCTTAAACTTTGCCCTTAATGCCTCTACGTTCATCGTATTGGAATTAAATGATGCCCATACATTAGATAAGTAGGATACTAAAAACTGGGTATCGGATCTTTCCAGCATAAAAACTCTCCTTCTTGATGGATTTATTAACTTTACTAACTGTCGCCCTGTGATGACGTCATGATGACTAATTCCTGTTTGTGTAATGAAATTGTCCATACTGTCAGGCCTGTTATAATATGCTTCCATTGCGTGTGGGTTGTGGAGTTAACTTCCCAAGACAGTTTCTATGATGTGGCCTTGTAGCGTTGGCCAACAGAACCTCAATATGTTGGTACTGCGAAATGCTGAAAGCAGGGGGAACCTTCAGCTGTCATACTTCCTGAAGGCATGTGACTGTAATGTTTTGCTTCGTGATGATAACATCCTCTTGGGTAAAATATTCTGGAGGTAAAGTGATCCTCCACACAGGTCTCAAGGTGGAGGCTACTCATGAGGATGTCATCATCAGGAAAAACAAAACATGTTCTGCGGGTCGGAATATAGAATGTTAGATCATTTAAACGGGTAGGTATGTTAGAGAATTTAAAAGAGCAATGGATAGAATAGATATATCCATATGGCTACTAGCGCTCCAGATGATGAAGAGATTGCAAGAATTTATGATGAACTAAAATAAATTATTGAGATAATTTAATTGTTTTGTAGACAGGAATTCTACGAGTATAGTAAGGAAAGGACGAGAAGAGAAAATGGCAGGAGTACATGGACATTGGGAAAGCAGTGAAAGGGGAAGCCTCGTGATAGAAGTTTGGCAAGGAGCGAAATTTATTTGTTGTTGGAATTTGTCTTAAGAATGATAAGAAAAGGTTTTTTACTGGAAAAACATGGGAGACCAGAAGGTTTAAGGGAGATTATATAATTGTAAGAGAGAGATTTTAACATCAGATTTTAAATTGTGAAATACTTACAGGAGCAGATGTCAACTCCGACATAATTTATTAGTTATGAACTGCATATTCAAAACGTAGACATTACAGAATAATAGAAAATTATGGAGATGGGGCCTGTCTAAGCTGAAAGAAACAGAGGTTGTTCATAAAGTGTTGAGCAACGATTGAGTGAAACAGGGAAAACGAATAAAATAAAAGAAGATTGTGTCATTTTCAGAGGCGAATTCGTGAAGGCAGTAGGCGGTCAAAGAGACAGAGTCCAGAAGAACTCACTAAATAACACATGACATACTGAATTTAACTGACGAATGGAGAAAATATAAAAATGCAGCATATGAAGCAAGTAGAAAGGAAATACAGCCAGAAGACGCAAAATAGCAAAGCTTCCTGGCCGGAGAAGAAATGCAAAGCATTGGAATGAGGCAAGATTATTGTAGGTATAGATGCCGCCTGTAGAAATATTAGAGACATTTGGAAAAGCGAAATACAGGTGTATGAATATCAAGAACTCAGATACAAGCAAATAATAAACAAAGAAGAGAAGACTGAAATGTGAGGACTAGGACTATGAATGCCTACTTGCAGATAATATTATGGAAAAAAGGAGATAGATGAAGACATAAGAGGTAAGATGCTGCGAGAAGTAAGATCTAACTGGAAACAACACTCCCGTGGCACTCGATATTCTCTCCAAAAGGTCAACGGACACACTATTAGTCACCATTTATGAGAACACACTGATCGTTTCGTGGCGCTGTAGGCGAGGCAGAACTTGTACCTTGTGGTCACATGACCTATCGCGTTATTACGAAAGTGAAGTTATTTGTATTTGCCAATCGGTAGTATGTGATCAGGGTCGTAAGGTGAGTCAAGGTGGATACGTATCAGGAAGAAAAAGGACATCTATCGTGTTTGGACGTGCCCAAGTTGATACAGTACACAGAGGTGCCCTATTTGTTGATGTATCAACGCTGACTGTCGAACGTGTCTACTACGAATGGTGTGCCACTCGCTGCCATATAACATGGCGTGACATCAATAGTCCCTGGAAGGTCCTAACCGTCAGGAACTGGAAACGAGTTTCACTCATTGTCAGTGTCAATTCGTTCCCAACACGAAAAAAATTGCTTGTGTCAGTGAATAGATGTTAATCTCAACGATTTTCTGAACCAACATTGCGAAGGGAACAGGAAGCAATGGATATTTGCAGTCTGGTATCACGCAGAGGCCATTGCTCACATATGAACATACGAGGTGCACGACTTCAGTGGGTCAAAACCCATAGAAACCGTACAGCTGATTAAAGACGAGTAATGGGGTCCAAAGGGACCGATTTTGCCTCTTTTTCTAATGACAAAGGTCGTCTAGTGCACCGCCATCCCAAAGAAGTGTTAAACCCTCCGAATGTGGGGAGCGCAGTTCATGATGTTCTGTGGGGCTTTCCGCATCATAGCCGGCCGCGGTGATCTAGCGGTTCTGGCGCTGCAGTCCGGAACCGCGGGACTGCTGCGGTCGCAGGTTCGAATCCTGCCTCGTGCATGGGTGTGTGTGATGTCCTTAGGTTAGTTAGGTTTAAGTAGTTCTAAGTTCTAGCGGACTTATGACCTAAGATGTTGAGTCCCATAGTGCTCAGAGCCATTTCCGCATCATAACTTGGATCTTCCCACCCAAATTTACGTGAACGTGAACCATGATGTTTATTTCAGCATTGTAGATGGGCACGTGTTGACCTTTTTTCTCCATCTTCACGAAAAGCATGCTGTTGACACTATCATCTTGCATTCTGACAACACCTGCATCACAGAGCTGGACGCATACGTTTCTGATGTAACGGACACACGAGTACCCTATCGCGTCTCAACTGCCAACTCTACATCACCCGATCATCCGAAAATATGTGGGTCTTTCAAGAACTGCGAGTGAACAGTAGTAATCGCTATGCCCATAATTTGGTAACTGTACAGGATCTAATCACCAGCTAGCTTCACATGGATATGAGATATACGAAGAATCCGTTCCTCGCCAAGTAAAGGTCATTATCAACACCGCCAGCGGTGTTACACTGCGTGATGCCTCCAGAGGTGACAACCTTTTGGCGGTGTGCTTATGTTTCGTCTTTTTTGTAACACGGCTTCAGAACAGTAGTTCTAAAATAATCCAAGCCTCCAAACCGATAGGGAAAGGAGACAAGTATCACGCATTGTCAATGACAATCGGGTTCGGCCCCAACATGGATTTCCTGTCGACGAATTCAGCCCGCTCTGACTACATTGCGAAGGGAATCGCAAGCAATAGATATTTGGGATCGGTTACTTCGCCAGAGACTATTGCATAATGCGTCACCTTGAGCTGCATGTGATCAATATTAACAACACTAAAACTGGACGAGTGACTGAAAGCATGTAGTGCGGCACAAGACAAGATTTTGCCTCTTTTCAAATGATGCAGGTTGGAGATGCTTTCATGACTTTTTGGGGTGTTATTGGTACTGTTATTCGGGACTGCTCACGCAAGTAGGCATGAAAATAAACCAGGATGTTTATTTCAACTTTATCGATGAGCAAGTGTCGTCCTTTCTTCATCTCCGTGATAAGTAAACTGTTAACGCTGCTGTCTGCAAGATAACAACAGCCGAGATCACAAAGCTGCACGCTTACACTGAGGCGACAAAAGTCTTGGGATACCTCCTACCGTCGCGTCAGATCTGTTTTTCTCCGGCGTAGTGCAACAACTCGACGTGACATGGACTCAACAAGTCGTTGGACGTGTGCTGCAGAAATATTGAGCCCTGCTGCCTCTATAGCCGTCCACAATTGCGGAAGTGCTGCCAGTACAGGACTTTGTGCACAAAATCATCTCTCGATTATATCCCACAGATGTTCTATGGGGTTCATGCTGAGCGATCCTGGAGGCCAAATCATTCGCTTTATTTGTTCAGAATGTTCTTTAAACCATCACGAACACTTGTGACATGGCACATTATTATTGGAACCCGAAGTCTATGAATGGCTACTAATGGTCTCCAAATAATCGAACATAAAAACATTTCCAGTCAATGAACCATTCAGTTGGATCAAAGGACACAGTCTATTCCATGTAACCACAACTCATACCATTATGGAGCCACCTAAGACCTTGCACAGTGACTTGTTGACAAACTGGCTTCATGGCTTCGTGATGTCTGCCCCATACTCGAACCGAACATTAGCTCTTACTGACTGAAGTCTGAACTCATCTGACCAGGACAGCGTTTTCCATTCGTCTGGGTTCCAGCCGGTACGGCCGCGAGTCGAGGACAGGCGCTGCAGACGATGTTGTGTTGTTAGCAACGACACTCGCTTCGGTGCTGTCCTAACGGATACGTTCATTGTACGTCCCACATTGGTTTATGTGGTTATTTTACACTGTGTTGCATGTCTGTTAGCACTGACAACTATACGTAAACAGCGCTGCTCTAGGTCTCTAAGTGAAGGCCGTCAGTCACTGGGTTGCCAGTACTGGGGGGTACTGCCTCGACACGCTCTTGATCCTGTAGACGTCAGAATGCTGAATTGCCTTACGATTTCTGAAACTGAATGCCCCATACGTCTAGCTCTAACTGCCATGATGCGTTCAAAGTCTGCAGCCATAATAATGTCCGAAACCTGTTCATAGCCGGCCGGAGTGGCCGAGCGTTTCTAGGTGCTACGGTCTAGAACCACGCGACCGCTACGGTCGCAGGTTCGAATCCTGTCTCGGGCATGGATGGGTGTGATGTCCTTAGGTTAGTTAAGTTAAGTAGTTCTAAGTTATAGGGGACTGATGACCTCAGATGTTTAGTTCCATAGTGCTCAGAGCCTGTTAACATTAACGACCTGAGTACAAACGGCAGCTCCGCCAATGTACTGTCCTTTTATACCTTGTGCATGCGATAAACAGCAATCAGTATATGTGGATATAGCTATCCAATGTCTTTTGTCGTCTCTGTGTCTCTATTCCTGTATGATGAATAGTCATCTTATTGTTCTCTAGTTGTCCTTAAAATCAGCCTTGCCACGCGATGTTGTTCCTGTATAAAATATCTGTGTTTATTTAAGAACCGTGCCACGCGGGATTAGCCGAGCGGTCAAGGCGCTGTAGTCATGGACTGTGCGGCTGGTATCGGCGGAGGTTTGAGTCCTCCTTCGGGCATGGGTGTGTGTGTTTGTCCTTAGGCTAATTTAGGTTAAGTAGCGTGTAAGCTTAGGGACTGATGACCTTAGCAGTTAAGTCCCATAAGATTTCACACACATTTGAACATTTACGAATTGTAAGTGAACAGAAGTACGAACATCCCCATAATTTGGTAGCTCTACGGAGTCTAATCACCAACGACTGGCTCCAGCTGGATTCCAGAAGACATAAAATGTACTCTATTCCTCGTTAATATCAAGATTAGAAGCGGTGTTACGTGGTATTAGCGTGACGTTTCTTGACGTGACTACTTTATTGTCCTGTGTTCTTGCATTCCGTCTATTTTTAGGGTTCCGTTCCGCAATCGGTAAAAACGAAACACTTATAAGGTCAGTCTGTTGTCTCCATGTCTTCCTGTCAGTCCTTCCGTTCGACGTTTCAAGACCCCTTTCCTCAGGAACGGGTAGACGTATCAAATTGAAATTTCTGTCACATTAAGGCCTATGGTCCCTTGCCATTGTAAGAAGTGAAGCTTCTAAGCCAAAGCAATCAAAAGATACAGTTACTAATGTCAGAAATTTCGATACTTGCAAACTCACTCTTCAAAACCTACAGGGTACTTCCCGTTACCCAAGAATCATGAAATTTGCCAGTGTCTGTCCTTTTCTTAAACCCGTTTTTTTTTTCTCTCAGGAACGTTTAGATGTGTCAAATTGAAATCATTTTCACATACTGAGGTCTATGGTACCTTGTCGATGTAATAAAAGTTAGCCTCTAGGTCAATGCAGTCAAAAGATATGGTCATTTAGATAAGATATTTTGACATTCGCAAACTTACACATGAAAACCTACAGCGTACTTCCCATTGGCCTAGGATTGTAAAATTTTTCAAGAAGCAATGCTGCACAGTACAGTCAAAGGGAAGAAGCCGAAATTTTTCAGTTCGTAATTATATCACACGAAACAAATTATCATTTGTTATATGACTGTCTGTCTGTCCGTCTGCCTGTTATGACTCCTCCTTCTCAGGAACTGGCAACGTATTAAGTTGAAATTTGTGTCAAATATTAAGGTTTATGGTCCTTAGGTGATGTAAAAAACTGAAACTTCTAAGTCAATACGATCAAAACATACGTCATACATATTTCGATACTCTGCCGGCCGCTGTGACCGAGTGGTTCTAAGCGCTTCAGTCTCGAATCGCGCGACCGCTACGGTCGCAGGTTCGAATCCTGTCTCGGGCATGGATGTGTGTGATATCCTTAGGTTAGTTAGGTATAGGTAGTTCTAAGTTCCAGGGGTCTGATGACCTCAGATGTTAAGTCCCATAGTTCTCAGAGCCATTTGAACCATTCGATACTCGCAAACTCACTCATTAAAAACTTGTGGTTACTTCTCCTTGATGTAGAAACATGAAATCTGGCAAGGAGCAAGGTTTCACAGTAAAAATAAGGAAAAATATACGAAAATTGTTATTTTCTAATTGTATCACAACAAAAATAGTTATTGTATCTGACTTCAGACTTGAAATTAATTCACTCTCGGTTGCCTTGGAATCCATGAGACCGATGAAACTTCCTGGCAGATTAAAACTGTGTGCCGGACCGAGACTCGAACTCGGGACCTTTGCCTTTCGCGGGAAAGTGCCCTACCACTCCGCTGCAGAGTGAAAATCTCATTCTGGATCCCATCCCCCAGGCTGTGGCTAAGCCATTTCTCCGCAATATCCTTTCTTTCAGGAGTGCTAGTTCTGCAAGGCTCGCACGAGAGCTTCTGTAAAGTTTGGAATGTATAAGACGAGGTACTGGCAGAAGTACAGCTGTGAGGACGGGGCGTGAGTCGTGCTTGGATAGCTCAGTTAGTAAAGCACTTGCCCGAGAAAGGCAAAGGTCTCGAGTTCGAATCTCGGTCCGGCACACAGTTTTAATCTGCCGGGAAGTTTCATATCAGCGCACACTCCGCTGCAGAGTGAAAATCTTATTCATGAGACCGATTCTTGTCAGCATCAATGTCAATAACAGGCAGAAATTGTAGAGATTCTCGATTTCCGAAATGGATGCACTGTCTGCACACATAATCAAATTTATATGGAACCCTCAGTGCGCGAGTTATATTGGTACATGACCATTTTTTTTGTCGCACTCATAACCTCACTTTCACCGTTCGGTTCTGGGATAAATAAAGTGACGTGTTTACGTTCCTTTCAGCGCGAACACACCTCCATTGGTAGGTGGCGTAGTCTCCCGTTCCCCTCCGTTGACGTTCCGAGTGAATCGAGCTTAATAGCGCAGGCGCCGCGTGGGCGGTGAGGGAGGGCTGAGGCTAGGAGGCGGCAGGTGCGCCCAAGAGAGTGGCGCGCTGCAGCGAGCTGACTGTGCCGGGCTGTTTGCGTGGGCGGCGTCGGCGGCAGAGTTGGCTGGCGACCCGCGGCTGCGGCTGCGTATTGATCCCTCCCGGCCGCGGCCCGCTAGGCCTCCCTGCCCGCCTGCCGCTGCCCGACGCCTGCCGAAGGTCGTGGAGGACAGAGCAGAGGCCGCTCACACACCTCCACCGACGCCCTGCCCCTTTGGTACGCGCGGCCGTCACGCCGGTTCCGCTGGCAACCTAGCTCGCCGGCGCTCACCTGCCGTCGTCCAGGCGATAGCAGGCTTCAGTTGCTCGGTAAAGTTTCGTACCACCCGTATGTTTTGCACGTCCTCTTCTGCAGCTAAATGGTCATCACGGCTGACTTCCTTGCAGAGGGTCCGGGTATGATTCGGAGTTTACCAGGGAGAATGGAATGGGATACACTCGGCCTCCACAGCAATGAGTGACGAAATATCCAAACTAAACAAGAACAATGATTAATTCATCAAATGGAACTATATGGCACGGTGGCTTTGCATAACGGCACGGCCGGCGGGTGTGGCCGAGGGGTTGTAGGCACTTCAGCCTGGAACCGCGTGACCCCTACGGTCGCAGGTTCGAATCCTGCCTCGGGCATGGATGACTGATGTCCTTAGCTTAGTTAGGTTTCAGTAGTCCTAAGTCTAGGCGACCGATGACCTCAGATGTCAAGTCCCATACTGCTCAGAACCATTGGAACCATAACGGCACAGACTACTCTAGCACATCGCCTTCTCAGTCCAAGTTCCCATTCACGGCCTAGTCCACTTGGTGTTCCCCCTAAACTGGAACTACATTGCAGAGGGTCTCAGACTTGCAGCTCAATATACCCACATCAAAAAAGTTTTGCATCACCCCGGTTCCCAGAACTCCTGTAGATAGGCGTTTAATGTGGATATTGTATCACAGCCTATTAGACGGAGGGGGTCCGACAGCCGATCAGCTCCAGTCATTCCACCAGGAAGGAGGTGCATGTCTTGTGCTGTCCGTAGTTCAACCATGCCTAGACGGTCAATACCGCGGTTAGATCGCATTGTTACTTTGTGCTAGGAAGGCCTCTCAACAAGGCAAGTGTCCAAGCCTCTCGGACTGAACCCAAGCGATGTTCTTCGGACATGGAGCAGATACAGAGAGACAGGAACTTGTAACGTCACCGGGTTTTCTAGTTGGTTCAAATGGTTCAAATGGCTCTGAGCACTATGGGACTTAACATCTGTCATCAGTCCCCTAGAACTTAGAACTACTTAAACCTAACTAACCTAAGGACATCACACACATCCATGCCCGAGGCAGGATTCGAACCTGCGACCGTAGCTGTCACGCGGTTCCAGACTGAAGTGCCTAGAACCGCTCGGCCACACCAGACGGCTTTCTAGTTGGTATTTAATATATTGATATTGATCGGCCCTGGCTAAAACTCGGCGGAGTCGGTAGAGCGATGATACTGTTATTAGGTAAAGATGACGTTACAAAAAACAGTGCTGAATTGAACGCTCGACGTGTGCGTGTATTTATTTCACCAATTGTGACCAATATTACGCTACTAGTCATAATTAACTCGTTTATATTCGATGGTTTAACAGTTGCTATAAAAATATTAATGATAAGTTCAATTTAGTTCCACCGACACCAACCTCCCCATTGTTTGGTTGTAATTTCAGATCTCTAATAAGTCGTAACATTGCGATTGCTTCCTGACGTCAAAGAGTTTCTATAGATGCGCCGAGCCCTTCAGTCAAATATTATCGCAGCACGCAAAACATCACAGTTATGTCTCTAAGCAGTTTTGCAATTTGGAACCACAAATGCGTAAATTGGCACGAAAGGGTGGTCTATTTCACAATAACAATCACATCCTACCAAGGCCGTGAGGAAGAAGCTTTCCCAGGTGGTGGTGGTGGTGGTGGTGGTGGTGGTGGTGGTGGTGGCGGCGGTCGGGGCGAGGGGCGGGGGAGGGAATTTGCAAATTATCTGCTTTAAAACTATTGCCAAGTTCCAGAGTCCATTTGCAATTACGAACGAAGTTAATTGTCTATCACTGTTCAATGCCTAACTACAGTTGAGTTCGAGGTATCTAATTAAAAAGTTCGCTTCAGTCGAATATAAGGTAGTCCTCTATCTGAATTCTAAACGATGTTATAGTTGAAGTCAATGCTTCGTTTCACTGCGTCATAGTAGATCGCAATTATCAGTCCTCGAAAAACAATCTAACCGCGCCTACATATACGAGTATAAAAACAAGTCTGACCAATTTCGGCTAAGTCTCGTAACGTAGTGACAATGGATCAAATTTTCCTTAGCCATTACTCACGATTCTCAAAGAGTACTCACACGAAATATTCTTTGAGATCGTTGGTTCTACTTTGCTAATTTTAATTATAATGATTTTGCAATTTACTATGATTTTGAGTTTGAGTTTACTGAGATTCTATCTTTCTTTAGTAAGTTGATAAATTACTAAATATAAGGTTCTTGTTTCAATTACTGGTTATTATCCAAATAATAGTGTTAAATGGAACTTTTGTTACTTGTTCACTTTTCATGGAATTTGGAACTTGGTTTTGGGAAATTTTGGGGTATTGGTTGCTATTTTGCGTTGACAGACATTGGTTTAACAGGCAAGAGCAGCGTTGACGAACATTCGACTTAATACCTACCACGCAAAGGCCACATAACCCCAGTCGATAGGCAGTAGCTGAAAGTTAGCTAAACTATCGAGCGTTCGACATCAACTATGCAGTGTTACTGTCTTTGTTACAAGTTCACATCCCAAAGCAGACAGAAAATATTTACAACGACCAGATATTTTAGGCCTGCTAAACATTTACTGATCCACGACTACTTACAGGTTAATACCTTCAGTCGTTCAGTAGGCTTCCTGTGAAGAAGTGTTCGCCATAATGTCTCGTAATCTTCACGAAATACGCCACGCGGAGTTTATATACGACATGCATATCTTGTAAAACCAGCCACTCACGATGCTCATACTTTCACAAAATACTCTATACTGTACTCATTTTTCGTCAGGTGAAAGAGAACCGATAAAAAAGGTGTTTACTTGAAGACAGCTCCCGAGCCACTATCTCGACTCACAGATCTGAGGCTCAATGCCCTACTCAAACGTGCGGGAAATGCTTGGTTCCTATTGGATAATATGTTAAGCAGGCAATCAGATCATCTCGAGCACTTCTATACTCGCGGTATTTCTAATGTCAGCCAGTCAGATTATCACAAGTAATTTAGACTAGAAATTTCGTAAATCCGAAATCGATAAAGTTTAGTGAAAAAAAATATGATTCCTTTCCACAAAATAAATTACTAATGAATTTAATACTCAACGCTCCTTCTGGTTGTCTTCTACAAAATTAAGCTTGCTTGGATATAGGTCACAAATTCCCTTATTGCACAACAACTTTCTCATGCATAAATTTACATATTTGTAATAAAATGTCACATTTTCACTTTGAATATGTCCTCCATTCTCTCTCTCTGTCTCTGTCTCTCTCTCTCTAAAACACACACGCAACCAAAATAAGATGAAATAACATTTTCCAAAATACTTTTAATTGCGACAAAAATCTGTGGTAATGAAACTAGCGAAAATTCCAGAAAATTAGATTATATGAACCTGTCCTCATGGTTGTCGTTTCAGCTGTTACTGAAGATGAATACGTTACAGTAACTAACTCAGCTTCTCAATACTAGCACGGTTATTGTCCGGGAGAGTTGAAATTATTCATTTGAAATTTTAATAGTATGGTTGTGTTATCCACGGAATTTGATATACTAAGTATGAAGACGATCGATTAATACTGAATAGTTCTTAATCAGATTCATAGAAAGTATGTATAACGTACTGAACTCAGCGTTATTTAAGTACACGGCACGCTCAGCCCAGTAACCAGCGTGAGTACCAAAATCTGCTCGCCTCCTAGCTCCATGGCAAGCTATGCTTTCAATTCAAGATGACAACTCGAAATAATTTTCTATGTTACAGGTTGAAATATAGTGGCAATATCCGCGAAAACAAAAGCGGGATATTAAGAAAAATAATTTCTTAGTTCTATCTATAGATGGCGTGGGTGCAGGTTTGACCTCAGATGTTTAGGCCGCGCGGGGTAGCCGCGCGGTCTAGGCGTTTTGTCACGGTCCGCGCGGCTCCCTCCATCGGAGGTTCGAGTCCTCCCTCGGGCGTGGGTGTGTGTGTCGTCCTGTTAGCTTTAAGTTAGATTAAATAGTGTGTAAGCTTAGGGACCGATGACTTCAGCAATTTGGTCCCATAAGACCTTACCACAAATTTTCCAAAATTTCAAATGTTTAACTTGTCTGGCGGAGAAGTGATGAAGAAAGTTACAGAAAAGTTCGATCGTGAATAAATGATCAAGGAGAACCTATAATAGTGCCAAGATTTACAGATGAACAGATGACATACTTCCACCGGAAACTAAGTACGTTTACAAGAATTATTCGATAGAGAGGAGAACGGATCAAAATTGTGGTAGAATCGCCAGAAGGAAGTCATATATGTTAATATCTTGGAAGTGCCGTGTGGCTAGGGCCTCCCGTTGGGTAGACAGCTCGTCTGGTGCAAGTCTTTCGAGTTGACGCCACTTCGGCGACTTGCGTGTCGAATCTTGGAAGTAAGCTTACTCAGAACACTTAATCCGAAAGGGACTTCAGGAGCACCCATGTGCAGGCCGAGGAAACTTCGTCGGTTACAATTTCAATAAAGTGGAACCTCCATCGACATCAAGAAAAACAGTTGTTTTATTAATTGAATCGAACTTAACATTCCGTTGCAGCCTTTCCGCATATCTCACATTGTTCTAGCTGCTGATACATCTTACTTTGTCAGGGAAGTGACCATATTCCCCTCATGAGGTAGCGTTTTTGTTTCTCATGACGATATACCAGTTGATGTGTGTTTATTTATCGATTGTCATTTATTATCTGTAGTTCACTGTTGCTACTTGAATTTACATATTATCATTTTGTCATCTGGAGATAGTGAGTGGAACTGTGGATGCTAGAAAATGAAGTAGCAAGTGGAGAATTCGGAGCGTTTCCGACATATTCTTCTGTTAGAGTTCAATAAACGGGTGGTAACGGCGGAGGCAGCCAGAATCATTTGTGCCGTGTTTCGGGATAATGCATTTAAACAGAGCGTGGTAAGAAAACGGTTTTCTCGTTTTAAGGAGGATCGTTTTTGCATTGGTAACTCTTCAAGTTCGGGAATGCCTTCCGGGTTTGACGAAGATCGTTAAAACGCATTAATCCACAACGATCCACATCAGTGTACTGGAGAACTGACAGACTTGGTGAACTGTGATCATTCCACCATCGTGCGACATTTTCATGCAATGAGGATGGTTCAAAAATCGGGTGTGTAGGTACCGCATGTTCTAAACCAAAATCATAAAAATCAGCGGGTGGCCAAACGTACATCTCTGCTTGCTCGTCATCAATTGGTTCGTGAACAACACCGATCATTCATATTCTGGTGTCGAGAAATGGTGTCTGTATGGTTGAGCCCAAACAATGCAGAAATTCCCCGAATCGGCGCTCATCCAGAAAAGGTATTTTTAGTAATGTTAGGCGTCTGGTGGAATAGAGGTGGTGTGTAGTGTATTAAGAATTGCTTCCCCGAGGTGTAACGATCACTGATGACATTCATTGTCAACAACTGAGACGTTTTGCAGACGCAGTCCAAGAACAGCGAGCAGGAGGACTGCGTAAAGTGATCATAAATCCGATAACAGGCGTAGGTCTGGTAGTGAGTCGACTGTTTTTCTGAAGTCAAGAAACACTGCATCCACCTGACTCGCTTGATCCACGGCTTTCAGGCCGTCATTTGAGAAAAGCGCGAGCTGCGTTGCACACAATCGATGTTTGCGGAATCAGTGACGTGTGGCACGGAGAACAGCATTCTGTTCGAGATACCTCATTACGTTCGAGTTTAAAATATATTCTAAGATTCTTCAACAAATGGATGCCAAGAATATTGAACTGTAGTTCTGCGAATTACTTCGTCTACCCTCCTTGCAGACAGGTGTGACCTGTGCTTTCTTCCAGCTACTGAGCACAGTTTCTTGTTCGAGGTATTATGGATGAAAGAGGGACTAACTCAGCCCCTAATTTGGTTCTTTGATTGTGCCCTAGGGCTTTTTTCAGTTTTAGCGATTTTAGCCGTCTCTGAACACCAGTGTCATTAATACACTCCTGGAAATGGAAAAAAGAACACATTGACACCGGTGTGTCAGACCCACCATACTTGCTCCGGACACTGCGAGAGGGCTGTACAAGCAATGATCACACGCACGGCACAGCGGACACACCAGGAACCGCGGTGTTGGCCGTCGAATGGCGCTAGCTGCGCAGCATTTGTGCACCGCCGCCGTCAGTGTCAGCCAGTTTGCCGTGGCATACGGAGCTCCATCGCAGTCTATAACACTGGTAGCATGCCGCGACAGCGTGGACGTGAACCGTATGTGCAGTTGACGGACTTTGAGCGAGGGCGTATAGTGGGCATGTGGGAGGCCGGGTGGACGTACCGCCGAATTGCTCAACACGTGGGGCGTGAGGTCTCCACAGTACATCGATGTTGTCGCCAGTGGTCGGCGGAAGGTGCACGTGCCCGTCGACCTGGGACCGGACCGCAGCGACGCACGGATGCACGCCAAGACCGTAGGATCCTACGCAGTGCCGTAGGGGACCGCACCGCCACTTCCCAGCAAATTAGGGACACTGTTGCTCCTGGGGTATCGGCGAGGACCATTCGCAACCGTCTCCATGAAGCTGGGCTACGGTCCCGCACACCGTTAGGCCGTCTTCCGCTCACGCCCCAACATCGTGCAGCCCGCCTCCAGTGGTGTCGCGACAGGCGTGAATGGAGGGACGAATGGAGACGTGTCGTCTTCAGCGATGAGAGTCGCTTCTGCCTTGGTGCCAATGATGGTCGTATGCGTGTTTGGCGCCGTGCAGGTGAGCGCCACAATCAGGACTGCATACGACCGAGGCACACAGTGCCAACACCCGGCATCATGGTGTGGGGAGCGATCTCCTACACTGGCCGTACACCACTGGTGATCGTCGAGGGGACACTGAATAGTGCACGGTACATGCAAACCGTCATCGAACCCATCGTTCTACCATTCCTAGACCGGCAAGGGAACTTGCTGTTCCAACAGAACAATGCACGTCCGCATGTATCCCGTGCCACACAACGTGCTCTAGAAGGTGTAAGTCAACTACCCTGGCCAGCAAGATCTCCGGATCTGTCCCCCATTGAGCATGTTTGGGACTGGATGAAGCGTCGTCTCACGCGGTCTGCACGTCCAGCACGAACGCTGGTCCAACTGAGGCGCCAGGTGGAAACGGCATGGCAAGCCGTTCCACAGGACTACATCCAGCATCTCTACGATCGTCTCCATGGGAGAATAGCAGTCTGCATTGCTGTGAAAGATGGATATACACTGTACTAGTGCCGACATTGAGCATGCTCTGTTGCCTGTGTCTATGTGCCTGTGGTTCTGTCAGTGTGATCATGTGATGTATCTGACCCCAGGAATGTGTCAATAAAGTTTCCCCTTCCTGGGACAATGAATTCACGGTGTTCTTATTTCAGTTTTGAGGAGTGTATATGTACCACTCGTCTTCAAAGTGGTATGAGAATTAAATTGGGACAATTCTCCTGGATGTTAGTTTGTAAAAGAACATTGGGAAACAAGAGATTAGCATTTCTCGTTTTGCTTCGTTGTCCTCAATAACGGGCGGTTTCTCGTCCGTGAATGTTTGGACATTATTATCGACGCGCTGTGGATAAAGACACCAGCACTTACCGTCTAAGGGGTGTGAAAGCAGCAGAGGATAAGAGGTTACCTCGCTGTGCGATTAATAATCTTGACTGCAAGGGAGCCAGTGCGTGAATTTGTGTGTGTGTGTGTGTGTGTGTGTGTGTGTGTGTGTTCAAACCCACGTCCAGCCATCCGGATTAAGGTTTTCCGTGATTTCCCCAAATCGCCTCAGGCAGATGGCGGGATGCTTCTTTTGAAATGGCACGGTCGATTTCCTTCCCCATCCTTCCCTAACCTGAGCTTGCGCACCGTCGCTAATGACCTCGTTGTCGACGGGACGTTAAAAACTGGTCTTCTCCTCCTCCTCCAAGCAACTACTGCCACTTACATCCTTTCGAATCTGCTTACTGTATTCATCTCTCGGCCCCTCTCTACGATTTTTAGCTCCCGCACTTACCTACTGTACTAAACTGGTGATCAACGGATCTCAGAACGTGTACTATCAACCGATCCCTTCTTCCAGTCAGGTTGTGCCTCACATTTATTTTCCTTTCAACACAGTGCAGTGCCGGCTCATTAGTTATGTGATCTCTCCATCTAATATTCAGCATTCTTCTGTAGCACCACATTTCAGACGCTTCTATTCTCTTCTTGTCAAAGCTGTTTATCACCCATGTTTCACTTCCACGCATGGCTACATACCATAAAAATACTTTAACAAAAGACTTCCTAACGCTTAGAACTGTATTCGATGTTAACAAATTTCTCTTCTGCCGAAACGCTTTTCTTGCCATTGCCAATCTCCTCTACTGCTCGTTCACTGTAGAGATTAAATAACGTCGGGAATAGGCTACAAACTTGTTTCACTCCCTTTTCAACCATTGTTTCCTTTTCATGCCCCCTCCTCTCTTATATCTGCTGCCTGGTTTGTAAACAGCCTTTCGCTCCGTGTATTTTATCCCAGTATAAACGTAGGTTTGTCATTCCTTAATCTGTGTTTTAAGATAAATCGTAGAGTCAATATTGCCTCGCGTGTACATACATTTCTCCGGAATCCGAACTGATCTTCTTCGATGTCGGTTTCTACCAGTTCTTCCATTCTTCTGTGAAGAATTTGTTATACTATTTTACAACCATGACTTATTAAACTGATAGTTCGGTAATATTCACACCAGTCACCACCTGCATTCTTTGGCATTGGAATTATCATATTCTTCGTGAAGCCTGAGGGTATTTTGCCTGTTTCATGCCTTGCAAACCAGCTTGAAGAGTTTTAACATGGCTAGTTCTCCCAAGGTTATCAGTAGCGCTGACCGAGTGTCGTCTACTCTTGGGGTCTTGTTTCGACTTAGGTCTTTCAGTGCTCTGCCAAATTCTTCTCGCAGTCATGATCCCCCATTTTCTTCTACGTCCTCTTCCATTTCTATATTGTCGTCTGCAGGTTCATATCTCCCTCTATAGATGTACATTCACAATTAAACTATTTTTGTTTGTTGAAAATTTTAGTGCCATGTCTGTTAAACGTGTTCGGAGAAGCCACCTGCTAGTAACCATTCTGTCGTGGGTTCGATTCCAAATGCGCGTTGTGTGATAATTCGTACCATTTGTCCGCCTAATTTCCCACGTTGGTTTGTGTCGGTAGCTATACTAAGTATCAAGAATCAATTTTATTTAGAGGATGTTTATACGAGGCATCACAGTATCAGTGCAAGCGACAGCGGGTGAAATATTCTTCTGAGTTCTTTCCGGAGAGGTTTCAGCCTCTACAGATGCGACGTCACATCTTGGCTTCACGCTGAAGTACAAATTAGGACATGAATTTCACTAACATCCTGAACATTTTACAACACATGCGACAAGGACGACAGACCACGCACTTCCTTTCGTAATCAGTCTTTAACGACCTCTCTGTTCTGAAGTCATTCATTATGTACACCTGTGAAGAAATCCTCCGGAATATGTCACGCTCAGAACAACCTAATTTCAGAGTGCGTTTACACGTGGCTCAATTTGGCACCGACCATGAATGTACCACGGGCTGCAAAACTATCCTCCGCTTTCATTGTGTTGGCAGAAAACTGTGACGCCTGTTCCTAGTAGTGGGGCTCAGCATAGCGAATCATCAGCAGTGGCAGGGCTTTCGGTGAGTGGAAGTTCTAAAGCAAATCGAGTCCGTGACAATATTTCTCCATCTCTGCCATACCATAAAGATTTGTTGATGTGCTGTGGTTAACCACAAAGTTACTTTCGGCGAGCAAAATATGTGTGGAACGTATGTGTTTAGTTTGTGATGTTTCGAGACTTCAGATCAACTCTTGTCAGATGATAAACGAAGTGCAAAATCTGATCACAAAGCACAAAAATGAGTTGTTAACAGTCTGAGAATTTGCTTCTCATAAGAAAATTCATTGTGCACCTGCTACTAGGTCCAGACCTAGTTGGAACCGATGGTAAGAAATCTGAGGCCTGCACACCATAAGTAAGATGTGAGACATGCTAGAAAGATAGAACCGACTTCCGAGGAGGACTAGTGTTCATGAAAGTAAACAGAATATTAGGTCGCTTGTGGAAGAAATAGTATTAGACCGTTGAGACTTATTAAGAATAAAATAAATAACGAAGATAGAGTAGCAGTCGACTAATTTCGTCGGCCACTATCTTTCATAGACTGTCTAAGTTGGATAACAGGCAGAACCTGGTACCATTTGACCGTGCGGGACCATACCTCTATGGTGTATTTCTAGTACTTTCTGTAGGAGCTCCAAGGCATTACTTTTCCTGTGGGATGTCGTCCAGTAGTTGACATATCCAATTTTGTGGAGCAGATCTCGTCGTAGGGAGTTACGAATTAAAATTATTAAGAACATCTGATTCTGTTCCGCACTTCTGCAACCTCTGATCAACGATCGAATTGGATCATTGCGTACAGTGTGACTGTAAACGGAGGAATTATTAAGAGCGCTATTGTTCTAGATAACTAGAAATAGACCGAGATTGGAGCTTCTGAGTTTCATTTCGCAATCTGAAGATTTGATAACTTACCTCAAGTTGTAAATAACCGGCACATCTTGGTCGACAAGCACGCGGTCAGAAATTCTATATTAGATGTACTCTTTCTGAAACCTATCTCTTCTACCAGATTCTGATTCCATATAAAATTACGAAAAAGAGGCTGGGAGGGGAATAAGCTCATACAGGGAATTACCCAGACCACGTGACCAAAACAGAAGGCTGCTTTCACTTGCCGGCTACTGCTTGGATAGTTATACTTCAACTGCTGCGGGAAGGTGAGATAGTGACGCGAAATACTATTGAACGCGTTTTCCGGCAACTGCCTTGAACGATGAATTCGGCATTCAGCACGTTAGAGAAGTATTTTAAGTCTCCTGAAACGAACATATATTACCTCGTAAACTCTATTATCAAGGAGACAAGAATTAGCAATGATGGAATGCTTGTCATTTGCAGCAGTAGGCAGAAACGTATAGCTCAGATAACGACCAGAAAACGGTTACCTCCAGTACAAAATACGTACTTGAGTTGCAGCACAAGTTGGAAGATACCACCTAACACACGGTGGACAAATAAATCTCACTGAGAGGTATTAAGGACGGTAAAGATGGGTTTGTAGTAATATCTTTGAAATACTGAGAAATACAAATTGAAGCCACGTAAGTGTAAAAGAGACGACAGGAACACGTTAACATCAAGTGTTGCATTCATAAGAAAGGTTCAGACTTAGCTTACACTTACCGTCAACTTCTGTGCAAGGAACGGGATATATCTATTGAAAACAAACTTATGTTAATTACTATTTTATAAATGAGAGCAAAAACTAAGAAAGACGAAACCTGGAAAGCAGCAGACAAAAGATTAACGCCGGGTTAGGGGTAAAAACTGTTAAAATTGTGGTCCATGTACCAGGCAACGTGAAGGAAATTTGCTGTCTCGGAAGCAAAATAAGGCGAAGAAGAAGGGAAAATTTGCTCCATGGCAAAGGCCAAATGCTCGTTGTAAACTGTTCGTAAAACTCTACTTCGATATCATTATTGCAGCAGCCTCTGAAAATGTTGCAGGTCTGTCCTGCGAGGTGGTAAATGTGTTTTTTAGCATCAGCAATGCTTGTCATATTTCATCTTAAAAAAGTATGCTCTGTCCTGCTGCTGTATCTCCACTGTTTTTTATCAAAATGTTTTCCTTGTGTGTGCCGCTTTACTGCTTGCTCATGCTTTTTCAGCAATCTAAATGTAAATCCCGGCTGCTGTGTATCTCATCTTCCCCAGTGTTTGTTGTTCATCTCCAACTACCCGACTCGTCATGCATCTCAATTGTCTGCCTTTGTTCTTAGCTTTTGTTGTCTATGCTATGGACTAGGTGCATCCGGCGGAAAATCGTATTTACCCGCGAATATAGTTTCATTTCGTCGCTGCATTTGGATTTCTTTTGACGTTCGCCTCTCGAAGCATACTATCCGCAGTACTGCATCTGCAACCCATACAATGAGGCGACAAAAGTTATGGGACAGCAATTTACACACACACACACACAGATGGCGGCAGTGTCGCGTACACAAGGTGTAAAAGGGCAGTGCATTGGCCGAGATATATTTATACTCAGGTGATTCATGTGAAAATGTTTCCGGCGTGATTATGGCCACACGACGGGAATTAACACACTTTGAACTCGGACTGGTAGTTGGAGCCCATGCGTCTATCATGGTACATTGAATTTCGGAATCATTAGAGAATTGAGTATTCCAAGATTTACAGTGTCAAATGTGTGCCGAGAAAACGAAATTTCAAGCATTACGGGGAAGGTAGTGGTCTACGGCCTTCACTTAACTACCGAGATCAGCGGCGTTTGCGTAGATTTGTCAGTGGTAATAGACAAGCAACACTCCGTGAAATAGCCGCTTATATCAATGTGGCTCGTACGACGAACGTATTCGTTACGACAGTGTGGTGAAATTTGACGTTAATGGGCTATGACGAGAGAAGCCCGACGCGAGTGTCTTTGCTAACAGCACGGCATCGCCTGCAGCACTTCTCGTGGGCTCGTGACTATACCGGTTGGTCACTGGACGACTGGTCAGACGAGTCCCGATTTCAGCTGGCAAGAGCTGATAGTAGAGTTAGACTGAGACGCAGACCTCACAAGACACGGACCCAAGTTGTCAACAACGTATTGTGCAAGCTGGTGCTGGCTCCATGATGATGTTGGCTGTGTTTACATGAAATGAACAGATCGTTGACTGGAAATGGTTATGTCCGGCTACTTGGAGACCATATGCAGCCATTCATGGACGTCATGTTTCCAATCAACGTTGGAATTTTTTATGGATGTGACAATGAGCCCTTTGACCAGGCCACAATTGTTCGATATTGGTTTCAAGAACATTCTGGACAATTCTAGCGAATGATTTGTACAGGGTGCAGCCAACTGCAGGTGATGATTAAAGTCGGTACCTATGACGTGTGTCGCTTTGGTTCGGAGGAGGTTGTCTCTGGTTTCGGGCGGCTAGTGGAAATTTTAAAGACTGCCAGTATTACTTGCGAGATAAAGGCGGAGCTCACCATCTGCAGCACCGTCAACAGAACCGACTGTGGCCCTCTGGTGCAGAGCCGAATGGAGGGTCTGAATCAGAGGCTCAGGCGGTTCTGTGAGCCTGTAGGCTGCAGATGCTTTGACTTGCGCCATCAGGTGGTGGGTTTCCGCGTTCCGCTTAATAGGTCAGGAGTCCACTACACACAGGGAGCAGCTACACGGATAGCGGGGGCTGTAAGCAACGGACTGGGCGGTTTTTTATGATAGAGTGCCTCAGGAAACCACAGAGGCAGGTAAAACACAGTAAAGTAGTTGTAGAAACGATTGGTACTGTAGTTGTAAATTGTCGTAGCTCCAAGCCCTAATAGAAAGCACTGAACCTTAAGTAGATATAGGTACAGAAAGCTGACTAAAGCTGAAATAAGATCATCCGAAAATTTTTCAAACGCTCTAACAGGGTTCAGAAAGGATAGATTAAATACAGTTGGCGGTGGAGTATTTATTGCTGTCAGACGTAGTTTACCTTGTAGTGAAATTGAAGTAGATAGTTCCTGAGGAATAGGTGGGTAAAGGTTATACTTGACAATCGGACTAAAGTATTAATTGGATCGTATTAACGACCTCCCCGACACACAAGATATAGTTCTGAACAGTTCAAAGAAAACTTGAGTCTCATTTCAAATAGGTACCTCACTGATGCAATTATAGTTGATGGTGAGTCGATGGTGACCTGTATGCTGGAAAAATTATACTTTTAAAGCCAGCAGAAGGCTTTCGACACCGTTCCTCACTAGTGTCTTCTAACCAAACTGCGTGCCTGTGGAATATCGCCTCAGTAGTGCAACTGGATTCGTGACTTGCTGTCAGAAAGGTCACAGTTCGTAACAATAGACGGAAAGTAATCGAGTAAAACTTCCCCAAGGAAGTGTTATAGGCCCTCTATTGCTCCTCATCTAAATTCGATACGCGAAAGTCACACAAATCTGAAGGCTGTAAATTCAACTAAAAGTTAGGAATTACAATTACAAATAACCTAAATTGGAAAGATCACATAGATAATGTTGTGCGTAGAGTAAACCAAAGACTGCGACTCATTAACAGACACTTAGAAGGTGCAACAGGTCTACTAAAAAGACTGGTTGCAAAACGTTTGTCCGCCCTATTCTGGAGTATTGCTGTGCGGTGTGGGATCCGCATCAGGTGGGACTGACGGATGATATCGAAAAAGTTCAAAGAAGGGAAGCTCGTTTTGCATTATCGCAAAGTAGGGGAGATTGTGCCACAGACATGATACGTGAGTTGCAGTGTCAATCATTAAAACAAAGGCGTTTTTCGTTGCGGCGGGATCTTCTCATGAAATTTCAATCACCAGTTTTCTCCTGCGATTGTGAAGACATTCTGTTGGCAACCTCCTACTACGGGGGAAACAAATGATCACCACGATAAAATAAGAGAAATCAGGGCTCGCACAGAAAAATTTAAGTGCTCGTTTCTCCCGCGCGCTGTTCGAGAGTGGAACGGTAGAGAGACACCATGAAAGTGGTTCTTTGAACCCTCTGCCAGGCACTTAACTGTGAATAAAAGAGTAATCACGCAGGTGTAGATGTTGCCACCAGATCGCCTGGGATGAATTCCATCGAACTTTTGTGTTATATAACTGAGAGGTCAGTTCGTACGCAAAATCCTGCACCTGCAACACTTTCAGAATTATGTGCGGCTATAGATGCTGCATGGCTCTATATTTCTGTAGGGAACTCACAACGACATCTTGAGTCCATGCTAGGATCAGTTGCTGCACTACGCCGGGAAAAAGGAGGTCCGACACGATATTCACGAGATGAATGTCTCCAAAAGTAAAAGAAGAGTAGTGGAATGTAGCCAGATAGTGAGAGAAATAGATTACGAAATGAGGAAGTAAAAGTAGCGGAAGAATTTTGCTGTGTAGCGAGCAATGTAACTGACGATGCCGGTTCTAGGCGCTTCAGTCTGGAACTGCGTGATTGCTACGATCACAGGTTCGAATCTTACCTCGGGCATGGATGTGTGCGATGTCCTTAGGTTAGTTAGGTTAAGGTAGTTCTAAGTTCTAGGGGACTGATGACCTCAGATGTTAAGTCTCATAGTGCTCACAACCATTTGAACTGACGATGGCCAAAATAGAGAGGATACAAAATTCAAAGTAGTTACTGACAAACATTAATTAAAATGTGAGTATTCTTTTCGAACCGCATTTCTTTGAAGTGTCGCCTTCGACTGGAATGAAACGTGGATGAAAACAGTTCAGACAAGAAGACAGTGGGAGCTTCTGAAATGCTATATTACAGGAGAATGCTGAAGATTAGATGATTTCGCCGGATTACAAAGGAGGTGGTACGAATCGAATTGAGAAAAATAGAAATTTGTAACACAACTTGATTAAAAGAATGAAGCAGGTGATAGCAAACATCTTAAGACGCGAAGGAATCCTCAGTTTGATAGTGGAGAGAGATGCGATGGGTAAAAATTGTAGTGCGACATCAACACTTGCTTACAGTAAGCAGGTTAAGCTAGATGTGGGCAGCTGTGAAGAAACTCACACAGGATAGTATAGCGTGGAGAGCAGTCCGCTGACTTAACACCACAACAACATCATTCTGAATTTTTCCAGCTGTTGGCGAATTTATGTGATTTGTGATGTAGCGTTTCTCAGATGTCCACAGATTAATTTATACCTAGAGCATTAGGTAGATTTCAAACTTGTATTTACCTTAATGTATTTTATGACCTAGGAATTTTCAAGATTCCGAATTTACGTATGTTGTCTGTGAATCACAATAACCTATGTGCCACAAAGTATCTTATATCGTATCATATGTAATTTCTTTTGTTGCAACTGATACATGGGAAATGATTTTATTAATTCACAGGTTAGTATATTAACATAAAACATAGTGCCTCAGAATTAATGGCAGTTGCAACAAAACTTTCTCCCTGTTATTTTGTCGAAAACTGTCATTTTTGAGATCGTGGAGATGTTATCTGTGTAAAAAATTCAAGTTTATTCATGAAAAGGAGAAAACAGCAACCAGCCACTGTCAATAACGCTATTTATTTACACAAATAGCGCTGTAATCGTTTTCAAGCCGGACTCAACTGCAGCCGGCTGTTCACATTTATATTACATTTGCTATTGGAAGAAAACAGCCAACAACTAATGTAAGCAATAACAATGGAATATAAAGGTGAACAGTTCGAAAACGGCAACGGTGCTATTTGTGTAAATAAATAGCTTTATTACTAGGTCTACAAATTTGTTTTTCCCATAGTGCTCAGAGCCATTTGAACAAATTTGTTTTCACCGTTTTTTCTCGAAGTTCGGGGCTTTATTGTGAAAACCTTACAAAAAAATTATGATTCATAGTATTGCCGATCACTGGCCACTACATTCTCCCATCTTTTGAATAGCACACGAATCCCGTGGCGGAAGAACTGGGCGTCTTTCGTGCGAATCCATGAATCGATTCAATTTTGCGCTTGTTCATATGATCGGAAGTGCTGGTCAGCCAGACTGTATGCCACTGATCGAAAAAGGTGGTAGTCAGAGAGAGCAACGTATGGAGAATACGGCGGGAGGGATAGGACTTTTCATTTCAACGTTTCCATGTATATTTCGACGGGTTTTGCGACATGGGGTCGAGCACTGACCGGCTGCAAAATTATCTTTACGTGCCTATCGCTGTATTGTGGCCGTTTGTGTTTCATTGCTGGGCTCGAACGCATCAATTGATTTCGATATTGATGTCCTGTGACTTTCTTCGTCTGTTTCAATAGCTACGAAAACGTTCTGTCTTCCCCCACCATTCCGGTCTTCGACATCAAAATCACCGTTCTTAAGGCGTTGGAAACATTCTCCGCACGTTCTTCCACTAATAGTTCCCTCACCAGTGGTCTTACCCAGCATTTTAAGAGCCACAGCCGCAGATTTCTTCATGTTAAAGCAGAAAATTAAAACTTCATGCAAATGGCGGGAAATGAGTAGGTAATTCGAGATACTTAATCGAGAATAACCTTATGATGCAATCACAAATCGACTAATATTTTTATGGCATTATGTTTACAGATGCCTAAGCTTATTGTATTACACCTGTCACCAACAATCTGAACCCCACTTCTCGCTTCTGCCATCTATTGCAAAACGGCGGAAGCAAGGTTGTAGACCCAATAACATTCGGTTGTTGCCACTTTCTTATTTGCAAGATCCAGCTAGTAAAAACTTTCTTATTGGCAGCTAGAGCCAGTTCACTGGTGCGGCACTTAGAACGTGCTTTAAATAATATTTATTTCCTGATTAGTCTCACTTTTTGTGGTATGGGGTGATGACCAGCGTAAAGCTGTGGTATCAGAACGCTTTCTATATCTTGCTTGCAAATCCGCTGTGTACAAACACAGATTCATTCCCCTGAAAAAAGTTAGATTTTATACTTAGAACGTTTTCGTTTCCACTCTTCAGTTGTTGAAATCCCCGACGGTGCCACCTGGCTACTTCATATTTCCAGCACTTTGTAAGAGAAACCTTGTTTCCAGAAATAGTGCCTTTCCAGGTACTGCTGATTGGTGTGTATTTGTAAATACTGATGCTCTTTAAACTGTACACAGTCGGTAAAAGTAGACATTAACACTTGCCCCTTTAATAATGCGGCCTTACTCTAATTGGAAGAATACTCTAGATTTTTCGAGTCATGCAAAGATAATGCATTATCTAGAATGTGCCAAATACACTGATTGATTTTTAAAGCTAGCAGAAGGGCAGGAAAAATCTGTTATGCATCAATTTAGCAGTGAAAAGGCACGTTAAGATACAACCAGTACGATAGTGCTTTTGTCAGTCGTACTTCGTTCTTAAGCAGTTTTCACAAGATTAGAGAACTCTTTGACGGAGCGAGAGAGATGCAATTTAAAAATATTTTCTCACTATTGGAATTATAATCCAGATTTTAGTCACCCTCCGATTTCAACAGCAACCCCAGAAAGAATAATTTAGATTTTAAAACGCTTAAAATCAACCAAATAAACAGAAAAATCTCTCCTCTCCGTGCATCGCAGAGTTCAATAATTGCTACAAGTGCTAGAAGCTATTATACGTTGGTCTGTTTGTTTAAAATTAATAAATTTTTGATTTATTATACCTTGAAATGGAAACTAAGACGCTGCGGATAACGTTTCATAATTGGCGCCAGTGTAATCTATGACCATAGATGGCACTAGTACATCATTTACATCTGTGTGATTCCTTGACTTCTTCGACATTCAGTTTATTGCTTTCCTGAGGATGAGAGAGGTAGATATTCTGAAAAGCTCGGATGTTCATAGAAAACTGCCGCGGCAAATGCATCGAGAAACTTCAGTGCAATAAATTCATCGCAAAAACTACGTTGGTAAATACGACCTAAATGTTCGGGCCATCGAAATTTCACAGATTTTTTTTTTTCCTGACTGGTTTGGTGCGGCCCGCCACGAATTCCTCTCCTGTGCCAACCTCTTCATCTCAGAGTAGCACTTGCAACCTACGTCCTCAGTTATTTACTGGATGTATTCCAGTCTCTGTCTTCCTCTACAGTTTTTCCCCCTACAGCTGCCTCTAGTACCATTGAAGTCATTCCGTCATGTCTTAACAGATGTCCTATCGTATAGTCCCTTCTCCTTATCTATGTTTTCCACGTATTCCTTTCCTCTCCAATTCTGCGCAGAACCTCCTTATTCTTTACCTTATCAGTCCACCTAATTTTCAACATTTGTCTGAAAGAATAAATAGAAAGAATAAATATTAAAACAATAATAATAAAACGATTTATATTTTTTTCTCCCGATATATAATCCCCTCTATAATAATCTCAAATGCTTCGATTCTCTTCTGTTTCGGTTTTCCCATAGTCCATATTTCACTATAATACAATGCTGTACTCCAGAAGTATATCCTAAGAAATTTCTTCCTCAAATTAAGGCCAATATTTGATACTAGTATACTTCTCTCGGCCAGGAATGCCCATTTTGCCATTGCTAGTCTGCTATTTATGTCCTCCTTGCTCCGTCCATCATCGGTTATTTTTAAACTTCGTGGCAGATTAAAACTGTGTGCCGGACCGAGACTCGAACTCTTATTAGTTATTTTACTGTCTAGGTAACTTCAACCACTTCGTGATCATCAATCCTGATATTAAGTTTCTCGCAGTTCTCATTTCTACAACTTCGCATTATCTTCGACTTTCTTCGATTTACTGTGAATCCATACTGTGTACTCATTAGGCTGTTCATTCCGTTCAGCAGATCATGTAATTGTTCTTTACTTTCACTCAGGTTAGCAATATCATCAGCGAAGCGTATTATTGGTATCCTTTCACCTTGAATTTCAGTTCCACTCCTGAACCTTTCTTTTATTTCCATCATTGCTTCCTCGACGTACAGATTGATCAGTAGGGGCGAAAGGCTACAGCCTTGTCTTACACCCTTTGTAATACGAGCACTTCGTTCTTGGTCGTCCACTCTTATTATTCCCTCTTAGCTGTTGCACATATTGTATATGACCCGTCTCTCCCTATAGCTTACCCCTACTTTTTTTCAGAATTTCGAACATCTTGCACCATTTTAGATTGCCAAACGCTTTTTGCAAGTCGATAAATCCTATGAACGTTTCTTGATTTTTCTTTAGTCTAGCTTCCATTATTAACCGCAACGTAGGAATTGCCTCTCTCGAGCCTTTACCTTTCCTATAGCCAAACTGATGGTCATCTAGTGCACCCTCAATTTTCTTTTCCATTCTTCTGTATATTATTCTTGTGAGAAACTTGGATGTATGAGCTGTTAAGCTGATTGTGCGATAATTCAGATCTTGCCGTCTTCGGAAATGTGTGGATGATGCTTTTCCGAAAGTCAGATGGTATGTCGCCAGACTCATAAATTCTACACACCAACGTGAATAGTTGTTTTGTTGCCACTTCCCCCAATGATTTTTAGAAATTCTGATATAATGTTATCTAACCCCTCTGCCTTATTTGATCTTAAGTCCTCCAAAGCTCTCTTAAATTCTGATTCTAATACTGGATCCCCTACCTCTTCTAAATGGACTCCTGTTTCTTCTTCTATCACTTCAGACAAATCTTCCCCATCATAGAGGCTTTCACTATATTCTTTACACCCATCCTCTCTCCCCTTTGCATTTAACAGTGGAATTCCCGATTCACCATTAATGTTATCATCCTTGCTTTTAATGTTACCGAAGGTTGTTTTGACTTTGCTGTATGCTGAGTCTGTCCTTCCGACAATCATTTCCTTTCGATGTCTTCCCTTTTCTCCTGCTGCCATTTCGTCTTAGGTTCCCTGCACTTCCTATTTATTTCATTCCTCAGAGACTTGTACTTCTGTATTCTTGAGTTTTCCGGAGTATTTTTGTACTTCCTCCTCACATCGATCAATTGAAGTATTTCTTGTGTTACCCATGGTTTCTTCGCAGTTACCTTCTTTGTACCTATGATTTCCTTCCTAACTTCTGTGATGGCCCTTTTTAGAGTTGTCCATCCCTCTTCAACTGTACTGCTTACTGAGCTATTCCTTATTGCTGTATCTGTAGCCTTAGAGAATTTCAAGCGTATCTCGTCATTCCTTGGTACTTCCATATCCCTGTTCTTTGCATATTGATTCCTCATGGCTAATGTCTTATTCAGCCTACTCTTCATCACTACTATATTGTAATTTGAGTCTATGTTTGCTTCTGGGTACGCCTTACAATCCAGTATCAGATTTCGGAATATCTGTCTGACCATGATGTAATCTAACTGAAATATTCCCGTATCATCCGGCCTTTTACAAGTATACGTCCTCCTCTAGTGAGATTCCTCTTGTAAGATTCCTTAATATTCGCATACATTACGAATTTGTGAATGTGTGTTTGTAGAACGGCACGTGCTAGTCCAAACTGCGGTCATCGCCTTTAGTTGGCGAATTCCCGCACCCTCGCCGCCAGTGCTATAAATAGCTTCGCTTGCCCGGGCGAAAGCGTGGCTCGCAGATAGTCTGGCGGAGGGGCGAGTTGAGGGGAAGGCATGAGGTTTGGGGGAGGGGAGGCGCCCACACGGCGTCGCGGCGCTGCTACACGCAGCACGTCGAAGCTTACCTGCGCCTGTACAATAAATCCACTCAGTGGATAAACGCGGTGCCTGTGTCAGAAAAATCCTTTCTCACGACGCTTAACATCGAATACAATGGATGTAACATCTCTGTACACATGGGTGTCCGCAGAAATTTTTTCGGGGTAGGAATAGTGCAGGTTTTCCATTCCTTTTTGTGTTGAAATAAGATGTCCAGTTTCGAGATTTGTCATACAATGAGAACTACATGTTGCAGCTGACACTAAAAAACTTATTACGTTATCGTGGTCTTCAGTCCAGAGACTGGTTTGATGCAGCTCTCCATGCTACTCTATTCTGTGCAAGCTTCTTCATCTCCCAGTACTTACTGCAACCTACATCCTTCTGAATCTGTTTAGTGTATTCATCTCTTGGTCTTCCTCTTCGATTTTTACCCTCCACGCTGCCCTCCAATACTAAATTGGTGATCCCTTGATGCCTCAGAATATGTCCTACCAACCGATCCCTTCTTCTAGTCAAGTTGTGTCACAAATTTCTCTTCTCACCAATTCTATTCAGTACCTCCTCATTAGTTATGTGATCTACCCATCTAATCTTCAGCATTCTTCTGTAGCATCACATTTCGATACCTTCTATTCTCTTCTTGTCTAAACTATTTATCGTCCACGTTTCACTTCCATACATGGCTACACTGCATACAAATACCTTCAGAAAAGACTTTCTGACACTTAAATCTATAATCGATGTTAACAAATTTCTCTTCTTCAGAAACGCTTTCCTTGCCATTGCCAGTCTACATTTTATATCCTCTCTACTTCGACCATCCTCAATTATTTTGCTCCCCAAATAGCAAAACTCATTTACTACTTTAAGCGTCTCATTTCCCAATCTAATACTGTCAGCATCATCCGATTTAATTCGACTACATTCCATTATCCTCGTTTTGCTTTTGTTGATGTTCATCTTCTATCCTCCTTTCAAGACACTGTCCATTCCGTTCAGCTGCTCTTCCAGGTCCTTGGCTGTCTCTGACAGAATTACAATGTCATCGGCGAACCTCAAAGTTTTTATTTCTTCTCCATGGATTTTAATACCTACTCCGAATTTTTCTTTTGTTTCCTGTATTGATTGCTCAATATACAGATTGAATAACATTGGGGATAGGCTACAACCCTTTCTCACTCCCTTCCCAACCACTGCTTCCCTTTCATGCCCCTCGGCTCTTATAACTGCCATCTGGTTTCTGTACAAATTGTAAATAGCCTTTCGCTCCCTTTATTTTACCCCTGCCATCTTCAGAATTTGAAAGAGAGTATTCCAGTCAATACTATCAAAAGCTTTCTCTAAGTCTACAAATGCTAGAAACGTAGGTTTGCCTTTCCTTAATCTATTTTCTAAGATAAGTCGTAGGGTCAGTATTGCCTCACGTGTTGTAACATTTCTACGGAATCCAAACTGATCGTCCGCGAGGTCGGCTTCTAGCAGCTTTTCCAATCGTCTTTAAGGAATTCGTGTTAGTATATTGCAGCTGTGGCTTATTGAACTGATAGTTCGGTAATTTTCACATCTGTCAACACATGCTTTCTTTGGGATTGGAATTATTCAAAATGGTTCAAATGGCTCTGAGTACTATGGGACTTAACATCTTAGGTCATCAGTCCCCTACAACTTAGAACTACTTAAACCTAAGGACATCACACACATCCATGCCCGAGGCAGGATTCGGACATGCGACCGTAGCAGTCTGCGGTTCCGGACTGAAGCGCTTAGAACCGCACGGCCACCGGGGCCGGCGATTGGAATTATTCTATTCTTCTTGAAGTCTGAGGGTATTTCGCCTGTCTCATACATCTTGCGCACCAGATGGTAGAGTTTTGTCAGGAATGGCTCTCCCAAGGCTGTCAGTAGTTCTAATGGAATGTTGTCTACTCCTGGGGCCTTATTTCGACTTATTACGGTACATCCCAGAAAATCGACATGAAAATATGAACTGATGCATTACTAAAAGGTATGCATGCACAGTGTGTGTGTGTGTGTGTGTGTGTGTTTGTGTGTGTGTGTTCCGCATCTCCTCCTGAACCACTGGAGCGATTTCAACCAAACTTGCTACATTTTTTCCTCTGCCAGGAAACAATCAGTGTGGGCGTAAGATCCACCTAAGTGTCGTTGTTCAGTAGATACTACTTCATAAACAATCAAATGCATCAAAAACTGTACCATCATACGTGAACTTTTGACACATTTATTCTTTACGACTAAGACACTCGTACAGTCGAGTCAGATTAAGGAAATCCCTGAAACAATGCAACACTTTGGGTAAGCGAAAACGGTCGCCACCTATATATGTTTTGCCACAGAGAGTTTACAAAATCGCGTTGTAGATAGCGAAGAAGCTGTGGCCAGCGTCCAAGTAGTCTCGGAGCATGTTTCTTAATTTGGAAACTGCACTTAAACATTTGTACGTTATTCATATTTCCTTGTACGACTGTTTCATAATTTCAAAGAAGTTATCATGAATACATGGAAATTAAATTTTTTCGATAGTTCACTGCAAACACAGTTCATTTCTCTCTTTTGTTTCTAATAGCAAATCAGCAAAATGAATATCCAGGCAATTCCAGGTTTCTATATGAAGTGTATAAGAAAATAAGAACTTTGTAGTCCCCTGACATCCCTTGTGGACATCTTTATCTATACACTACAGTTGTTTACGTTTTCATCACTGCCGCTTATGATAGACAAACCGTACGTGTTTTCTCTCAGATATTTCACTTGTGATACTGCTCCCTACAGAAAACTATCGTCGCTGAATTCTCGTCAATGAGTCTCTTAAAATATGGGTAAACCAAGATACGACAACAAACAAAAAAATCCGATGGCATCTGACTGAACATTAAAGGTAAACAACACTTCATATAAACTCCGCGGGGTGATATTACGAAGCGTTAGCGAATGGTATGATGACGTGGAATAGAATGATAGGGAATGGAAAACATGACTTTTCGGTATGGTTCTGGAAAGCCGTACATATGTTATGATCACATACAAGTATTAGTACTAGATGATATCGCACCAGCCGGACAAGGAACTAATGAAAGCTAGACCCTAATCGAAGCATGGTCAGAAAGAGAAAATGATTTTTTCACTTGCTACCTACAGCTCTGTTGGGCTGTGTAAAATCCTCTTAAATGGTGCATCCTTCTGATAAAGAGGAAGGCAGGCCGCACAGATGCGAAAATTAATTGTCACTGTAGACATGGAAATTGATGTGCTCTAAACCTGGATGAGTATCAAGGAACTAAAAAGCACACAATGAAACCGGTTCATAGGGGAGTTAAAATCCTAGTTACTGGTTCTGGCTCAGTAAGAGAAAACACATAAAATTGACCTTAAAATTTATAGCCTCGTTAATTACTAAATCACCGGATATTACAACAGCAGCAGCTTATTTTTGTTTCTAAAAACGAGTAGTTTCTTAGAATATCTGTCTGATACACATGTAACTGTGAAGGGCGTGGCCCCGCTGTGAGTTGCTGCGCACGCAGCTGCCTCCGGTGTGGACTTTATGGCAGACATCTCCGGACGGCCATCAAACTCTGGAGGCCCTGTGGCGGCTCGCCAGTTTTCCGCTGAGTTTGCTATTTCCAGGAGGAGGGGACGGAGGGGGAGGGGAGGTTCAGGGAGCTCCTCCTCACATCTCCCAGTGAGGATCACTACTACCTGGCGCCCTTTCGCTCTTTGCCTCTTATTCGACAGAGTTTCTTAAGTACAGCCTTATCAACAACTTTCAACGCATTTACCTGAAGCACGCAGGAACAAGTCTGTTGAAAATACTGTAAATTGGAGTGGTTGGGATCATCACAATACTGGATTAAAGGAAGACAGAAACAGTCCATCTACGTGCTTCTAGATTTCTTACCTGGTTCCATTAGAGTGAGACTGACACGGAAACGCTCTGTGCCCACGGATGATGGAGTGAGGAATACCATGATTTAGAGAAATTCTGTTGAGGAAATTCGGAGAACCAGTATTTAAGACTTCAGAACGGTTCTGCAGCCACAAACATTCATCTCACGTAAGGACTAAGGAAGAAATAAGGGATATTAGCTCTCGTACAGAGCCATATACGCACAGTAGACAAAAAATTGGTCACACCCAGAGATATCATTACACGTGTCATTTAGTACCGTGTAATTCCGCCCCCGTAACTGATATCCGCCTATATTCGGTTAGGAAATGACTCCACAAGGTTTTGCAGGTCCGTCACATCCAGGTAAAGCCACACGCTGAGGATTTGATCGCACAATTCCGCCGAACTGCGGGGATGTGGTGTCTACATTTACTCGCTGTTCCATCGTGTCCCACAGGTTTTCTGTGCTGTTCAATTCACGTGATTTTACAGGCCAGTCGAGATGTAATTAGGAGGGGTAATGTTCGGAAAACCAGTTACATATTCTTACAGCCCCACTTCCTTGTTGTCGTCTTTATGTACCTATGTTACCGCTGGACTCTTGCAAGGTGACCGACTCCAAATGTCCATTGTTTGCGGTTCCTGTCACAATGCTCTATCACTGGCAGGCGGAGATGGACCTTCGTTCACTCTCTTCAGCAATTGCTGTCGGATTTGGACGCAATTTTGATTCACAAGCCATGAAAAGCTTCTCCTGTCCCTATATCTTTTTTCGACTAAAATTCTTAAATCTTGTTTCTTGGCCACGTGTGTTACGCTACTGCTCGTAGAGACGCTGAACAGCGTGCCGCGAAACACCAACAAAACCAGAACCTCACATATCGCACGGGAAAACATTATTGCTCCTTTTCGTTACTCTGTCACGTCTTTAGGTTTACCCATGTTTACGTACAATGTCCGCTTGAAACATATGAATCTCACTGATTGCTTCTGCCTTATGCTCATGTAGAAGCAGTGCGCGCGCTGTTGATCACGTGACTCGATCGCTGCGGCATCTGTAAAGGCTTAACGATCCATCCGTGTATGCACTCCGGAGTGGCTAATTTTTTTCTGGTGAGCTTATCATTTTTTCTTCACAACACTTTCGAGGGAAACAGGAAAGGAATAACTCCACTATGTGATCAAAAGTATCCGGACACCCCCCAAAACATACGTTTTTCACACTAGGTGCATTGTGCTGCCACCTACTGCCAGGTACTCCACATCAGCGATCTCAATAGTCATTAGATGTCGTGAGAGAGTAGAAGGGGGCGCTCCGGGGAACTCACGTACTTCGAACGTGGTCAGGTGATTGGGTGTCACTTATCATACGTCTGTACGCGAGATTTTCACATTCCTAAACATCCCAACGTCCACTGTTTCCGATGTGATAGTGAACTGGAAACGTAAAGGGACACGTACAGCACCAAAGCGTACAGCCCGACCTCGTCTGTTGACTGACAGAGACCGCCGACAGTTGAAGAAGGTCGTAATGTGTAATAGGCAGACATCTAGTCAGACCATCACACAGAAATTCCAAACTGCATCAGGATCCACTGCAAGTACTATGATACTTATGCAGGAGGTGAGAAAACTTGGATTTCATGGTCGAGCGGCTGCTCATAAACCGCACATCACGCCGGTCAATGCCACATGACACCTCGCTTGGTACAAAGAGCGTAAACATTGGACGATTGAACAGTGGAAAAACGTTGTGTGGAGTGAAGAATCACGGTACGCAATGTTGCGATCCGATGGTAGGGTGTAGGTATGGTGAATGCCCGGTGAACGTGATCTGCCAGCGTGTGTAGTGCCAACAGTAAAATTCAGAGGCGGTGGTGTTATGGTGGGGTCGTGTTTTTCATGGAGAGGGCTTGCACCCCTTGTTTTGCGTGGCACTATCACAGCACAGGCCCACATTGATGTTTTAAGCACCTTCTTGCTTCCCACTGTTGAAGAGCAATTCGGGGTTCAATCAGGTGCTGGAAGGTTTCTTGGAGAGGTATCGATGTCGGCGGGTGTATCTGAGCGAACAGCCAGTAATATTCCCGTAGCCACGTGGCAGCCACATAACAAAATGTGTTCTCACTTTTCTCATAGTAAAGGCGTAGAATCGAGATGGCTTGTCCTTGGATCAATATGAGGTAATTTTGCGGTAGTATATCATGTCAGAGAATATACACTGAGGTGAAAAAATCCATTGAATACCTCCTGATATCATGTAGGAACACCTTTTGCCCGTCGTAATGCAGCAGATCGTAATGACTTGGACTCAAGAAGTCTTTGGAACTCCCCTGCAGAAATATTGATCCAAGCTGCACTTACCGCCGGTTATAACTGCGAAAGTGTTGCCGATATAGGATTTTGTAAACGAACTGATCTCTCAATTACGTTCCATAAATTTTCGATGGGATCATGTCGAGCGATCTGCATGGCCAAATCATTCGCTCGAATTGTCCAGAATGTTCATGAAACCAATCGCGTGAGATTGTGGCACGGTGAAGTTGCGCATTGTCGTCCATAAAAATTCCGTCGTTGTTTGGAAACATGAAGTCAATGACTGCAGATGGTTTCCAAGTAGCCGAACATAAATATTTCCACTCGATGACCAGTTCAGTTGGACCAGAGGACGCAGTCCATTCCATGTAAACACAGCCCACACCATTATGAAGCCAACACCAGCTCGTACAGTGGTTAGTTGACAAAGTGGATCCATGGATTCGTAAGGTCTGCGCTACACACCCGAAACCTTCCATCAGCTCTTATCAAACTGAAATGAGGACTCGTCTGATCAGGATACGGTTTCGCAGTCGGGTAAGGTTCATCCGATATAGTTACAAGCCTAGGAGAGACGCTGCAGGTGACGTCGTGCTATCAGCAAAGGTGCTCGTGTCTGTCGTCTTCTGCCATAGCCTGTTATCGGCAAATTTCATCACACTTCCCTAAAGGATACGTTCTTGATACGTCCCACATTGACTCCTGCGATGTTGCTTGTCTGTTAGTGGGGATAACTCTACGCAAACGCCGCTGCTCTGGGTCGACAAGTGAAGGCCGTTGGCTCCTGCTTTCTCCGTCGTGAGACGTAATTCCTTAAATTTAATATTCTCGGCACACTCTTGACATTGTAGATCTCGAAATATAGAATTCCCTAACGATTTCCGAAACGAATTGGCCCATGCGTCTAGCTCCAACTACCAATCCGCGTTCAATGTTTGTTAATTCCAGTCGTGTGGCCATAATCATGTAGGAAAACTTTTCTCATGAATCACCTGAGTACAAAAAATAGCTCCGTCAATACGCTGCCCTTTTATACGTTGTGTTCGCGATACTACCGCCATCTGTATGTGTCCATATCACTATCCCATTACTCGTCACCCCACTGTACAATAGACGCTTATCGATTAGAATACTCGTTATGATGTTTACGAAATGACGTTGTTGTTGCTGTCGTCTCGTAGTAAGTGCCTAATAGTTGCAATTGGACTGTATGATTAACACTACATATTGCGATACTTTATGTGATCCACATTTTGCCCATGAGACTACTTGAAGCCATTCCGGTTGTTACAGCTGAGCAAACGTAAGATAGCTGGAAAACTGAATTACAAAAACAAATAGTATGTTGTGTCCCCCCCTACCCTCCACCTCTACACCCTTCATCTCCTTTCCCAAGGTGGCTTCCATCAATTCCCCCTCCCAGATGATGCCCTCTCTCCCTCCATCTCTCCCTCCTATCAACTGTGATCCTCCCCTCTCCTCCCTCCTTTCCTCCACCCTTTCCCTGGGCTCCCTCTTCCCCCCCTTCCATCCTGTTTTTCCCCACCAAACCTCTCCCTACCTCCCTTCTCCCCCCCCCCCTGAGTCTTTTTGTATTCCCCTCCTCAGCCTTCCCCACTCCCTGTCACGTCTGCTCGGCAGCCCCCCCCCCCCTTATGGGTCCTCATCCTCCATCAGCTCCTTTCCCGCCTCCCCCCCCCTTCGCTTTTCCTCTCCTTCCCCCACTTTTTTATTTTCCCATAATCTGTCCAGTTTCTGCCCCCCCCCCATCTGCTCTCGGCTGTGGTATGTCACATTTGCCAACTTTTTAGTGCAGTGTTCCAGTGAATGTTCTGTGTTGTTCGTCTTTCTCGTGTTGCGAACAGAAATCTTGCTGCCACAAGGTGTAAATTTTATGTCTTTTGCGAACAGAAACCAGACTGTCGCCATGTTTTTTAATTGTCTGTCTATTGTTTTACCTGTCTGCTTCGTATGTATTTTATTAGCATCATCATACCTTTGTTCTTTGTTTTAAGTTCCACGATTTTTTCGCCATGTTACTCTTTAAGTCTCCGTTTTTCTCGCCTGTTTTTATTATTTATTCTCTTCATCTTTTTAACAAAATCTGTAGGCTGAAGAGCGGCATACTAAGCTGCTACCAGCCCGCCCCCTTCGGGGGAGCAGAGTTAACATACGTAACATACGAACAATTAGTCTCAAATGACTTTGTGTACTGTACTGGAAAACCCATGACTGTAGGGGAATCAGGAGAACAAATGCCACATCACTAACTCTATTCTCAGCAGCCCTAGAAGAATTCTACATATCAATAAACTGAGAAAAAGAAAACAGAATATGTGTTACTTAAAAGAAAACAATGACCAATATGATGCTGTAGTATGAATCTATTTACACGCAACAGTTTCAAGAATACTGTTACCTTCTGGTTGGTGTAATCAAGTCATACTGGTTTGATAATAGACCTACATGTAACAGAGATGTAAAAATACAGTATCAAATGATTTAATTGCAATAGGCATAATCTACAACGGTTTTGGATTAGTTTTATTTGGTTTTTTATATTGCTGCAACCCGCAAGACCTATGTGTCCTGGGGTAGCGATACACCCCCAGACTGGGAAACGCTCGGTGTTCGAATAAGAGCTAGAATGTGTTTGAGTTAGGACAATCGATTCGATGACGCACTTGTTTACTTACTGTGCAGGCATATAAATCTGTGGAAGTGTCTGTGGCCACTGTAGTTATCAATCCTTGTGTAGCGATGCGGCTTCGTGACAGTATATGAAATCAATATGAAACACGAATTGTGGATGGGAAAACATGCGAGATGTAGGTATTTCGACAATCTCTGTTATCATGCACCGGTATCGCGGTTGCATGAATATCTCAAATCAGACAAGGTATGTCCGCAATCTGTTAACATCGACTCATTGCAACCTACGACAAGAAAGAAACAGAGACAGTTGCAAAAGAAATAGTAGTTGAAAGGAACAGTGTTGAGTTTACACCTTCTACATCACCGAGGACGTTGTGGTCTACAGACTCATCTAAGTTGACTGATGTACTGTTGTACGTAACATCGTCTGCCATTCCATCTACAACTGCCACTGCCATAGACGAAGAAATTGACGAATTTAATTACTAGAGCAAAGTATGCAACAGGAGGGGGGGGGGGGGGCAGCATTAAAAGCAATTAAAATCCAAATATTGGCGAGATGCCATCCAGAAGATACCACATTATTTTGAGTTGCGACCTTGAAGGTGGCTTTCTGAATGCCGAATCCCTACGTATGGGGGCAACTATTATGCAGAAGGTGCAGAAGTCACATTCGCCGGCATTAATTGTGGATCACCTGACAGATGTCACAGGCCTTGGTGTGGTTAATATCATAATAACTGCCCCGGACTTAATATTTTCCTTGAGTGTTCGTCCTGGAGAAAAAAAGATAACTGCCCAGTATTGTGTGGATACTGTCACCGGCGTTATCAATAACATGGCAATGAAACGTTCGTTGCGGTTACTGAAACCTATAGATGAAGCTACAGCATGAGCGTAAAACGACAGTATTATTTTGTAGGATCCACATGACCTATTTCAGCTAACATACTGGCAGTGGTGAAGGAGAGTAAAATTTTTTCTGCTGTTATATAATCTGCTGTGGAACAAATTTATACACGCAGTAGCATACCTTCTTCAAGCACGGTATGATGGAGGCGCTCTTACTGCAGACGAAGAAAGTTAAGCAATAAACTATGTAGCAACGCTAAGTAATTTACTTCAACTAGATGCCGGAACTGTTGCGGCAAATGTAGTGAAATTTCGAGCTAGTGTTGCTTTCTTTTGGGGGGGATTGTCTCTGAGTTGCTGGTTAAAGTCTGTTCATCGAGCATGGCGAGGACTGTGCATTAAGCAGTTTTTGTTCGCTATTGATTTCAGAATTTTAAAGGTACCACTAACATCAGCTGCCGCAGAACGCATCTGGTCCGCCCAGAGCCGGATTAACACAAGAGTACGAAACTGGGTGGCTCCAAGACGGACAGGAAAACTGGTGTGAGCGTGTTCAAATTTCCGATAAAATTCTAATAGAGTAGATATTCAATATCCTCCAGAAAAAACTATTCTTTCATTGGATGAAGCCTCAGCATAATAGCCGGAGTCAGTAACTTCGTGAATTTCT
The DNA here is from genome assembly GCF_023864275.1 of Schistocerca cancellata. NCBI lineage: Eukaryota > Metazoa > Arthropoda > Insecta > Orthoptera > Acrididae > Schistocerca > Schistocerca cancellata. Next base: position 253,832,617 of record NC_064626.1, read on the forward strand.
TTGATATCTCAAGTAATCTCTCTGTTTATGCTCTGAGGTAGTTCAATTATCTTTGTTTCAGTTGCGCTTTCTTGTCCAAATGTAATACCGCTGCCTAGAATAATTGAAAAAAAAAACAAAAAAAACCATAGCATTCACTTCGCGTGAAGATGACGGATACGAAACGCACTGAAACTTTGCGGCAAGATGACGTCACCACTCTGCTGGTCACCCGAGGATATTTTATCGCTTACATAGCAAATTTCGATTTCAAATAATTTCTTGTAAATTATGAGCCTGAAATATAGAATATGGGGTCCAAATATTTTTTTCTCATGACTTTCCTCGGTGCATCCAGCTATGCAGTTTAAACCCACTGTTAAATAGTTTTAAATAAAATTTTTGTTTTAGACTAATCTTACTGAACCATTTTAAACTACCGACGCATCTATGACCTGTGTTCAAAAGTGCTTAATGCTTCACGATACACGATCATAACAGCTCGCCGTGAGAAGTCAGTATGACTTGAACATGACGACCAGGAGACGATAGTATTAACGAAACAAGTCTTGACCGAATAAAGTCAAATTACAACTTCTTGGCGGTCATGCCTCCGTTTTTCAAATGATTGGACGCTAGGGAGCATCACCGACACATAATTCATAGCGTAATTACTAATGGAACGATTCTGAAACACTTTAATTTTGCTGATGACGTTGTTCCGGTTGACTCTAGCTTACATAAATCATATGAACAATGAAAGGAAGAACTTACTGGACGAAGTCTGACAGAAGCCTTGGAAATCACATATGATGAGGCTAAAGTAATGTGTACTAAACAAGCAGTCGATGACAGTTGAAGACAACGACTGGTTGCAAAGCAAAAGAAATTATTGGTAAACTGAAAATGACCCTCAGTGATTTTGGGAAATTAAGTTCCAAATGAGAATGAAAAAGAGATTTAGCTCATATTGTTTATGACTATTTTTGATACATGTCTTAGGGCGTACGCTTTTAATGCAATAGTAATAAAAAACTGGTTCTTGCTAAGATAGTAATATCTAGTCCAAGACATAAAAATCCATACACACTGAAAGTAGTTTTTTTAATCTAAGGTGTGTTTGATTTGAATTTCTTGGCTGTAGACTATGTGCTGAGCATTCAGCATTTCACGCTTAAGGGTCCAGCAATAGTCAGCCAACATCGTTGCACTCTATCGACCCTGATACCATGACACCATCGCCGAGATGTGCTTGTAGAAACGTTCATCATGTATGTAACTGAACCTAGTATTTCGGGGAAGGAGTTAAGATTTCAGTCGAGGAAGTGGATTTTGAGGGCCATGTTGATATACAGCTGTTTGTACGCACTGACGCACTTGTTCACAACATTTACATACACTGTAGATTTATAATTTCCAATGAAATTGGCTGCAACTTAATTGAATGCTACTCATGAATTTCTTTTAGTATCATTCAGTAAGTCTTCGAAGTGGTGTTAGCAATTACCTTCCTTTCTTGTGGGCCTAAGATTATTGCTTCTTTCATTTTCTCATAACTCAACTCTGGAAACTTGTTGCACGGGTATCGAAAACAATCCGAATCGTTTTCTAGTGCCTTCACGAAATTCTTCATGAGCCCCAACTTGACGTGAATCGGTGACGTGATAACTTTGTCACGATAAATTGACGGCACACGAAGGACATTCTTATTGCCTAATTGCGTTCTGCATCTGATTGACCAATTTTTCTTGATATAGTGGTGTTTTCTTTGTCTAATGCCCCACTCGCAGATACAACAGCAGTACTTGGTGTAACCTACCTATATTCTAATGAGAATAGTGATAACATTTAAATCACCACAGATACACCACTTACACTCATGACACCTTATTTTTTCAGGAAATAGCTACATAGTTTTATATGGGTAGTATCTCCAATCCTAACGATGCATATTTGTTTCAGTTGTGTAATAATCCTACTTTCAAACTGTTTTAGATGAGTCGATGAACAATCACCATGCTTCAGTGTCGTGTTTCACTCATGAGAAGTTGAACGGTCGTACAGTAGCAGACAATGTCACCCGTTGCAAATAATTTCACAAGGTGTTTGTGTCCCTTGTGAAAATGTGAAGTAGTTTTGCCTGGTGCAAGTAAATTACCTTCTTTAAGGCGTGAACCGGGCAGTTCGCCTTACCTTTTGTTAATGCCCGATTCCCGAAAGAGGTCACACAGATAATAATTGTTCGTTAAATGAATACCTTCTCCAGATTGACAATCAGGGTCTGATATGTTGCTTGAAGCTGAAAGAGAACTTTCTTCTTGCGTTTCTTCGTCAAATGCTTATTCTGTAGGTGCTAATGGTATTGGAAAAGCTACGGGATCCTGCGACACTGACTTGTAAAATGAGGGAACGTCTGGATATTTCACAGTCGCATGACTTCTGCAGGAAAACCTTGTGACATTTGTCGTACAGAAATAACGGTCTGTGGTGTGGCTGCTTGACTCACGCCATATCTTCTTTTTATTTATTTTTTTTTTTTTTTTTTTGTCATCAGTCTTCTGACTGGTTTGATGCAGCCCGCCACGAATTCCTCTCCTGTGCTAATCTTTTCATCTCAGAGTAGCACTTGCAACCTACGTCCTCAATTATTTGCTTGACGTATTCCAATCTCTGCCTTCCTCTACAGTTTTTGCCCTCTACAGCTCCCTCTAGTACCATGGAAGTCATTCCCTCATGTCTTAGCAGATGTCCTATCATCCTGTCCCTTCTCCTTATCAGTGTTTTCCACATGTTCCTTTCCTGTCCGATTCTGCGCAGAACCTCCTCATTTCTTACCTTATCAGTCCACCTAATTTTCAACATTCGTCTGTAGCACTACATCTGAAATGCTTCGATTCTCTTCTGTTCCGGTTTTAGCACAGTCCATGTTTCACTACTATACAATGCTGTACTTCAGACGTACATACTCAGATATTTCTTCCTCAAATTATGGGTGATATTTGATATTGGTAGACTTCTCTTGTCTAGGAATGCCCTTTTTGCCATTGCTAGTCTGCTTTTGATGTCATCCTTGCTCCGTTCATTATTGGTTATTTTACTGTCTAGGTAACAGAATTCCTTAACTTCATCTACTTCATCACCATCAATCCTGATGTTTTCTCACTGTTCTCAGTTCTACTATTTCGCATTACCTTCGTCTTTCTTCGATTTACCTACAATCCATACTCTGTACTCATTAGACTGTTTATTCCGTTCAGCAGATCATGTAATTCTTCTTCACTTTCACTCAGGATAGCAATGTCATCAGAAAATCGTATCATTGATATCCCTTCGCCTTGAATTTTAATTGTGCTCCTGAACATTTCTTTTATTTCCATCATTGCTTCCTCGATGTACAGATTGAACAATAGGGGCGAAAGGCTACATCCTTGTCTTACACCCTTTTTAAAACGAGCACTTCGTTTTTGGTCGTGCACTCTTATTATTCCCTCTTGGCTGTTGTACATATTGTATATGACCAGTCTCTCCCTAAAACGTACCCATACTTTTCTCAGAATTTAGAACATCTTGCACCATTTGACATCGTCGAACGCTTTTCGTTAGTCTTGCTTCCATTATAAACCGCAACGTAAGAATTGCCTCTCTCATGCCTTTGCCTTTCCTAAAGTGAAACTGATCGTCGTCTAGAGCATCCTCAATTTTCTTTTCTATTCTTCTGTATATTATTCTTGTCAGCAACTTGGATGCATGGGTTGTTAAGCTGATGGTGCGATAATTCTCATGCTTTTCCGAAGGTCAGATAGTATGTCGCCAGACTCATATATTCTACACACCAACGTGAATAGTCGTTTTGTTGTCAGTTCCTCCAACGATTTTAGAAATTCTGCCTTATTTGATCTTAAGTCCTCCTCTTAAATTCTGATTGTAATACTGGATCCCCTACCTCTTCTAGATCGACTCCTGTTTCTTCTTCTATCACATCAGACAAATCTTCCCTCCCGCCCCCCATAGAGGTTTTGAATGTATTCTTTCCATCTACCCGCTCTCTCCTCTGCATTTAACAGTGGAATTCACGTTGCACCATTAATATTGTCACCCTTGCTTTTAATGTTACCGAAGGTTGTTCTGACTTTGCTGTATGCTGAGTCTGTCCCTCAGACAATAATTTCCTTTTCGATGGCTTCACTTTTTTCTTGCGGCCATTTCGTCTTAGGTTTTCTGCACTTCCTATTTATTTCATTCCTCAGCGACTTGTATTTCTGTATTCCTGAGTTTTCCGGAATATTTTTGTACTTCCTCCTTTCATCGATCAATTGAAGTATATCTTCTTTTTCCCATGGTTTCTTCATAGTTAAATTCTTTGTACCTATGTTTTCCTTCCCAACTTCTGTGATGGCCCTTTTTAGATTTGTCAATTCCTCTTCAACTGTACTGCCTACTGAGCTATTCCTTATTGCTGTATCTATAGCCTTAGAGAACTTCAAGCGTATCTCGTCATTCCTTAGTATTTCCATACCCCGCTTCTTTGGGTATCTGTGTCTATGACTGCTCCTGGGTATGCCTTAAAGTCCAGTATCTGATTTCGGAATCTCTGTCTGACCATGGTTTAATCTAACTGAAATCTTCTAATATCACCCGGCCTTTTCCCAATATACCTTCTCCTCTTGTGATTCTTGAACAGAGTATTCGCTGTTAATCGCCGAAACTTGTTACAGAACTCAATTAGTTTTTTTCCTCTCTCATTCCTTTTCCCAAGCCCGTATTCTCCTGTAACGTTTTCTTCTACTCCATCCCCTACAGCTGCATTCCAGCCTCCCATGACTATTAGATTTCAATATCCCTTTACATACTGTATTCAATGTCCTCATACACTTTTTCTATCTCTTCATCTTCAGCTTGCGACGTTGGTACGTAAACCTGAACTGACGTTGTCGGTGTTGGTTTGCTGTCGATTCTGGTAAGAACAACTCTACCACTGAAGTGTTCATAGTAACACACTCTCTGCCCTACCTTCCTATTCATTACGAATCCTCCTCCCGTTATACTATTTTCTGCTGCTGTTGATATTACCCTATAGTAATCTGACCAGAAAGTCTTATCTTCTTTCCGCTTCACTTCACTGATCTCTAATACATTTAGATTGTGCCTTTGCATTTACCTTTTCAGATTTTCTAGTTTTCCTGCCACGTTAAAGCTTCTGACATTCCACGCCTCTACTCGTAAAATGTTGTCCTTCCGTTGACTATTCTTTTTCTCAACTCCCCCTCACCTCCGCCCTTGGAAGTCCCCTCCCGGAGTTCAGGAATGGGGGACTATTCCGGAATCTCTTGTCAATGGAGAGATCATCATGACACTTCTTCAATTACAGGCCACATGTCCTGTCGATACTCGTTACGTGTCTTTAATGCAGAGGTTTCCATTGCCTTCTGCATCCTCATGCCGTTGATCATTGCTGATTCTTCCGCCTTTAGGGGCAGTTTCCCACTTCTCGGACAAGAGTGCTCTGAATCTCTGTCCGCTCCTCCGCCCTCTTTGACAAGGCCTTTGGCAGAGAAAGGGTTGAATTCTTATGCTGGAGGTCTTTGGAAGCCAATGCTGGTTATTAATTAAAATTTAAGTAGCGGCGGGATTCGAATTCGGGAGCGAAGACGTTTCGTTTATGAATCAAAGACGCTACCCCCTTTTGTTCGGTATTGTTCTTTGCGTTTGGTCTGGGAGGAGGTCACAAACCATGCGTTCAAGTTGATCGTTGATCCCTTTACTCAGTTTTTTATTACAGAGTGCGAGCAGCTCCCTGACCGAACACACTGAGCTACCGTGCCGGTTAACCCCTAGACCACAGGTGGTAATTAATAGAAACTCCGAATGCCACGTGGTTGTTCTTCTTTGCACTCCATATCCTATTGCGCAAGTTACATGCACATGTCAAATAGGCTGTGCTGCCCAGTATTTACCAGTATTCTCGTTTAAATCAAAATATAGTTCGTATGCTTCTTTCAGAAATGGTGCAAAGTTTTCCGATAGCATTTGTCTGTTAGATAGCCGCACACATTGTAAAACAGGTATGGTGAATTTATGCAACCTCTGGATGCCATAATATTGCCTTAAACTGAAAACAAAAAATGAACTTTTAGTAATGCGATATCGAAAATATTTTGATGTATTACCTTGAAAATTCGCAATCGACGGAAATATTGTACGGCGTAGCATGATAAGTTACTAAAAACGTGGGATAAAAAGAATTAATTATTGTATATATGAAAGATGTTTCCATCCAGTGACATAAAATATCTATTAGTGCAGGAAAAGCTAAAATGACGTAGTTCATATTGCAAAAGAGCTGCATCCTTTTAACACTTTATGGACTGAATTTTTGTTCCTTGAAGATGACAACTCTCAATTTCCTTCTGTCGTCGTGGCAGGTTGTAAATTACTTTAGTAGAAAGAAAACTGGAGGAATATACATACTTGGTCTTTTATTTCATTTTTCGAAAAGAGGCTTCAGGGAACCGTCAGGTCATGACGGTCCAGTCGTCGACAAACAGTACTTTTTGAGAAATGGTTTTGATAAGGACAATTTTCTCTCTCACTGACTCATAAAAACACCTTACATTGGGAACACTCTGAGTTCTTGATTCTGTATTGTAAGTAGCATAGTTTTCACACTTTCCACGATTAGCAGTGAAACCTGGAATGACCTCCAATATTTTGCGTTCAAATCTCGTAACCTCCCCACAGAAATAAAGTTAAATATTTCAATGTTAATGAGAATAAAGCCAAAGTGTAACCTTCCCGTGAAAATAAAAGAAAATATTTAATTGAGCATTGGACATCATGCTAAGTGTAACCTCCCCGTAATTATTTTTAAATGATATGAATTGAATGAAAATGCAAATAAAGCCAAATGTTAGCTTCCCACATTAATAAAACTCAATGATAATAAAAATGTGCAAAAATGTTAAGTCCCCACAAAATTAACGTTAAGGTGAACCTGATAAATTTTATAAGGGCAGCTGCGCTGACCTTAGGCCCTGTGCAATAATTAATCTGATAAATTGATTCTGGGGGAAAAGCGTAGGAAATATTGTTTCAATTGGAATGATTCTTTTCTTAAAAACGATTGCTTTGAAAACAAAATTATTATTGGGGCATTTCTTGAACAAATTAATTACAATTAACAGATGTTATTGCCTGAGCGCAATGCTGCTTCATTACCTTTGATAACAATATACCTCGTCCTGAATCGTGACCAGAGACCCATGTCGACGCCCGCCGACTCCTCACACAAGACTGTTCCTGCCGGCTCGCTACACGCAACCATTGTACTGACTACTACTGTCGTCTCGCGCGCTGCTGGTCTATAACAGCACTCTCGCGCGGTCATGCGCAGACTAGCCACGATAAATAACTCTCTGGTCAGAGATTCTGTCATGCCTCGCCATCGCTGGTTGAAACGTACGCGTTTCAATCTCATGTGAAAGTGAAAATCCCTTGTCTCTTCTTTTATTCTGAAAATAATTGACAGATATTTCTTGCTGCCACTGCCATCTTGAAGTTGAATTTCTTCAGCCTCTAGAGAATAAATGTAAAGTTCTGTTGATGATGACGTTTGAAGTGGTGTCATTTATTGCTTGTTTTGCCGGTATATTGCCGAGTTCGAATTAATTATTCAAGAATGTGTTTTATTTCAGAACCACTGCTTTCCTAAATTGTTGTATTAATATCAGATGGGGGATGCCTCTAGAGTAACTCCATTTCCTTACTGTGGGCTGTAATGCAAAAACATGGAACTATAGACCTGACTGGACATGCACAGAATTTTTTATGTGAAGGTCTAATAATCTTCAATAATTTGTGCTTCTAAACAGTTGTTAAAATAATAGACTAACGACGAAATTGGGGACAAACATAACGACCAGATTATCACAGAAAACACTCAAAACCAAGAACAGAATGACCCACATTCAACAACACGCAATCGGACTGTATGTACTGAGACTAAAACTGCTCTATTGCCACAGATAATATATCCGTCAAAGTTCTGTGATATATTAACAGTGTACCAAACTAAGAACAAAGAGAGAGCAGCGGACTCGCAACGAATGAGAGTATTTTATGCTATTTCTTTTTTCAAAGTGGGACTCAGATGTCCCGTCACATCATAAAGGGTTAAACGTAAAAATTCCGAGTAAACGATGTTGTTTCCGAGAAAAACGACTGTTAGTCTGATACAGAAGTAACGGTGTTTCTCGTTACAACTTTAGGGTTTCCTAAGCGACCCACAATCGTAATTACAATCTAATTATTATTTTGTGTTTTCCTCATAAATTCACAGTGAAAGACGTCTAAATGCAACAAAACCGAATAAAAGTTGAAATAAAGTGCAAAATCCTTTCAAGAAAACCACAGGGAAATGGAAATGTCAATCTTTCCACATTATACACACTGTTACAGAAATTTTGCGACAGACTTAGAGGTGTTGTAGAGCGTGTCTTGAGGAATAAATTGGGGATAGAAAGTCATGTCCGGCAACGTAATCCAACGACGCTACAGAATATCAGAGCTTTAGGCACCAGCGCCTGTCACTAGGCAACCGCCTCGGCGGCAAACGTGAATTTGTTCGCTGACGAACTGCAGGCGAAACGCCTCGCAACCTTGTTTGTTAGTCGGTGATCGTGACTGGTCGCCACGATCGCCAATGGAGAAGACGAAACTAGCTGCTGCGCAGAAATGCCTTGTCTCTTATGAATGTGATGCTCTGTTGGGTGATGGTTTCAGTTTTCCATCCGCGGATTATTTTTTTCCAGGAACCGTCTAAAATCTCTGATGTTTTTTACTGTATAATAAAGTGCAGATAGAAACCCATGTTTGAAACCGTCATCCATCACAGCAACATTATATCGCATTCGTAGGAGACAAGGCCTGTCTACGTAGCATATAGCTCCATCTCATCCACTGCCGGTAGTGGAAATCAGTCACGATCAATGAATAACAAACAACATTGCGAGACATTCCGCCTAAGATCCGTCAGCCTACAAAGTCATCCCTATGGCCTAGTGATAGGCGCCGGCGCTTATTACTTCGACACTCTGTAGCGTCGTTGGATAACTTTTCCGAACGCGAATTCCTATCCTCAGTTTGTTCCTCAAGACACCAACCCTTCGAAGTTTGTGGCAACATTTCTGTGGCAGTCTGTATATTGAAGAGGATCCTGCTCTTTATGGCCGAAATAAAAAAGGCATGAAGCAGCGATATTTATCGTATAGCGCTCTGTGAACGACGGGTTAGAACGGTGATGTGAAAAATCTGTTCTCAAGGAAAGAAGGCAAGATAATAAACACACGTTTATTGCTCGCGCTTTACTAATGCAGCGCCCTCTTACCCCTCAGTAGCACGGTATCTGTGACGCTGGGTGTTTTGGATCAGGAAATAAAACGTCTCAGGGGGAATTCGTTTACGAACCCTTTACTATCCTTAATGATGGTTGCACGGGAGATAGACAAATCATCTTACCGTCTCACGGTGCAACGTCGCCTGTTTTATGGGAGGAGGAGCTCAAACTCTGGGCATTAAGGCAGCGTAAGTCCCAGTTATATCACGTTGAGTATAACGACCACCATTTCATAACTTCACTTCACTTCATAGACACTTTCTGTACCGTCTGGCAACGTGCCAGAACAAAAGATGTCGCTTAGTACTTGTCCCCCACGTAAACACAGCAGTCAACTGTGCAAGATTCATCAATGTTCATATTTTAGAGCCGAATGTCATCTGTCAATGAACCTTGGAAGCGTAATGGCTGCAACTCTACAAACAGCTACCAACCAGTTGCTTTCAAGGTTGAACTTTTAAAATTGGAGCTTCAGTTGGGTTTTAGCTTCATGTGCTTCCTTTGTAGCCACGATTCGGGCAAAAAGAAAGAGAGTGGTACAAGCACTGTTAGGCGGTAAAGTACAGAGGTCTAATCGGAAAGGGTTTTCTTCCCGTTCTCACAACGGCCCCTTAGCCGCAGAATATCAGAGCTGTATCGTAAATGCATATTATGAGTATAGGCTACTTTAATGCATGGGTGTGTATAGCGCAGTGTCATGTTTGCTTTGTACGATGATGAGAGTAGGAGCCGACACATAGCCAACTCCTCCCGTACAGCATCAAAAGACTGGTGGTGTCGATGTCGCCCTCCGATGGACGGACCACCATCAAGAGACACATGCCCACACTTTATGAGATACTACGCAGAAGTTTGGAATTTAATCCAATATTTCGGCTGTAATCAAGACGTTTCCGCTACCACATTCATATTCAGTCAAGAGCGTTGTTTCGGGGAGAAGACCAGACAGCGAGGTCATCGGTCTCATCGGATTAGGGAAGGACGGGGAAGGAAGTCGGCCGTACCCTTTCAAAGGAACCATCCCGGCATTTGCCTAGAGCGATTTAGGGAAATCACGGAAAACCTAAATCAGGATGGCCGGACGCGGGATTGAACCGTCGTCCTCCCAAATGCGAGTCCAGTGTGCTGGCCACTGCGCCACCTCGCTCGGTTTCAGTCAAGACACAAAGGTATTAATGATATTAGCTGCCAGTGAGCAATGATTTAAACCAACGGGCAAAGTTGAAAATTTGTACTGGGCTAGCGTTCTCGCTTCCCGCGCCCGGGTTCCCGGGTTCGATTCCCGGCGGGGTCAGGGATTTTCTCTGCCTCGTGATGACTGGGTATTGTGTGATGTCATTAGGTTAGTTAGGTTTAAGTAGTTCTAAGTTCTAGGGGACTGATGACCATAGATGTTAAGTCCCATAGTGCTCAGAGCCATTTGAACCATTTTTTGTACTGGGCCAGGATTCGAAGCTGAGCCTTCTGCTTACTAGGAAGATGCCTCTGGCCACTAAGCCATCTGGACTCAGTCGTCATTGCAGCTGCACAGACTACCCTAGCTTGCTTCCCTTCAGACCCAAATTCAGACCCCAATTCACAGAGGATGACAATGGAGAGAGGGACGTGGCTAAATCGACAAGGCATAGCCTTTAGTTTATGATGATAATCCTCATACCACGAATGTAGTACCCCTTGCCCATTATATGGATTACTCGCGGCACTTCACCGATCCCTGTAGGAACCAGATTCGAATGCGGTCCGGCATGTTTTCAAATTTCCCCATTGATTTAAATCAGTGCTCCCTGGCAGCTAATGTCACTAATACCTTTGTATCTTGATTGAATCATAATGGCTGTGGGATAGAAACTGTGACTATTCTTTTGGACATATCCGAAAGAACAGTCACCACGTATACATTTATATTCCTTATCCGTTTACATAACTGAAATTTTGCAAATTATCACACTTTCTTGTAGTCGAGAAATTCTTGTTACCAATTTACATGAAGTTTATTTCATTGATGCAGCCACTATATATGAGGGTTGTACAGAAGTAGGCTCGGATTGGTCGCTAAATGGTAACCACAGTGAAAGTCAGAAACATTTTATTTGCAAGAGTTAGCTACACTTTCCAGATATTTCTCTACATAGTCGCCGCTCCGACTTAGGCATTTGTCGGAGCGTTATACCAAATTTCCAACACCATCGTCATAGAAGGCAGCCGCCTGTGCTTTCCGATAATTCTCTACGCTGGTCTATAGCGCGTAGCCTGCACACAAGTGTTGTCTTCGTATCCAGCGTTTCATGTGAACAGAGATGATACTCAGGACGAAGCAATTAGGGCTGTGTTGTGGGTGATCCAACACTTCCGACGAAAAGGCTGCAGGAGCGTCTCCACTGCCCCTGCAGAGTGCAGCTGAGAATTGCCATGAAGAAGCAAGTGCGTGGCAGTTGTGTCAGGTGGGCTGCATTCATTAAGGCGAAGCCTCTCAGCGGACCCTCCTATTTGGCGGGAGACATCGTTGTTCTCGGCACCCTTACTCGCTCACAGTGCGCTCACAACTGAAAAGAGCGTCTTGATGCGATCGACGGTCATACTAGAGACACTACCCAACACATTTGTGCTAAGCTTCATCGGGTTTCCACTGTGGTGTCCATTTCGTGACCAATCGGAACTTACTTTCTGGACAATACTCGTAGCTTCGCAATATTTGCTATATAGACCGATCGCTGGTCATCTTCAAATCTAATGAAAAGCATGTAAAAAGAAATTTCACGCTGAAAACTGGTCAGCATGGTGACACAAGACTCATAAAGGTACAAATATGGGACACACCATAATAAACACAGCAGCATACTTAGCGGCCATTTATGTGAGACAGCAACGCAACTCATCTGACTGGTGAGACCCTCCTGAATTTATACGTAACTCTTCAGTCAGTAGATAGCTGTGATGCTGGCCATCTGGTTGACATATTGTGAGTAGAACCGTTTCAACATGCATTAGACTTTACGTAAATTTATAATATTTTTTCACGTTTGTGTTGTATCATTCAGTCTGCTGTGTAAGGTTGCAAACTGTTTTATATTTTACTGACTCTGAGCAAGCAGCCTATGAGCAGAAACAAACAACATTGTGAATCATTATAATTATTAACTTCATATAATCACTGGTCACTGATTTTTTGCTCTTCCGCCTTAGCAGTCACCACGTAATGCATTGGTGCTTTCATAAAGTCTACTTCCATGCGGTAATGTATTCAATTTTATTTTCCGAAAACCAGAAATGGAAATGCAATAAAATTCATTGATCCATTATTTGATATCATATCGAGCTCATTTCTTGCAGGCTGGTTTGAGGTAGCCTCTTCGTTTCAAAATACTGAAAAGCCCAGATAAATTGGGATAACGAATTCTATCAAAGCTCGTTTGGGTGTAAAGGACCTGATTAGTGTAGCTTGACTGGTTGATTTTGGGGAAGGGACCATCGAACTGGGGAAGAATGAGGAAGGCAGTCGGCCAGGAACCATCCCGGCATTTGCCTCAAGCGATTTAGGGAAATCACTGAAAACCTGAATCGGGATGGCCAGACGCGGGTTTGGACCGTCGTCCTCGCGATTAGTTTAATTTGGTCAGCTTTGCGGCAAAAATATTTTGCAACGAGACATTGTGAAATATTTACGAGGGAAATGCCTGTGTCCCCTCTGAGAAAATTAATTACTGTACGATTCTAGGTAAATGCAATATTACCGGTGATCATGGTTTCATGATACAACTTGTGTTTGTGGTAATAATGTTTGATCTGTAGCGGACGCAAATCCAACATACAGATGTGCAGGCTAGAAAATAAATTAGTAATGCAGAAAGGCAACGAACAGTTACGGATTTGTATAATAAATGCTACTGCAATACTCCCAGCGGCTAATTTTGATACTAAAATAGACATCAGCTGGAGATTAATGTACTCCACTATTGATTTTCGTTGGAAATTTAAATCACAGTCGTACTATGCTAGCAAAGCATTGCGCTGTCTGTCAGTGAGCACGCCATGTGTATCGGAAGTAAGACTAGCAAATGTATCGAACGCTTGGCTGCGAGCCAGGGGCTGTTGTCGGAGTTACACAAACGGCTCGTGCCTCTGTATAAAAGCTGCGTCGCAGCAAGAAAAGGGCAAATGGCATCACATACTGAGAAGCTAAAATCAATGAGATTAAACAGAACGCTCTGAGAGACAGATAGCGGTATACGGGGGAACTCAACCGTGACTAGGTGTAGGCAATAACATATTTCCTGTTCACAGAACTTTAAAAAAGCAGCACCACTTTCAAATGGTGACCAGCAGGCCTAATGTCTTTACCCTACCATTTGTTTGTAATAACTGTTGAAGCCTTCCGAAACTATGCCGCTTAGTGCTTCTTACGATTCTCATTTCAACTCAGACAATATTGGAATAACTGTAGTTTAACTGCTAGAGAGTAACGAAGAGAGAAAACGGCTCTCTGAACTCCTGCCCCATGTCAGTTTCGCTGGAAGTGCTGTCTATGCCGGTAACACTTTCAGATGTCATACACAATCTACTCTGCGAGTTCTCGGCGTTCTCCTTGTTATGTTACTAAGAAGTCAGGCACTCTGTTTCTCTGGATCCAATGTCACTAAAACGCGCAGAAAATGAATTCTTTTTCATCACAATTCGCCACAGTAGTATGTGCCAAATTGCTTATGTCTTACCTTCAGGGGTCAATGTCTAACAAGAAATCACTTGTAAATTCGTCCATTCGTAGGTCAAATGTAAGTCAGGGAGTAGGAGGATATTGCGTTGTGGAAATGTAGCCCTGTATATCAAATTAATTCATACGCAACGAGGATGTTTGTATAATTTATCCTTTGTACTAGAAATCCGGATTTGTTATCTATACCTCGAAATGATTGCCTGCCTCACTTGCGCCTAGGAATCAATGACTGGTTGTGTCCGTACAGCTTCATTTTTAAAGCGCTCAGTAAAGGTACGCGGGTGGCACACTTTGCCATTTCAGTATGAGCCGATATCGTGCCCCCCCCCCCTTTCCCCGATGACGCCACACGAGGCCGCGAAAGCATAAGCACCCTTTGCTTCTTCGGATCATGTTCAAATTTCGTAGAACTAGTTGGAACGGCCACTAGTGTTTCCACCCTGTACATCAGAGGGAAAAAAAATTGGGTTGGCGCTGTAGTCCAGGGGTGGGGGGTGCGATTATGTCCAGTGGGGCTAAAGGTCCACCATGTCCTTATAGAAGTGTTGAATCGTCTGGTGGGTGATTAACAGTGCCAAAGGTTGTCAAGAATGTCGTCCTTTCTCTTATCGCACTGCAACTGTGGTTTTCGATCACGAAATGTGTGGGAATCACGTTGGTTTCACTGACATCCCTTATGTCACCCTCTGAGACCTTTTAATGTTGATACTTAGCGGTGATGTATCTGAAATGATTCCTTCACCATCCGATTAGAAAACCGCGTGGTTACAAGGCTGGGCATCGCAGTTATGACATTCATCGCGGACACTTCAAAAGAAGGGGTGAAATGTGCGTAAGAAGTAGTGTGAGGACATTCCCATCGTATAACACATATACGGTGGCTTTGGGCAGGATTGTGATGAAATTTTGTGCCAATTTGACACCATTAACCCACTCACAAGTCACATGAACTTCTGAGATCTGGCCTTTTCTTCGTGTGTGTCGACACCTTTCTGTGAATCGTCTCCGAGCCCGAGGGTGACGCAGCAGGGTGGAAAGCTTTTGGACTTTTACAATAGAAAGTTCTGCGTCGCAACAGAAAACCATTACGGGGTTTCGAGAAAGAGACGCTGTAATTATGTTGCGCAGCATGTCATGAGCTGCCGAGAGAGTAGTACGCCATAACTCGCCAGTCACTACAAGTGATGAACTCCGGCCCAGTGGTGAATAAACACGGAATAACATGCCCGTATCTGTCCCCCACGCACTGCTTGACTTGACGTCTAATGGGGTTACAACCACTGTTACTGTCAGAGATGACAGATTTGTTAATTGAATTTAACCCACTCACAAGTCACATTACCTATACTTCCCATTATATTGTGTTCGCACAATAAATCATGTTTCGTTTCTATGCTTCCTGGTGCTACAATTTTAATGGCCACACGTTAAAATAAAATAACGTATAGCATCAATCGGTGCAGATGCCTCAGCCAGCGCTACCTAATGTATTTCAAAACATCGTGCACAAAAATGCGACTTTCTCGGGGTTCATATCTTTGGTTCTATTGGTGACAGAAGTATAGGGTCAAGTGGTTTTGGATAGCCCTTTGGCTAAGAACAGTTCTTATACCCAACAGAAGGATCGTCTTACTGTAACCATCCTACAGTACAAGACCAAAGTTTGAATGTTATACACTTTCTCCACCCTAGACAGACGTAGAAATTCGGTTGGTTCTGTTTGCATTGGATGTATTGTACGGTGCACATTAAGGGGCTTATGGAGGCAACATTTAGCTCATGGAATGTACCAGAGAAAACTCGAAAAACATGGTTTTTGGGTTCCAAAACCGAGCCGCGGATTCCAAGACGGCTACGCACAGCAAATGGCTGAAAGTTTTAAGATATATTTCTAACATTCCGATCTCTAACAATATTGAAAATTTTCTCGACATGTTTGTCTGTTTCCGAGATACAGAGGAACACGTAAAATAAGGCCGCAAAATCCGGTCTGAGGCCGAAACGTAGTTTATAAAGTGAAGCAGCACGGAGAAAAATTCTGAAAAACGTCTGGGTTGTCATCAGAAAGGTCCTGGAAACCCCATATTGCAGTACTGAACCGCGTGAAAAATTTTTGTGCACACAAAATCCAGCCTGAAGTGTAAAATTATATAGAGTTGCCTCATTTCAGTTTCACTTAAGTGAACTATCAAAATACTATGTAAAACAATCCGGTTTTCTTGCCGCGTCAATTCGGAATAAAATCTCGAGCTTTCGACTATAGCTTTCATCGTCGTCGTCAGGAGCAACTGACTGTTTTCACTGATGTTGTGGTGGCCTCGTGGAGCCGGCCGGAGTGGCCGAGCGGTTAAAGGCGCTACAGTCTGGAACCGCACGACCGCTACGGTCGCATGTTCGAATCCTGCCTCGGGCATGGATGTGTGTGATGTCCTTAGGTTAGTTAGGTTTAAGTAGTTCTAAGTTCTAGGGGACTTATGACCACAGCAGTTGAGTCCCATAGTGCTCAGAGCCATTTGAACCATTTTTGTGGCCTCGTGGAAGGCCTGAAATAACAATGAGCGAGAAGAACTTTAATCGTGATAGCGGATATTTTCTGAGCGGTGCATCGAAACGAGCGTTCGATGCAGAGATGCAGCAGACACATTCCTTGCTGTGTTTGTGTTCCCACGGAAGCGGTGGCGCCAACAGCGCAGGCATTGACGCTGTCTGTGTCAGCAGTACACAATCGCCGACCAGTCACAAGCTAACTAATGTGAAGCCGGTCATGGGCTATAAAAGGCCACCCCGGCCTCAGTGAAGGCAGTCAGTTGCTCCTGGGGATGACGATTGACGCTATCGTCGAAAGCTCGAGATTTTATCCTGAATTGACGCGGTAAAAAAACCGTGAATGTTGTACATCTCAGTGGCGTCGCGAAAGACTTCGTTCTTGTATCAAAATACGACAGACCTTTAACGTTATATTTCTATGAGTGACATCCCATCCTGTAGCAGGGAAAAGGGAACCAACGGAAAAATGCTTCTAAGCAAGCACTAAAAATACAAATATGCTCGTGTCCAAAAGACTGAAAACTGGATTACCAGCTGCCTCATTATACTCTCCTCAATGGCTTCTAAATTTTTCCCAAAAATCTTGTCATGTGAACACATTTGCGCTTTTTTATGCTGAAAGAATAGGAGACAGTGACAGTGAGAAAGAGACGGAAAATTAATAAATACTGCAATGTTGTAGACAATGTTGAGGTACAGAAAGAGCGAGGGAGGCAATGGCGGTGCGAGACAAAGAGGGGACACAGTAACAACGGAACGTAGTTCACAGTGGTGAAGGAGACAGTCCCAGTGGGAGAGGAATGTAGAGAAGAAGAAAGTGGAAATGGATAAGAGCCAGTGATAATGAGAGATAGTCTATGACAATGACAACGAGGAATGGAGAGGTAGTGACAGTGAGAAGAAATAGAAGCATTGGGATGGAATGAACAAGATAGTATGCGAGCTAACAGCCCATAGACGTTCGGGCTCACATGGGGTTCCTCTTCGTCGAAATGTCTTGGCTCAAACTCGTATAGGGGTTGAACCGCAAGTGTCGCATTACACGCCCTAGACACTTGTGACCCTTTGGTTAATTTGTCTGCCTGATGGCAAGTTTGCAAAATACGAAGTTAATATAACATATATTAACATTAATAATAATATCGGGAACTAAATTAGCGACCCATAAATGATGTAGGCCACACAGTTGCGATTTAGTTAGAATAATGTTTATTCAGAAAGCAAACTAATGGGGAAAGTGGTCGTATATAGAGTCACTGTTACACTCGAGCACATATCCATTTGACAGAGTTCGATCATTCACAATCTCATCGTGAATTAAAAGTCCAGTAATCCACCTCGTTAACTACGCGAAAAAGTAGTTCACACTAGGCGCGCGGCTTTTCACCGCTCAGAGACCGCCCCGCGATACCACACTACTCGAAATTTTCTAAGTCGTTTCACTTCCTAGCTACCCAAAGAGCGACCGTCCGCTTTCGCGTCTCTACCATCACTGTACCCTTTGGTGTCCAGACCAGAACTGACCGCTTTCGCGTCTGCACCAGCACTGCCTCTGCACATCCCCGGCCGCGTTTCCGGCGTAAGGAACATCGCCGCTCAGCTGACTAGTGCAGTCCCCTTTCCTGAACCCGTCCATTTGATTGGCTACAGATTATTCTACATTATTTTATATTTTAACATATTTAAATAATCTAAGCTTGACCACTTTCACGTTCTAAATAAAGTAACAGTAATATCCATTACCATAACAAACGTTAAATTCTTTTACATAAAACCAGTACAATTTCCTTCTCAGCTTTGAATGCCTCGGCCAGTAGCCTTACACCAATGTGCTTTCTGATAAATAAATGAAGAGCAGAAATAATTATTATGCAGTAAACTTTACAACGAATGTTCTATTACCTAATGATTCCATAAGGTGACATGCTGTCATCGTTCATTGTATTTTGTGCGGAGGAAATGATGATCTGATGCTTAACTGAAAATAATGATAATTTAAATTTACTATATCTTTTAAACAAATAAAGTTACAGAGTTGATATTACAACATTTGTCATTTTAATGATGCGCTTCTATATGAAATGTCTATCGTTAAGATCGACCAAAGTGTTCAGATTTTAGCATTCAGGTCTTTGTTACAAAACTTGTTAATTTCACTTTAGCAGTAAATTCTAAACTATTATAGATATGCTCAATATTCAAGTTTCATTGGGATCACCATGAAAATTTATGAAGGACGGTAGATTAAAATTAGTGTAGCTTCATTCCTTGAATTACTACAGAATTTAATAATTTTCATAAATGTTTCCCTTTATGGCCGATCTTAGGTCCGCAATATTTAACACTGCTACATCTTCCTTGCAACAAACGGCTTTTACGGGGTTTCCCTAGGAAGTAGGTTCTTGTCTCTCACTCACACACTACAGCGCTTAGGCCTCATTCAGCATAATAGACGCATGTGAATTTCCCCAACTTGTGGCGAATCTGTGCTCTTTGTGGCACACGGTCCTGGACGACAGGGTTCGTTTCACAATTTCTGAGAACTGAATGTTTCGGCCATATACTTAAATGAGAGTGAAATGCTCGATAACTCAGAAATCGCAGTAAGAGAGAGCAAGAGGGAGACAGTGACAGAGAGAAGAGACAGTAGTAGTAGTAGGAGGACAGAACGAAGGCCGCTGTGACTGAGAGACGGGAGGCAGTGAAAGGGTGACGCAAAGCGATAATGACAATGAGTTGGGCTGAATGAGTCAGTGAGAATGGGAGAATAGGATGGGTGGATATGAGTGGCTTACAGTGATGGACTAGACGATGTGAGAGGTGCGTTGCATATCAAAAAAATCTCGAAGACGTTCGCACGTTAAATTTTTGGGAAAAATTTTAAATGTACTGCGGAAGGTAGAATGAGGCAGCTGTTACCCCACTTTTCAGTCAGTCTTTTAATAAACGGGAGCATATTCGCCGTCCTTGTGCGCCGTAGGAGCATTTTTCCGCTGGTGGTGCACGCTGCATCCGTAACTGAACTAATGCTCTTAACTAATTTTAGGGTGAGGATTTTCCAATTTAACTTGTGATCTCTGCTCTTATGTCTGCTTGTTTGAGCAGACTATTGTAGAGTTGTATGACAAGTTCTGAATTGTATGTTTCAATTATTCTCAAAATTGCTTCGAACTGCTGATGCTTCCTTACATTTAATTAACCTGTGTTTCAGCAAAGGGACAGATGTTGCATTCTACTCATACATTTGTATTATTTGCAAAAGCTGGGGCACGTAGTCAGGCCACATAGCTTTATGGGGCAATCCTTTCCTTGTCAAATGGCTCTGAGCACTATGGGACTTAACTTCTGAGGACATCAGTCCCCCAGAACTTAGAAGTACTTAAACCTAACTAACCTAAGGACATCACACACATCCATGCCTGAGGCAGGATTCGAACCTGCGACCGTAGCGGTCGCGCGGTTCCAGACTGTAGCGCCTAGAACCACTCGGCCACCTGTCTTCTGTCTTAGGTCTAATATTGGAGAAACGTTTTAACTATAATGGTGTGCGGAGTATCTTCAATTACAACACATATCTCATGCAGACGATTCTCTGGCTGACAAATTTATGAACACAAAAAATGCTGTCTGTCATTGCTGATAACTGTCTTCTGTGTAACAGATCAGTTTCAGCTCTTCAAGAGTGTAGCAGGTAAATTTTCTGTCATCGATCATCTCAGGGTCAGACAAATACGTATCCACTGCGTACTCGTGGCAATGGACAAAACAGCCTATTTCGACTTACGCTATAAAGTATATTTGCCGTGTATTTCCCTCCGGTTTTTGATATCACAGGAAATATAACGTAGTTGATCAGTAATACAACGAACATGTGCATTGCTTAGAACAGAGTTCATTTGCATTTCACACTTCTGTCGCACAAGTAAGTGTCCATTTTAGCCCAGCTAAGCAACTGCATCTTCAAATTACGCTGCTAGTGCTATACCGGTCAAGAACCAGGTATAGATCCATTAGGTCAGCTATAATAACGGCGCGATTATTTTTCAGCGAAATGATCTGAAATTTTTAGAAACTATTCACATATCTATGCTCTGAGAAAACTGACGCTTGAAATGTTTCTTGCTACGTGGTACAGGTAAATGAAGTGGCAAAGGTGGATGTCGTTTCATGATGTAGCGAGTGTTTATTTAAATGGTTCTAATGGCTCTAAGCACTATGGGACTTAACATCTGGGAGCATCAGTCCCTTAGACTTAGGACTACTTAAACTTAACTAACCTAAGAACTTGACACACATCCATGCCCGCGGCCGGATTCGAACCTGCGACCGTAGCAGCAGCGCGGTTCTCGACTGAAGCGCCTAGAACCGCTCGGTCACAGCGGCCGGCCGTGTGTTTGTCATTGTCGTGTCTGAGCTGCATGGGATGCAAAATACATGGATGTGCAGTTGCGCTGGGGAGAACAGTAATGAATACTGCATAAAGGCAAAGAGGAGTTATAGACTTATAATAATAATTGTTGCTGTTTTCACAGCGGTTAAAATTTTATTCCCATTTATAATTAGATGTTTAGCAGAAACTGCAAAATGATATATTCCGCCATTGATGTTAGTTGGAAATATGAGGACGAGCTGGAAAGTAATATCTCAGAATTTTTTATATGAAAAATCTTAAATCTTTTTAAACAAGACAAACGTTATTAATGTTCTACATCTATATTCTTCACGTTTTCACATTTGCAGAGCTCTGCCTCTGGAGGGCTCCAAATTGTGACGTCGAATATGACCGTGTGTAAGGTAACGATGTCGTGCGTGAAAAACAACGTGATGTAATCCAGTTTGGGATTCGAAGAATTCGTCCACACATGGAGTATCTTCTCCTTCAGCATGACAACGCCTGACCCCATACAACCGTTGTGACGTCTGCAACAATCCGAAGTCTTGGGTTCACCGTCAGATCATCCTCCATACAATCCCGATTTGGCCGCATCCGACATTCATCTGCTTTTAAAACCTAAAAAAAAAAAAAACACCCTCGAGCACTTCACTTTGATAGTGATGAAGCGGTGCAGGCAGACGTGAGGTTGTGACTCCGTCAACCATGTGAAACACTCCACAGTGACGGTATCAAGAAATTAGTCTCCCGTTGGGAGAAATACACTACTGGCCATTAAAATTGCTACACCAAGAATAAATGCAGATGATAAAGGGTATTTCAATAATGGTTCAAATGGCTCTGAGCACTATAGGACTTAACATCTGAGGTCATCAGTCCCCTAGAACTTAGAACTACTTAAACCTAACTAACCTAAGGACATCACACACATCCATGCCCGAGGCAGGATTCGAACCTGCGACAGCAGCGGTCGCGCGGTTCCAGGCTGTAGCGCCTAGAACCGCTCGGCGACTCCAGCTGGCAAACGGGTATTCATTGGACAATTATATTATACTAGAACTGACATGTGATTACATTTTCACGCAATTTGGGCGCATAGATCCTGAGGAATCAGTACCCAGAACAACCACCTCTGGCCGTAATAACGGCCTTGATATGCCTGGGCATTGAGTCAAACAGAGCTTGGATGGCCTGTACAGCTGCCCATGCAGCTTCAACACGATACCACAGTTCATCAAGAGTACTGACTGGCCTATTGTAACGAGCCAATTGCTCGGCCACCATTGACCAGAGGTTCTCAGTTGGTGAGAGATCTGGAGAATGTGCTGGCCAGGGCAGCAGTCGAACATTTTCTGTATCAATGAAGGCCCGTACAGGACATGCAACATGCGGTCGTGCATTATCCTGCTGAAATGTAGGGTTTCGCAGGAATCGAATGAAGGGTAGAGCCACGGGTCGTAACACATCTGAAATGTAACGTCCACTGTTCAAAGTGCCGTCAGTGCGAACAAGAGGTGACCGAGGCGTGTAACCAATGGCACCCCATACCATCACGCCGGGTGATACGCCAGTACTGCGATGACGAATACACGCTTCCAATGTGCGTTCACCGCGATGTCGCCAAACACGGATGCGACCATCATGATGCTATAAACAGAACTTGGATTCATCCGAAAAAATGACGTTTTGCCATTCGTGCACCCAGGTTTGTCGTTGAGTACACCATCGCAGGCGCTCCTGTCTGTGATGCAGCGTCAAGGTTCAAAATGGTACAAATATTGAGTCTGGACACTTTGGGACTTAACTTCTGAGGTCATCAGTCCCATATAACGTAGAAGTACTCAAACTTAAATAACCAAAGGACATCACGCATATCCATGCCCGAGGCAGGATTCGAACCTGCGACCGTAGCAGTCCCGCGGTTCCGGACTGCAGCGGTTCTAGGCGCTGCAGGTTCGACCTCTGCCTCGGGCATGGATGTGTGTGATGTCCTTAGGTTAGTTAGGTTTAAGTAGATCTAAGTTCTAGGGGACTGATGACCTAAGATGTTAAGTCCCATAGTGCTCAGAGCCATTTCAACAATTTTTTTTTGGTTACAGACTGTAGCGCCTAGAACCACTCGGCCACTCCGGCTGGGGCAGCGTCAATGGTAACCGTAGCCATGGTCTCCGAGCTGATAGTCCATGCTGCTGCAAACGTCGTCGAACTGTTCGTGCACATGGTTGTTGTCTTGCAAACGTTACCATCTGTTGACTCAGGGATCGAGACGTGGCTGCACGATCCGTTACAGCCATGAGGATAAGATGGCTGTCATCTCGACTGCTAGTGATACGAGGCCGTTGGGATCCAGCAAGGCGTTCCGTATTACCCCCCTGAACCCACCGAATCCATATTCGTCTAACAGTCATTGGATCTAGACCAACGTGAGCAGCAAATGTCTCGATACGATAAACCGCAATCGCGATAGGCTACCATCCGACCTTTATCAAAGTCGGAAACGTGATGGTACGCATTTCACCTCCTCACACGAGGCATCACAACAACGTTGCAGCAGGCAACGCCGGTCAACTGCTGTTTGTGTATGAGAAATCGGTTGGAAACTTTCTTCATGTCAGCACGTTGTAGGTGTCGCCACCGGCGCCAACCTTGTGTGAATGCTCTGAAAAACCAATCATTTGCATATCACAGCATCTTCTTCCTGTCGGTTAAATTTCCGGGTCTATAGCACGTCATCTTCGTGGTGTAGCAATTTTAATGGCCAGTAAAGTAAATTCCTTGGGAGGGTGACTATGTTGAGAAATAAATATGCAGATATGAAAAATAAAGATGTAGAATGCTAATGACGTTTGTTTTATTTAAAACGGTTAAAGACTTTTCTTAAGTAAAAATCGGAGTCACTACGTTTCAACACGCCATTGTAGAAGTGGCAATCGGAATATGGCGGCAAAGGTTCCGTTATCGAACTGTGAACAAAAACCTCACGTGCAGCAGAAGTAAGGCCAGAAAATATATCGAACGATTGGCTGCGAGCCAGATCCTTTATTCGGAGTTCCACAACGGCTCCTGCTTTCGTATAAAAGGAGCGCAGGAGCAAGAAATTCTCGTACAGATAAAGCTAGAAACCACTATGGGATTAGACTGGACCCACTGAAAGTCTGATGTCTGTATTTAAAAGTAGCTAAACCTACTCAGTTACACATTTTGTGTATCACAGATCATTTACAAAATAACATAACAGTAAAATAGCGTCGGATCTACCGTACATGATCGAACGTTACAACCACTGACGACAATAATCTTAAAATTCTTTAGATATTTACGGCGTAGCGCCTACACTAATTTTAGTTTTCCCTTTTCTATCTCCTGAAAAAGATTTCACTGTAGCTTTCCATCGACCAAGGAGTTTAAGTCACAAGGCTCGCTTCGGCAAGAGAGAGATTAAAAATAATTCTTTGACCGCACAGATTTAAGGTTTCAGTTGAATCGATATACATCGCTATGGCGAACGCTGGGTTGCTTCCTTTGAAAAGGACACGGGCAATTTTTTTTTTCCCACCGTTATCCAGTCAGAAATCGTGCTCCATATGTAATGATCTCGCTGACCATAGAACGTTGAACGTTACTTTCTACTGACAAAATTATCGTATCGTAAAACTAGATGTGAAATCTGACTCCATATAATGTGAAAAATCTACACTTCCGAGACAGACACTGTTAGAGCCGAGAATAAATGGAGACACCGATTCACGATATGCCAGCTTTCAATGATTCGCGCGAGACACCAAGACGAAGTTTAACTGCCAGTGAGACGTGAGGAAAGAAAACGCCTCTGCGAAACTCCGATCCTTGTCAGTTTCGCTGGATCTGCTCTCTCCGCGGAAACATTTCCACATGTCTGTCACAATTTAGTTTGCGACTTCAAAGTCTTCTCCTGTGCTAACAGAACTCGGACATCTCTGTTTCGCTACCAGAAAGAGCATGCGCTGTAGACGTACTTCTTTAACAAAAAAGTCTTCTCTTTTCAAAATCGCTTACAGACGTAGAGTTCATCAGTATTACCCCCCCCCCCCCCCCTTTACCTTCGTGTATAAGTACGTTACACGCTAGTAGGTGTTGAGGTGTTGCTGAGAAAACACCACAGGGTCCAATATTCTACTTTCTAACAATAAGCAGGTGGTTATTCTTAAGGAGCAAGACAAAAGAATATATATTCCAATATTTTCGCTGTCTTTGCTAAAATGAACGTTTCTGTTAGGCGAAGAAAGCTAATTATCTCTTGTCAGAATTCATGATATGAGTATGTGCCAAGCTGCTCGTACTTAGCCGTCGCAGACGCAGTCAGTGATCAGGATGAAAACTGTTACTAGCAAATTTTTCCGCGCTTACGTAAGATGTCATAGAAAAGATCCAATCATGATTCTGAAGGACGCAGAATGACTATGAGGCGCTGATGAGTATTGTTGCTGAACTGCAGTTTTTAGCCATTTTATGTTAATTTGCTGTTGTCCATAGGCCATGTTCTGGAAGAGTAGATTGAGAGTATACACATTCCAGTGACATTAATGGGACCACAGCATATGTTCGACGTCACAAGCGCCAGGTGGCAGCACTAGTAGTGGAGGGTATATAAAGCGTGTCGACGAACAACAATGAAGTCGTTATTGTGACGCGGAAAGAGAGCGATTTATCTGACGTCCAAACTGGCATAATCACTGGCTTCGGGTCAAGAGCGGAGATATTTCCGAAATAGCTAAGTTCGTAAACTATTCGTATGAGCATGGCAAAGTGGCGCCATCCATAACTGACACAAAGACAACAGCGGTGCGGCTCGGATCATGGGTGACAGGGGTGAACGACGGCAGCGGGGATGTGTGAGGGTGAATAGACGTGCAGCTAGTGAGCAACTGAACTCTCAGATGAACCAAACGGCTATGAACAGTGTCTACTCAACGACCGTACGCTGCTGTGTATGACCCTTTGCAGTTGGTGCCTGGTCATGTTCCCATACTGACTGTTGTTCATCGGTACGCAACTGGGCGTCGACGGAAAGACGACAAGTGGCCTTCTCTGGGTTCGAAGAGCACCATGTTGTGTTTATCATACTCACCTGGCCACTAAACTGCCCAGATGTCAATCCAATCGAGAAACTGAGAGACCACCTCACACTGGGCTGTTCGCACAGTGGATCCTCGACCTAGAGACGTAGCGCAGCGGGGCACGGCATTATAGTTGCCATCGCTCCAAATACCTGTTTTTATCTTGCACAATCTCACTGATTCTCTTCCTGTCCGTTTCCCAGGGGTCCAAGTTGCAAAAAGAGGTTATCAGGTTTTTAATAGGTGATCACCTTTCGGTGTCTGGACAGTGTTTGTGAAATGAGAAAATATATGATAACAGAGCAGTTGAAGGGAGGATATAACATGAACATTAACAAAAACTGAAAAAGGGTTATAGCATGTAGTCGAATTGAATCAAGTGATGCTGAGGGAAATAGATTAGGAAATGAGACACTTAAAATACTAGGCGTCTTGCTATAAAATAACGGTTGATGCCAGATATAGAGAGGAAATAAAATATAGAAAGGCAAGAAAATCGTTTTTGAACAAGAGAAATTTGCTAACATTGAAAATAGATTTAGGTGTTAGGAAGCTTTTTCTTAAGGTATTTTCCTTGAGTGTAATCTTTTATGGAAGTGAAACTTGGACAATAAACGGTTAAGACAAGTGAATAAAAGCTTCCGAAAAGTGGTGCTATAAAGGAATACTGAAGAGTATATCATATGACTAATGAGGAAGTACTGGATAGAATGGGGGTGTGGGTGGGGGGGGGGGGGAGAAGTTCGTGGCACAGTTTGACTAAAATAAGGTGTCGGTTGGGCCTGTTCATATTTAACTTTTCTGCTACCGGTCACGATTTTCTTTTATACATATTGTACATGACGCGTTTCGGAAAATCATTCTTATTTTCAAGGGTATTGTACCATGCCATTTTTACGTAATGTTTTCTACGTGTGAGGTCTGCTTTGTTTAGTCGATTTTAAGTTTCCTTGTGGTCTCTCACATTTTAAACATCATATGTAGCTTTCAATGCACAGTATTTATCGAGAATAGCTTACACAACTTTTCACAGTCTCAGTCTTTCGCAAAACCATTTATAACGGACAAACTCAAAAGACATCGGTTGATGAAACATATTCTGAGTCATCAAGAGATCACTGATTTAGTATTGGAGGTAGGTGTGGGAGGCAAAAGTTGTTTAAGGAGACCAAGACATGAATACAGTAAGGTGGTTCAAATGGGTGCAGGTTGCAATAATTATAGAGTTGAAGAGGCTTGCTGCATCGAACCAACTTTCAGTCTTAAGACCACAACAACAACAACAACAATAACATATTATAAGACCTGCTTAGGAAGCAACTTGGATGTAAATCGTTTTGTAATTTTTCCGTTAAGAAATACGACAATGTCTATGAAGATGTGCGATACTATTAGGAAAACTTTATTACCTCATGCACAGTAGTTTTGAATTGTGACCTTGTATCAATTGCATGCGAGAACTTTATTTTCCTGATGGGAATCTGAGATGGCTTTAAACACTATTCGTCTGTGTGAAACCGTGTATTAAAATTAAGTGAATTTAACGAAACTTTGGTGAATTAGTGTTGGTTTGGAAGTTTTATAAATTTCAGTCGATCTGCAGAGATTTTCATGATTGTTTTTGTTTATACAAGCCACCTGTTTGGCTCAGTGGTTGAGCGTCAGAGTTCTGTTTGATGTCTATTTTTATCCGTATCTTATGGCTTCTTTCGCTTAAAGCAGTGTTTGTTCATGTAAAAAATTCCGAGGTACGCCGGATTTGGAATCCACATTATACCGTAACTACCCCCGACAACTGGATAGGAAGTCAGTTCAGAGGTCTTTGGAAGTCACTGACATACCGCCTCCAGTATGGGAATGTCTAGTAACGCTCTGTGCCATTCAAACCAACCTTCGGGTGAAGGACAGTTTAGCTCTCATGGATAGATGTTTCACAGACGATATACACTACTGGCCATTAAAATTGCTACACCACGAAGATGACGTGCTACAGACGCGAAATTTAACCGATAGGAAGAAGATGCTGTGATATGCAAATGATTAGCTTTTCAGAGCATTTACACAACGTTGGCGCCGGTGCCGACACCTACAACGTGCTGACATGAGGGAAGTTTCCAACCGATTTCTCATACACAAACAGCAGTTGACAGGCGTTGCCTGGTGAAACGTTGTTGTGATACCTCGTGTAAGGAGGAGAAATGCGTACCATCACGTTTCCGCCTTTGAAAAAGGTCGGATTGTAGCCTATCGCGATTGCGGTTTATCGTATCACGACATTTGCTGCTCGCGTTGGTCGAAATCCAATGACTGTTAGCAGAATATGGAATCGGTGGGTTCAGGAGGGTAATACGGAACGCCGTGCTGGATCTTAACGGCCTCGTATCACTAGCAGTCGAGATGACAGGCATCTTATCCGCATGGCTTTAACGGATCGTGCAGCCACGTCTCGATCCCTGAGTCAACAGATGGGGACGTTTGCAAGACAGCAACCATCTGCACGAACAGTTCGACAAAGTTTGCAGCAGCAGGGACTATCAGTTCGGAGACCATGGCTGCGGTTACCCTTGACGCTGCATCACAGACAGGAGCGCCTGCGATGGTGTACTCAACGACAAACCTGGGTGCACGAATGGCAAAACGTCATTTTTTCGGATGAATCCAGGTTCTGTTTATAGCATCATGATGGTCGCATCCGTGTTTGGCGACATCACGGTGAACGCACATTGGAAGCGTGTATTCGTCATCGCCATACTGGCGTAACACCCGGCGTGATGGTATGGGGTGCCATTGGTTACACGCCTCGGTCACCTCTTGTTCGCATTGACGGCGCTGTGAACAGTGGACGTTACATTTCAGATGTGTTACGACCCGTGGCTCTACCCTTCATTCGATCCCTGCGAAACCCTACATTTCAGCAGGATGATGCACGACCGCAAGTTGCAGGTCCTGTACGGGCCTTTCTTGATACAGAAAATGTTCGACTGCTGCCCTGACCAGCACATTCTCCAGATCTCTCAGCAATTGAAAACGTCTGATCAATGGTGGCCGAGCAAGTGGCTCGTCACAATACGCCAGTCACTACTCTTGATGAACTGTGGTATCGTGCTGAAGCTGCATGGGCAGCTGTACCTGTACACGCCATCCAAGCTCTGTTTGATTCAATACCCAGGCCTATCGAGGCCGTTATTACGGCCAGAGGTGGTTATTGTGGGTACTGATTTCTCAGGATCTATGCACCCAAATTGCGTGAAAATGCAATCACATGTCAGTTCTTGTATAACATATTTGTCCAATGAATATCCGTTTATCGTCTGCATTTCTTCTTGGTGTAGCAATTTTAATGGCCAGTAGTGTAGATGCAACGTAATCACATCAGGGAAATCAGTAAAGAACGAATACGACTTCACTTCTATTTAAGACTGATACGAAATGGACTTCATACTAGCGGCAACAATGTTGCGAATGGAGGAAAATCTATCATGTGTCACGAGGACAATGGCGTTCTATGATGATTGTCTCACCAGTCTGATCATCGTCATCTTAATCTCGCTTATCTCGTTGTCATGAGGCCAACATGTATCTTCCACCACTTACAACCCATCCAACAAAGAAAGAGCAATAAGCTAAGCGAATATACTGTACAACTGTATACAAAAACGAATCGCTGAATTATGTCAGTAATCTGTTGTAAGACGGTGTCTGGAAATGTAATTTAAAATTCATATAACTTAGTTAAAGCTGTAGACAGTGCCACTACCAAAGTTTCATATTAGAAATGAAAGATGAAATATTATGATAGTGCCACTTATTGAATCGTTATTGCCGGCCTGAGTGGCAGAGCGGTTCTAGGCGCTACAGTCTGGAACCGCGCGACCGCTACGGTCGCAGGTTCGAATTCTGCCTCGGGCATGGATGTGTGTGATGTTCTTAGGTTAGTTAGGTTTAAGTAGTTCTAAGCTATAGGGAACTGATGACCTCAGAAGTTAAGTCCCATAGTGCTGAGAGCCATTTTTTTGAATTGTTATTATCCACAAAGTGAAGATTACACTACTGTAAATTCTAGAATGTGGTAAGCATATGACACACAACAGCAGGTTAGATTTTCAATAGACAAAAGCTATTTTCTTTCCTCCTCTTTTAAATTAGGTCGATAAGCATGAGACAACTATCTTTTACTGCATTAAAAACAGTATTTTAAATGCAACACTTTCTTTTTGTATGGAATATGCCTATAATACCAGTTACACAGTTTTAAATATTAGATATTAAATAACATCTCTGCTTGTCCCATGTTACTTTATCTCTAGTTGCGACACAGGTTTCACCTGATGATAAGATGCCGAAAAATACAGCAAATTGTTTATAGAAAACAGCAACCCCCCTCCCCAGCCCTCCGATTGAAATTAGTCCTGTCCCTAATGGTCTGATCGGCGATAGGACGTGAAAGCCAATTTTTCCTTCTTATGCTTTAAGTTTTAAAATGCTAAAATTGGTACTTCAGTGAAGAGAAACGCTATTCAGAGCGATAGCATGGAAAACTGCGAAGGTCATCAACCTACCCAAATCTGACAAATTCGTCGATTATAAGCGACATTTCCCGCGAAAATTGGGTTTTTCAGTCCACGGAAATTAATATAAAATAGCTAAAACTGCAGTTCAGTAACGATACTCATCAGCGCCTCATAATTCTCGCCATTCTGCGTCCTTCAGAATCGTGATTGGATCTTTTCTCTGCGAGTAGTATTATAGGAGATGAAGTTGAGTAAATTAATCACACTTTGCAACACGTTCAAATGATGTAAAAGAAACTTTCTAATTCTTATACTTAAGGTATCAGCTTATACAATTTTTCATCCTCTTGCCACTAGTAAATGAAAACTGTGCTATAATACACGTTGACCATTATTAAATGAATTATTTTTATGATTTTAAAAATTTGATTACTGGCATAAACACTGGCAAAAATTCGTGGGCAAACATTATACATATAATCGGTCATCGCATGCTGAAGCCAATGCAGTGCTTTTTCCTCCGCACAATCCTGGTGGAAATGGGATCCTGACATCCCACACTCATTCGATCTGACTCACAGCAGACTATCGATCGGCCCACACGGCTCTGCGGAGACAACGTGATATCGATTCATCAAAAACTTGTGGTCAATCTGTAGGGCGGTTTATGCATGTCTAAACATTACCTCTATGACACTGAAAATCCACCTCAGATACTTTTTAAGTCATCTCCTAAATGATAAGACCAATGCATCCTGTGTCGATCGTTATTATCACAGGCGCTTCCCATCCAGCAAATCGCTGCGAAGAAAGAGTGACGACGGTGTGTGTGTGTGTGTGTGTGTGTGTGCGTGCATGTGTGTAATTTATTCACACGCTACGCTGAGAGTGCTCAGTCCGTCTCTGGTCACTGCCCTCATTGTCCCATCAGATTGACGACAGTGTTGGATGCTGAGAAATCTGACGTAACGTATGCTGATCCTGGCTTGCTGGTTAGGCTGGCCCGCTGGTCTGTCCCTCATTGTCCCATCAGATTGACGACGGTGTTGGATGCTGAGAAATCTGACGTAATGTATGCTGATCCTGACTCCTGACTTTCTGGTTAGGCTGGCCCGCTGGTCTTTCCCTCATTGTCCCATCAGATTGACGACAGTGTTGGATGCTGAGAAATCTGACGTAATGTATGCTGATCCTGACTTGCTGGTTAGGCTGGCCCGCTGGTCTGTCCCTCATTGTCCCATCAGATTGACGACAGTGTTGGATGCTGAGAAATCTGACGTAATGTATGCTGATCCTGACTTGCTGGTTAGGCTGGCCCGCTGGTCTGTCCCTCATTGTCCCATCAGATTGACGACAGTGTTGGATGCTGAGAAATCTGGCGTAATGCTGATCCTGGCTTGCTGGTTAGGCTGGCCCGCTGGTCTGTCCCTCATTGTCCCATCAGATTGACGACAGTGTTGGATGCTGAGAAATCTGACGTAATGTATGCTGATCCTGACTTGCTGGTTAGGCTGGCCCGCTGGTCTGTCCCTCATTGTCCCATCAGATTGACGACGGTGTTGGATGCTGAGAAATCTGACGTAATGTATGCTGATCCCGGCTTGCTGGTTAGGCTGGCCCGCTGGTCTGTCCCTCATTGTCCCATCAGATTGACGACAGTGTTGGATGCTGAGAAATCTGACGTAATGCTGATCCTGGCTTGCTGGTTAGGCTGGCCCGCTGGTCTGTCCCTCATTGTCCCATCAGATTGACGACGGTGTTGGATGCTGAGAAATCTGACGTAATGCTGATCCTGGCTTGCTGGTTAGGCTGGCCCGCAGGTCTGTCCCTCATTGTCCCATCAGATTGACGACAGTGTTGGATGCTGAGAAATCTGACGTAATGTATGCTGATCCTGACTCCTGACTTTCTGGTTAGGCTGGCCCGCTGGTCTTTCCCTCATTGTCCCATCAGATTGACGACGGTGTTGGATGCTGAGAAATCTGACGTAATGTATGCTGATCCTGACTTACTGGTTAGGCTGGCCCGCTGGTCTGTCCCTCATTGTCCCATCAGATTGACGACAGTGTTGGATGCTGAGAAATCTGACGTAACGTATGCTGATCCTGGCTTGCTGGTTAGGCTGGCCCGCTGGTCTGTCCCTCATTGTCCCATCAGATTGACGACGGTGTTGGATGCTGAGAAATCTGACGTAATGTATGCTGATCCTGACTCCTGACTTTCTGGTTAGGCTGGCTCGCTGGTCTTTCCCTCATTGTCCCATCAGATTGACGACGGTGTTGGATGCTGATAAATCTGACGTAATGTATGCTGATCCTGACTTGCTGGTTAGGCTGGCCCGCTGGTCTGTCCCTCATTGTCCCATCAGATTGACGACAGTGTTGGATGCTGAGAAATCTGACGTAATGCTGATCCTGGCTTGCTGGTTAGGCTGGCCCGCTGGTCTGTCCCTCATTGTCCCATCAGATTGACGACAGTGTTGGATGCTGAGAAATCTGACGTAATGTATGCTGATCCTGACTCCTGACTTTCTGGTTAGGCTGGCCCGCTGGTCTTTCCCTCATTGTCCCATCAGATTGACGACGGTGTTGGATGCTGAGAAATCTGACGTAATGTATGCTGATCCTGACTTACTGGTTAGGCTGGCCCGCTGGTCTGTCCCTCATTGTCCCATCAGATTGACGACAGTGTTGGATGCTGAGAAATCTGACGTAACGTATGCTGATCCTGGCTTGCTGGTTAGGCTGGCCCGCTGGTCTGTCCCTCATTGTCCCATCAGATTGACGACGGTGTTGGATGCTGAGAAATCTGACGTAATGTATGCTGATCCTGACTCCTGACTTTCTGGTTAGGCTGGCTCGCTGGTCTTTCCCTCATTGTCCCATCAGATTGACGACGGTGTTGGATGCTGATAAATCTGACGTAATGTATGCTGATCCTGACTTGCTGGTTAGGCTGGCCCGCTGGTCTGTCCCTCATTGTCCCATCAGATTGACGACAGTGTTGGATGCTGAGAAATCTGACGTAATGCTGATCCTGGCTTGCTGGTTAGGCTGGCCCGCTGGTCTGTCCCTCATTGTCCCATCAGATTGACGACAGTGTTGGATGCTGAGAAATCTGACGTAATGTATGCTGATCCCGGCTTGCTGGTCAGGCTGGCCCGCTGGTCTGTCCCTCATTGCCCCATCAGATTGACGACAGTGTTGGATGCTGAGAAATCTGACGTAACGTATGCTGATCCTGGCTTGCTGGTTAGGCTGGCCCGCTGGTCTGTCCCTCATTGTCCCATCAGATTGACGACGGTGTTGGATGCTGAGAAATCTGACGTAACGTATGCTGATCCTGGCTTGCTGGTTAGGCTGGCCCGCTGGTCTTTCCCTCATTGTCCCATCAGATTGACGACAGTGTTGGAGACTGAGAAATCTGACATAATGTATGCTGATCCTGACTTGCTGGTTAGGCTGGCCCGCTGGTCTGTCCCTCATTGTCCCATCAGATTGACGACGGTGTTGGATGCTGATAAATCTGACGTAATGTATGCTGATCCTGACTTGCTGGTTAGGCTGGCCCGCTGGTCTGTCCCTCATTGTCCCATCAGATTGACGACAGTGTTGGATGCTGAGAAATCTGACGTAATGCTGATCCTGGCTTGCTGGTTAGGCTGGCCCGCTGGTCTGTCCCTCATTGTCCCATCAGATTGACGACAGTGTTGGATGCTGAGAAATCTGACGTAATGTATGCTGATCCCGGCTTGCTGGTCAGGCTGGCCCGCTGGTCTGTCCCTCATTGTCCCATCAGATTGACGACAGTGTTGGATGCTGAGAAATCTGACGTAATGCTGATCCTGGCTTGCTGGTTAGGCTGGCCCGCTGGTCTGTCCCTCATTGTCCCATCAGATTGACGACAGTGTTGGATGCTGAGAAATCTGACGTAATGTATGCTGATCCCGGCTTGCTGGTCAGGCTGGCCCGCTGGTCTGTCCCTCATTGCCCCATCAGATTGACGACAGTGTTGGATGCTGAGAAATCTGACGTAACGTATGCTGATCCTGGCTTGCTGGTTAGGCTGGCCCGCTGGTCTGTCCCTCATTGTCCCATCAGATTGACGACGGTGTTGGATGCTGAGAAATCTGACGTAACGTATGCTGATCCTGGCTTGCTGGTTAGGCTGGCCCGCTGGTCTTTCCCTCATTGTCCCATCAGATTGACGACAGTGTTGGAGACTGAGAAATCTGACGTAATGTATGCTGATCCTGACTTGCTGGTTAGGCTGGCCCGCTGGTCTGTCCCTCATTGTCCCATCAGATTGACGACAGTGTTGGATGCTGAGAAATCTGACGTAATGTATGCTGATCCTGACTTGCTGGTTAGGCTGGCCCGCTGGTCTGTCCCTCATTGTCCCATCAGATTGACGACAGTGTTGGATGCTGAGAAATCTGACGTAATGCTGATCCTGGCTTGCTGGTTCGGCTGGCCCGCTGGTCTGTCCCTCATTGTCCCATCAGATTGACCACAGTGTTGGATGCTGAGAAATCTGACGTAATGTATGCTGATCTCAGCTTGCTGGTGAGGCTGGCCCGCTGGTCTGTCCCTCATTGCCCCATCAGATTGACGACAGTGTTGGATGTTGAGAAATCTGACGTAACGTATGCTGATCCTGGCTTGCTGGTTAGGCTGGCCCGCTGGTCTGTCCCTCATTGTCCCATCAGATTGACGACAGTGTTGGATGCTGAGAAATCTGGCGTAATGCTGATCCTGGCTTGCTGGTTAGGCTGGCCCGCTGGTCTGTCCCTCATTGTCCCATCAGATTGACGACAGTGTTGGATGCTGAGAAATCTGACGTAACGTATGCTGATCCTGGCTTGCTGGTTAGGCTGGCCCGCTGGTCTTTCCCTCATTGTCCCATCAGATTGACGACAGTGTTGGAGACTGAGAAATCTGACGTAATGTATGCTGATCCTGACTTGCTGGTTAGGCTGGCCCGCTGGTCTGTCCCTCATTGTCCCATCAGATTGACGACGGTGTTGGATGCTGAGAAATCTGACGTAATGTATGCTGATCCTGACCCCTGACTTTCTGGTTAGGCTGGCCCGCTGGTCTGTCCCTCATTGTCCCATCAGATTGACGACAGTGTTGGATGCTGAGAAATCTGACGTAATGTATGCTGATCCTGACTTGCTGGTTAGGCTGGCCCGCTGGTCTGTCCCTCATTGTCCCGTCAGATTGACGACGGTGTTGGATGCTGAGAAATCTGACGTAATGTATGCTGATCCCGGCTTGCTGGTTAGGCTGGCCCGCTGGTCTGTCCCTCATTGTCCCATCAGATTGACGACAGTGTTGGATGCTGAGAAATCTGACGTAATGCTGATCCTGGCTTGCTGGTTAGGCTGGCCCGCTTGTCTGTCCCTTATTGTCCCATCAGATTGACGACGGTGTTGGATGCTGAGAAATCTGACGTAATGCTGATCCTGGATTGCTGGTTAGGCTGGCCCGCTGGTCTGTCCCTCATTGTCCCATCAAATTGACGACAGTGTTGGATGCTGAGAAATCTGACGTAATGTATGCTGATCCTGACTCCTGACTTTCTGGTTAGGCTGGCCCGCTGGTCTTTCCCTCATTGTCCCATCAGATTGACGACGGTGTTGGATGCTGAGAAATCTGACGTAATGTATGCTGATCCTGACTTGCTGGTTAGGCTGGCCCGCTGGTCTGTCCCTCATTGTCCCATCAGATTGACGACAGTGTTGGATGCTGAGAAATCTGACGTAACGTATGCTGATCCTGGCTTGCTGGTTAGGCTGGCCCGCTGGTCTGTCCCTCATTGTCCCATCAGATTGACGACAGTGTTGGATGCTGAGAAATCTGACGTAATGCTGATCCTGGCTTGCTGGTTAGGCTGGCCCGCTTGTCTGTCCCTCATTGTCCCATCAGATTGACGACGGTGTTGGATGCTGAGAAATCTGACGTAATGCTGATCCTGGCTTGCTGGTTAGGCTGGCCCGCTGGTCTGTCCCTCATTGTCCCATCAGATTGACGACGGTGTTGGATGCTGAGAAATCTGACGTAACGTATGCTGATCCTGGCTTGCTGGTTAGGCTGGCCCGCTGGTCTTTCCCTCATTGTCCCATCAGATTGACGACAGTGTTGGAGACTGAGAAATCTGACGTAATGTATGCTGATCCTGACTTGCTGGTTAGGCTGGCCCGCTGGTCTGTCCCTCATTGTCCCATCAGATTGACGACGGTGTTGGATGCTGAGAAATCTGACGTAATGTATGCTGATCCTGACTCCTGACTTTCTGGTTAGGCTGGCCCGCTGGTCTGTCCCTCATTGTCCCATCAGATTGACGACAGTGTTGGATGCTGAGAAATCTGACGTAATGTATGCTGATCCTGACTTGCTGGTTAGGCTGGCCCGCTGGTCTGTCCCTCATTGTCCCATCAGATTGACGACAGTGTTGGATGCTGAGAAATCTGACGTAATGCTGATCCTGGCTTGCTGGTTAGGCTGGCCCGCTGGTCTGTCCCTCATTGTCCCATCAGATTGACGACAGTGTTGGATGCTGAGAAATCTGACGTAATGTATGCTGATCCCGGCTTGCTGGTTAGGCTGGCCCGCTGGTCTGTCCCTCATTGCCCCATCAGATTGACGACAGTCTTGGATGCTGAGAAATCTGACGTAATGTATACTGATCCTGACTTGCTGGTTAGGTAGACCCGCTGGTCTGTACGAAGTTGAAGTACCAGAGCAGCTCATGCCTTGAACTAGGATAGTGCTAGTGGACCACTTGGCGACCTATTAGTGGCAGTCCTGGACTGTTGTTAAGAAACTCCCGTCTTTTCGCCTGGCAGAGAGACTGTAATTTGCCAGTGTGACAATAGTGGAATAATCGTACACAAGATGTTGCAATACAATAATCAGAGTATGACATGGATGCCATCTCTCCTACTGATTGACTGCCACTAAACTAACTGGTCCGTATATTTATATCGGATTGTGGAGAGGCTTTGCTTTGAGACGTCATTCGTAATTACCGAATCAATCCAGTTTATTACGGGTGGTCATCAGTCTCTGACTCCACCAGGTTTGGTTAATGGGTTTGTTTCTGCACCGCAAATACTCCATCATATCAATAATAGGCGTTGTTGAGTCCTATCTTGTGCATGTTACTTAATATTATGAGGGCGACGAAAGCACTTCGGTGTGTACTTGTCTTACACCTTTCCGCCGAGCTAGCTCGCTCTCACACAAGTAATTGTCAATGTCGCACAGTTGGTGACTGACTTAGTCCAAAAGTTTACACCTTGCGGCTGGCTTGTGTTGGGACATTCCTACGCTGAAGGAGTTTGGACTGTGGGGGTTTTTACTCTCCAGTTCCCGTTTTATCTCAATACGTAATACAAGATTAGAAGTCGGTTAGCTCCCGACGTGTTGCCAAGTTCAGTAGACACTTTTCTGCAATAGGCTACTCAAATCTCGTGTCTATACTCGTTTCACATGCGTCAAAAGGCCACAACAAGAGCCGAGGTAGGAGGCATATCCGTGTTTGAAAAAACCCTTCACGTGACTTTTCGCCACTCAGTATATTTGGGGGAACCAAAGCTGTAACACCTAGTTTTATCTTACACTACTGCAAACTGTTGTTTGTGTTTAAGTGTTACATGTTATTAATGAGGTCAGTTAATTCACTAGCTACGTTACGCGTAAGCCGGATAAAAATATGCAGGGGATTGATTGTTAAATAAGATTGTCCTGCTTGGCACACCATCCGATCTCACATCACACTCGAATAGCCATTTTCGTACGTCTGTTATCAGTTTATCTAGAATTACCATATTTATTCATCTT
The DNA here is from genome assembly GCF_023864275.1 of Schistocerca cancellata. NCBI lineage: Eukaryota > Metazoa > Arthropoda > Insecta > Orthoptera > Acrididae > Schistocerca > Schistocerca cancellata. The sequence goes on from NC_064626.1 coordinate 253,871,092, forward strand.
TATCCTACTGTAACTCGTGATGTATTCAGTGTACTGATGGTGCCTCATTGTGTGTTGGATTTTCTATCTTATGGATTTAGCGTTAACTATAACTTTCCTATAATTTTAACGTATCTTTATAGCGTTATTTCGCCATCTTTTGCCGCTCAACCAATTGATCCAGTACCAACGCACAGTATGGAATTTAAAAGAGTTTTCTCGTGGCGGCTGCCTTCCAATATTTCCGCTGCCAACGTCACCGACAGCTCGGGCACTGAGTATCTCATGGTCTCCTCGCCTCTCCACACACCCTGTGTACGTGTTATGTATGGTATCGTTCAGAGATCGCGGTGCCACACCAAAGTCGGCAACGCGAGTCGATACCACAGACATTAGCGAGACAATCCACCAGTTTGAGACCTCAACTAGAGCAGTCAACATTATAGTGAAGGCTCTATGAGTTGTTAAAGCTTCATATGAACTTGTACTGTTGTATATGTGGAAGACTGTAATTCAAGAGTACAGTTCAATAAGCTGTGCATAAAGTGATGCTTTCATAATTAATGGAAGTTGTAAATTATCCAGTATGCCTGTGACAAAGAAGTATGCCAAAGTTCAGCAAATATTTCATTCATTAATGTAATGAAATGAACTGATATTTCATAAGTTAGAGTTTATGACCCACCTCACTGAGAAATCAAAGAACCCACAGTGATGGCTGGACAACAGTAGTTTAGTCGGGTCACAACGTAATATTACAAGCTATGCACGAAGTCGTAATCCACTAATGATATTTCATTTAGACTATTTATCTCGTGTTAAGTTCTCAGTTCGTGCTATATGTTGGTGATTATAAGAAAGAACTTTCTGATTTGTCAGGATACAACAGCCAAAAGTGTTTTGTCGACGATCTCTGTGCCATGGAGTTTAAATTGCAGCCGAAAGGAAACTTCACCAGATGGAGAACTCCCATATAGACAATTCGGTACAAAGCCTAACCCAGAACACACCTCAGGATTACCTGTCGCGTTGATTCACGTCAGAAGGACACCGCCTGCCGTTCGTCACCGGATGAGTGTGCTGCCACGCCTACTTTCGTGCGTGAAGGCAATTTGCTTTATGCAGGACTGGTACCGAGTGCTAAGCTATGTAAGACCGTAATGGGACTGTCAATTATGGTTTTCCTTTCTCATTATTGTGACTGTACGTTAGGCCAATTTTTTGAGCTTAGTACGTACTTGGAATGGTCGAAGCACAGATATTGCCTCTGACAGACGTCTGTGTTTTCGACGATGCAATTTTATTCAATATTTTACACATATACAAAGAGCGAGGTGATTAAGATTCTGGGTAGTGGGTTCAAATTCCAGTGCCACTACGCTGATTTAGGTTAGTCGTGATTTCCATAATTCGCTTCTAGCAAATGTCGGGATAGTTTTTTCGATAAGTTAATCGGAATTTTCTTCCTTACCCTTCTCCTTGGTGGAATCATCTTGTTCTGTAGCAGACTAACGTTACATTGACTGTCAGTTTCTTTCACACCTGAAAACTACTGTCTGAAATGCACTGCAATAAATACATAGACAAGGCGTAGTAGTCATTGTTTCGTGACATGAACTTCTCAGCTGAAGTCACTTCCATCGCAATAAATAGCTTTAAAAAATAAACACACAAACTATGAGAAACGAGAATACCTAGTAACAGTAGTAAGAAATTTATCTAATCTCTCAGTTACGTACCTATCAGCTGCAAATTTAAACATGTATGCCTCCTACAGCGCTATTTTTCTCGAGTCGTCCGTCTTCTGACTGGTTTCATGTCGATTGCTATGAATTCCTCTCCTGTACCAACCTTTCCATCTCAGAGTAGCAATTGTAACACATTTGAAGTATGCATTCCAATCCCCGTCTTCCTCTACTGTTTCTACCCTCTACAGGTCCCTCTAGTACCATACAAGTTATTCCCTGATGTCTTAACAGATGTCCAATCATCCTGTACCTTCTTCTTGTCAGGGTTTTTGGTATGTTCTTTTCCTCATAAGTTCTGCGGAGAACCCACTCATTCCTTACCTTATCAATCAACCCAGTTTTCAACATTCTTATGTAGGACCACAGCCCGATACTAGTAGACTTCTCTTGGCATGGATTGGCCTTTTTGCCAAAGCTAGTCTGCTTTTGATGTTCTCCTTGCATCGTCCGTCATGGTTTATTTTGTTACCTGGGTAGCAGAATTCCTTAAATTCGTCTACTTCCTAATCCTCAACTCTGATGTTAAGTTTCTCGCTGTTCTCATTTCAGCTACTTCTCATTACTTTCCTCTTTCTTCGATTTACTCTCAGTCTATATTATGTACTCATTAGATCGTTCATCCCATTCAGCAGATCATCTAATTCGTCTTCACTTTCACTCAGGATAGCAATATCATCAGTGAATATATCCTTGATATCCTTTCACCTTGAATTTTATTTCTACTGCTGAACCTTCTTTTCATTTACACCTTTGCTTCTTCGATGTATAGACTGAAAAGTCGATGCGAAAGACTGCACCCCCGCAACCCACACTTACAATCTTTTTAATCTGAGAACTTTGTTCTTGGTCTTCCAGTCTTATTGTTCCCTCTCGGTTGTTGTAAATGTTGTGTATTACCCTTCTTTCTCCACATCGTACCACTATTTTTCTCAAAATTTATAACATCTTGCTCCATTTTACATTATCGAACGCTTTTTCGAGGTTGACAAATCCAGTGAACGCTGCCAGATGTGTGTGTCTAAAGATTCGTTGTGCACCAGCCTTTCTGTTTCAGATTAATGACTGTCAATGTACTTCGTACTAGATTAGCCAATGAAAACACTCTGGACAATTTTCTTAAGCCTTACGTGACCAGTCACTCAGGTGAACAGATATGGTCAATAACGGTAATATACCAGTTCACATCACTTAACATTATGAGAGTCCCTAGAGTTTACAACTATAGTTCTTTAATTTATTCCGTAGCAAATTTAAACAAAAACTCATACTGTCAAATAATGTTAGTTTGCACATTACAAGAAATAACGCTATGGTAGATGTACCATACCCACCAATTTTTCACACACACTATTTGCACGAACATATGAGGCTGAAATTCTTCAACAAATTGCCAAAAACAGCTCACTTGATTGCCTTACGTATGTTTAAAGAAGATTTAAAAACTTTGCTAAAAAAGCAAGGATTTTACACACTTGATTTATTCGTGGCGAGTGATTTTCAAAAATTGTGCTTTAAGTAGCTGTACATTTTAGTAAATTGTATCCAACAATCATACGATTGGAACTATAAGAAATATAACTTTTCATAACTGGGATTCACAGTCATCAATTTTTTTTAAAGACATGATGTTTACGCCAGTGACTGTTAAAATTTTTATTTCAGCTATTGCAATTTCGGCCTTAGGCCATTATCAAGTGCAGATGAAATACAAAATGTTTATAAAATACTTTACAAAAATGTCAGAATACACAATGATTTTTCTAAAATATTTTATAAACATTTTGTATTTCATCTGCACTTGATAATGGCCTAAGGCCGAAATTGCAATAGTGGAAACAAAAAGATTAACAGTCACTGGCGTAAACATGATGTCTTTCAAAAAATATAAGAAATATATTCGCAGCTGCGAATGTGGACAACCGTTAGCTGTGTAACGGAATAACAACAATGAAAATTTGTGCTGGACCGTAACTCGAACCCGGATTACACGCTTCTCTCGAGGGTCGCCTTTCCATTGTATCATCCGACCACGCTTCATAGCCAGACCCAAAATCCATACGTCGTCAACCATGTGTCAACAACCTGCACTTTTACATTCATTGTGTATATTACTGTACAGGGGACACTGGAACTCGCTTGCCCATTGTCGGTGGAGAAATACGCTACTGACCATTAAATTTACTATACCAAGAAGAAATGCAGATGATAAACGAGTATTCATTGGACAAATATATTATACTAGAAGTGACATATGACTACATTTTCACGCAATTTCGGTGCATAGATCCTGAGAAATCAGTACCCAGAACAACCACCTCTGGCCGTAATAACGGCCTTGATACGCCTGGGCATTGAGTCAAACAGAGCTTGGATGGCATGTACAGGTACAGCTGCCCATGAAGCTTCAACACGATACCACAATTTACCAAAGTTCATCAAGAGTAGTGACTGGCGTATTGTGACGAGCCAGTTGCTCAGCCACCATTGACCAGGCGTTTTCAGTTGGTGAGAGATCTGGAGAATGTGATGGCCAGGGCAGCAGTCGAACATTTTCTGTATCCAGAAAGGCCCGTACAGGAACTGCAACATCCGGTCGTGCATTATCCTGCTGAAACGTAGGGTTTCGCACGGATCGAATGAAGGGTAGAGCCACGGGTCGCAACACATCCGAAATGTAACGTCCACTGTTCAAAGTGCCGTCAATGCGAACAAGAGGTGACCGAGGCGTGTAACCAATGGCACCCCATACCATCACGCCGGGTGATATGCCAGTATGGCGATGACGAATACACGCTTCCAATGTGCGTTCACCGCGATGTCGCCAAACATGGATGCGACCATCATGATGCTGTAAACAGAACCTGGATTCATCCGAAAAAATGACATTTTACCATCCGTACACCCAGGTTCGTCGTTGAGTACACCATCGCAGGCGCTCCTGTCTGTGATGCAGCGTCAAGGGTAACCGCAGCCATGGTCTCCGAGCTGATAGTCCATGCTGAGCAATGTCGCGATTGGCTACAATCCGACAAAGTCGGAAACGTGATGGTACTACGCATTTCTTCTCCTTACACGAGGCATTACAACAACGTTTCACCGGGCAATGCCGGTCAACTGCTGTTTGTGTATGAGAAATCGGTTGGACTCTTTCCTCATGTCAGCACGTTGTAGGTGTCGCCACCGGCTCCAACCTTGTGTGAATGCTCTGAAAAGCTAATCATTTGCATATCACAGCATCTTCTTCCTGTCGGTTAAATTTCGCGACTGTAGCACGTCATCTTCGTGGTGTAGGAATTTTAATTGCCAGTAGTGAACAATGTTGCATGTCCGAAGGAACTTTGCATCGACATCTGAACAACATTGATACTGCAATATCAGATTAGAGTTACGCGTTTATATGGCTGTAAGTAAGTATAATATACTGAAGACCCAAAGAAAGTGTATCGCGTTAAGGCACCCGCAAACACGTAGTAGTGGTTCAAAGGGCTCTGAGCACTATGGGACTCAACTTCTGAGGTCATCAGTCCCCTAGAACTTAGAAGTACTTAAACCTAACTAACCTAAGGACATCACACATATCCATGCCCGAGGCAGGATTCGAACCTGCGACTGTAGCGGTCGCGCGGTTCCAGACTGTAGCGCCTAGAACCGTTCGATCACACCGACCGGCCACGTAGTAGTGTTGCAACACGATGTGGTATAGAGTAATGTCTGAAATAGTGCTGGAGGTAATTGAGACCATGAATCCTACAGGGCTGTCCATCAATCCCTAAGAATAGGAGGGGGTGGAGATCTCTCCTGAACAGCACGTTGCAAGATATGCTCAATAATGTTGATGTCTGGGGAGTTTGGTGGACAGAAGAAGTGTTTAAACCCAGACGTGCATTCCTGGAACCATCCTGTATCAATTGCGGACGTGTGAGTTGTCGCATTGTCCTAATGGATTTGCCCAAGTCCGTCGGAATTCACAATGGACATGACTGGATGCAGGTGATCAGACGGCATGCTTACGTACGTGTCACCTGTCAGAGTAGTATCTAGGCGTATCAGGGGTCCCATATCATTCCAACTGCACACGCACCACACCATTACAGAGCCTCCACCCTGCTGCCATGCAGGGTCCGTTGATTCATTAGGTTGTCTCCATACCCGTACACGTCCATCCGCTCGATACAATTTGAAACGAGACTAGTCCAACCACGCAACATGTTTCCAGCCATCAACAGTCCAATGTTGAAGCTGATGGGCCCAGGCTAGGCGTAAGGCTTTGTGTCGAGCAGTCATAAAGGTACACCAGAGGGCCTTCGGCTCCGAAAGCCCAAATCGATGATGTTTCGTTGAATGTTTCGCACGCTGACACTTGTTGATGGTCCAACACTGAAATTTGTGGAAGGGTTGCACTTCCGTCACGTTGAAAGATTCTCTTCAATCGTCGTTGGTCCCGTTCTTGCTTGATCTTTTTCCGGCCGCCGCGATGTTGGAGATTTCACGGTACACTCGTGAAATGTTCATACGGGAAAATACCCACTTCATCGCTACCTCGGAGATGCTGTCCCCCATCGCTCGTGCGTCGACTATAGTACCACGTTCAAACTCACTTCAATCTTGATAACCTGCCACTGTAGCAGCACAACCGATGTAACAATTGCCCTTACATAGGTGTTATCGACCGTAGCGCCGTATTCTGCCTGTTTACGTATGTCTGTATTTGAATACGCATGCCTATACCACTTTCTTTGGCGCTTCAGCGCAGTGTCAGTGCTTAAATAGCCGTAAGTAATTGTAAGCTCTAAGACCAGGCAATTAATGTGTAAATGCCTGCACAGTAATATAGTTATTAATATCAACTGTAATACACACACACACACACACACACACACACACACACACATACACACACACACACACAAATATATATGAATTTGGCCAGCTATGGACAGCATACAACTTAAGACTTATGGTGTTTCTTTTTCTTCCGTTCTTCCCAGTACTTCTTCATTTTCTCGCCAACTGCTCGTCTCTACTCATCTGTCCACACTCTCTTGGGTCGAGGTTTTGGCTCATCTTCTTCATAGTTTGTGATTTCTATAAGTAGCCTAAAGTGATTCCTGTCACCTATTATTTCTTCTGTAACACCTATTTTGTTGGCGTCTTTCTTTACTGCTTCTATCCATCCTACAGTTTTTTTCAGCTTACTAACGTAATTAAAAATTTTCTTTGTGATCTGTGTTTCTTCCATTCTCTTTAAATGTCCATAAAATTTTAGCCGTCTCTTCCTCATTTTATCTGTGATCTTTTCTGTATTTTTGTATAGGTCTTCATTTCTCCTTTTAATCCACCTATTTTCCTTGTTTTTCTCAGGACGTAGAATTTTTCTTAGTATTTTTCTCTCTCTTTTTTCTAGATCTCTTAATTCAGTTTTCTTATTCAATGTTAGGCACTCTGATCCATATGTTGCTTGTGCACTAATAACTGAATTATAATGTTTAATCTTCGCTTGTATGAATACTGATTTCTTATTGTAGTAGTTTTGTGTAAATTTATATGCAAATTCTAATTTTTTATTCTTTCTTTATTTGTTGTGTTATCCAGTCCATTGGCTTGGATCCACTCCCCCAGGTATTTGAATCTATCAACTATTTTAATTTGTCCATACTTTGTTTTCATAAAGTTTTCTGTATTATGTTTGTGTTCTATATACGTGGGCTTTTTCATAGGATATTTTTAGCCCAGCCTTTTCAGCAATCTCATGTAACAGATCATTATATATATATATATATATATATATATATATATATATATATATATTTGTGTGTGTGTGTGTAAATAAGTATATCATTAACTATTCATAGGTATTAGGAAGTACACTAGTAAATAAGATTGTACTCTACTCATCCTACTTTTATGCATTCATAAAGCTGTTTTATTAACTGTAACTGACACGTTAGCAAATCTAATTGAATAGAAACGTAATGAACGGCTGATAATAAACACTAAAATATACGTAGTGAAAGCCGGCTGCGGTGGCCGAGCGGTTCTAGGCGTTTCAGTCCCGAACCGCGCGACTGCTACGGTCGCAGGTTCGAATCCTGCCTCGGGCATGGATGTGTGTGATGTCCTTAGGTTAGTTAGGTTTAAGTAGTTCTAAGTTCTAGAAGACTGATGACCTCAGATGTTAAGTCCCATACTGCTCAGAGCCATTTGTACCATTTTTTTTATACGTAGTGAAAACGTTTGTAGCTCCGCATCGTGCAACTGAACGAAAACGAATGATAAGCAAGATGAGACAGTGGGCTGTGAGGGGGCAGGGTAACGTACGGCGTACTTGTTGCGCCCTGCTGTGGGCGGTGCATGTCTGCCACGTCAGCAGGTGTGGCGTGGGCGGGTCCTGACCTCGCCTCGCTCCGCTCCGCAGTCGATAGAGACGCAGGTCAACACTCCCCACACCTCAGCGCGGCCGCTGGTTTGCAAGTCTAGTGGCGGCAGGCCGGCAGCATTCAAAGGGCTTTCCTGGCACAATACCCTGGCCCCGCCTGGCCCAGAGGTTTGTTGGCTCTGGCTAACTTATGCAGCAATGTTTGCTGGTCGATCCCAGGTGCTGAAGAAGCCCATAGACACTGTCGCACTTCATTAATTTATTTAGCATCTGTTTCTCTTACACGATCTCTTGTACAGTAAGAACTATGGAGACAGGAATTGTAGACAAGCACATGAATAAACGAAACGAATAATATGTAAACGCTCAATAGACTGATTTGGTTATTCTAGGATCTCTTCGCAAGCATGTAAATGGCAGCCCTGGGAGATATGTGGCACCATCTACACAACCTTACTGCTGTCACGGTTTGGATAATTTAGCCATCCTCAATTGTTGAGAATTAACGCAGTTCTGCCTGTCCCGCTCGTGTACCGATCCAGGGTTGGGTTCGCCGGACGTCGACGCTCATTGAACGGCACAACCTCTCAAACATACCTGGTGTATCTCGAAGACAAACCGGCCAGAGTGGCCGAGCGGTTCTAGGCGCTTCAGTCTGGAAACGCGCGACCGCTGCGGGCGCAGGTTCGAGTCCTGCCTCGGGCATGGATGTGTGTGACGTCCTTAGGTTAGTTAGGTTTAAGTAGTTCTAAGTTCTAGGGGACTGATGACAACTTAAGTCCCGTAGTGCTCAGAGCCATTTCAGCCATCTCGAAGACATCCTGCTGTCATTACAATCCTGCTCACTAGGTCTCCCGGTAATGAAACACATGTTTCATACACAAGGTCCTTCAGATACCCCCATAGGCAAAAATCGATTGGATGCCCATACGAGTGGCCCACCGCCTCCAACCCAGCGGCCGGGAAAGGTTGCCTGTAGATGTGCCCTTAGATGTGCCCTCACTTGTCTGCTGAAATGCGCGAGGGCACCGTCGTGCTGAAATCGAATGCGGCGACAAATAGATATGGGTATATTATTTAGTATCCCCGGCAGTGCATTTCGCAAGAATAAGAGATACACGCGACCATAAAGTCGGTCCGGGAGAATATACGGTCCAGTTAAACAGTCTATGCCAGCCCACACTTTAAGGGTAAATTTGCGTCGTGAGGCATGCGTACAAGTAGCATGTGGGTTTACATCCGCCCTCTTTTCTAGACTGTCAACGTTCATTACATTATATACTCAGCCTCATGGGCGAACAGAAGACTAGGTGTGAAGCTTTGGTCTGCAACAGAATTTCGAACATCTGGCACCATTTGACATTCACGAGCGCTTTTTTCAGATCAATAAATCCAACGAACGCGTCTTGATTTTGGTTCAGCCGTGCATCCGTTATCAAGCGCAACGACTGAACTGCTCCTCTTGTGTCTTAACCTTTCCTAAAGCCAAACTGATCGTCATCTAACAGAGCTTCGATTTTCTTTTCCATTCTTCTGTATATCATTCTTGTCAGCAACTTGGATGCATAAGCTGTTAAGCAAATTATACGATAATTCTGGCACTTGTCAGCTCTTGCATTGTGTGGATGACGATTTTTTTGGATGTCTATTGGTATGTTGCCAGTCTTATAGATTCTACACAGCAATGTGAATAGTCGTTTGTTGCCTCTTCCCCCAATTATAGAAGAAATTCTGATTGAATAGTATCTATTCCTTCTGCCTTATTTGATGCTAATCTTCCAAACCTCTTTTAAATTGTGATTGTAATGGTGAATCGCCTATATCTGCCCTATCGACTCCTGTTTCTTCTTCCATCAGTCACCAGACACGTTCTCTGGCTCACAGAGGCCTTCAGTGCACTTTCCACATATCCGCTCTCTCCTCGCCATCAACCGTGCAATTTCCAAAGCACTCTTAGTGTTACCGCCCGTGCTTTTAATTTCCCCGATGGTTGTTTTGACTTTTCTATATCTTGAGTTGTCCTTCCGAGAATTACTTCTTTTCACAAGCTGGACATGGTCGCGAATAACACAGTGACGCGAATATAGAATAAATTTCCTTTCCTTTACGTCTGTGGTCACAGTTTTTTTTATCATCAGATTATCGGTTTCGGTCTGTAATGATCATCTTCAGTCTGTTCTATAAGAACATGTACTTAGGACATGGTTTTATTGAACATATCTGAAGATGATCATTACAGATCGAAACCAGTAGTTAGATGACAAAAAAATTTGAGACCACAGACGTAAAGGAAAGCACATTTAATGACTTCTTTTTTGATTTCTTCACATTTTTCATGTAGCTGTTTTGGCTTAGCTTCTCTGCACTTCCTACGCATTTCATTAGTAAGTGACTTGTATTTCTGTATTCCTGAATTTCCCTGAAACATTTACGTTCGTCAATTGCCAAGTTGCTTAGGTAATTCTTGGAAAATAAATTAGCAATATAGGAGTTCGAAATGGCAACGAATTCTAGGAAATTACAAGTTCTGTTTGTACAGAACACACTTCAGTCGCTCTCTTGACTTGCGGACTGATCGGCTGCAGTGAGCTAACGCCCCGCTCACTGGCTGGCCGCATTTGCTGACAACAATGAAACCAACACAGGTAGAAATGGCATATCAAAGAGAGACGAAGAAGGCAACAGAGAAAGGGGAATACCCTGCGTAAAGAGAAAAGAATTTAAAAATCACTAACTTGCAGCTAACAAACAAAAACAGCATTCCTCTCATTTACACGCTCGCATATCCATAGTCTGGGTACCTGTGTCTGTGGTCGTAGTGCTAAGTGAAACATCGATAATGGTGAGTGTAACATCTGTACGTTATTATTCTTATAACTTATGATAAAGCAATATATAGGGTGATTAAAAAAACGCTTACAAACTGACATGGCAGACTGGGCACACACCAATGATCAGTAATCACATAGGAATCGGGGGTTGCAAACGACATGAGAGGGCGCTGCGGTCACGAGAGGGCGTTGCCATAGAAACACAGGCGGAGCGCACGCAGACCGTCGCCATTCGGGCCGTGGAAACGTTGGGAGTAACATGGATAGCTACACCTGCCGCGAATTGGCTGAGATGCATTTGATTTATGGCGCGGCCAGCTGAAATGGACGAAAGCCTTACGATTTTATCGTGCAAAACATCCCGATAGAAAGATGCTGTGCCACGCATCATTCGCCACCCTTCATCGCCGATCGTGCGAAACCGGCTCGTTTTATGTGCACAAGGTGGGTGCTCGTCGCAAACAAACAACAGGGACAGTTTCGACGGAATAAAATGTTCTCTAAAGGGTGCAGCGTACGCCGTCAACAAGTAAACGAGGTGTATCCCGTGCCGCTCACATCCTCCAATCTACCGTCTGGCGTTTTGTACACGATGAAGTACTGCATCCGTTTCATTTCCACGCGCGATGAAAGAAGTGCAGCTAAGCAAATGGGCCACTTTTTTGTGAGCTGCGCAGAAAGTCATTATGTCTGTCGTTTTAAAGATATTTAGATATTTCATCTGATGAGAACTTTCATATAGATCTCTTGCAGTTGGGAGAAGTGTTGGTTCGGCTTTCTCGTAACTAACATTCTTAGCTGTAGTATCTTTTCTCCGTCAAATGATTGTCTATTGTCGTCAAAGACGACAGCATCTTGATGAAATGCATTGAAATAGACGCTACAAGCCAAAGAGTCATTTTAAAACCTCAGAATAAATATCAAATTTGATCGCGCAACCAATACATAGCAGAAAACCTTGAAAGTAAGCAGCGAATAAATGTAAGTAGAAAGCAGACACTGAGTGAAATTTTTAAGTACTACACTCTACCCCTATGTCCTGTGCTTGCCAAACGCTCTACTTACTGGAAGCCACTGAGATCAATAAATATCTGGGACATTGCCTTTACCTGACTTTCAACGATCGCTTCCATTCCGTAAAATGCAATTAATGTTTCAATTACGTCTCCAAATTTTCCTTACTACATATGTTATTCTATTCTTACACTGTGTGTTGTATTTATTTTCTTTTGATTTGAATTTTTTTTCTGAGCTGACACGTAGTGGTTACCGAAATAACTTCTACCAAATATCATAATGTGGCTTTCAGGGTATACGTGAATGTATCCGTGCCATGTGGCTCTGATTGAGGTCTACGACTGTATCGCGAACGTTATAAACAATACTGCTTGCTGACTCAGTGTTGTCTAATAGTAATGATTACTATAGTACCACACTGTTCGGCAGCATACTGCCATCTTAAGGTGTATTTCTATTTCCTACACATAGCCACAGCCTCGTAGAATGAAAGTGATATTATTTATGTCTAGTGACTTACGTGCCAGAAAGTGAAACGTATATTCACTCCATACAACTTCGCCACCTAACTTCACTGGAACACACAATAACAAAAACATTGTCTGCGTGTCGTATGTAGTTACACAAACTAATGCGTAATTAACAGACGAGTGCACGAAGATGGCAGCATGCTATCGAAGCGTATCGTGCTGAAGTAAACATTGCTATTGAACGTAACTGAAGCAGCCAGTTGTGTTCTTTAATTTGATCATAGACGTGAATGTTTTGCTTACATGTAAGTCCTATCTGCAATTATGTGTAATTCATGCTTATCTGTGCAAATCCATGTTAGTTCTAACTTATAACAGAGACAATTCCTCACTTACAATTTCAGTTTAGTTTCAATACCTCAAATTTTGATTCGTTTGTGCAAAATTCAGACATATTAGCTGTGTTTCGCCCTTGACGATTTGCTAAAATTTGTAGTGTTTTCAGTCACAAGTATTTTTGTTAATTTGCTGAAATTATTTAATATTCCAACTTGTTTCGACGAATGACGTCATCAGCAGGAAAAAAGCTATAATACAAGACTTTTAAACCTAAACACATATAGATCGCAAAATATGGGCCATACTTCGACAGATTTGGAATATTTAATAATTTAAGCTAGTTAACAAGGAATTACGATTACTAGCGGCCTCTTTACTTTTACTTTAGTTTAAATGTTTGCGGTCCGCAGCTCGTGGTCGTGCGGTAGCGTTCTCGCTTCTCGCACCCGGGTTCCTGGGTTCGATTCCCGGCGGGGTTAGAGATTTTCTCTGCCTCGTGATGATTGGGTGTTGTGTGTTGTCCTTAGGTTAGTTAGGTTTAAGTTGTTCTAAGTTCTAGGGGACTGATGACCGTAGATGTTAAGTCCCATTGTGCTCAGAGCAATTTGAACCATTTAAATGTTTGCGCTGTGTCTTGGTTGTGCTATAAATGATTACTCTTACTCTGCGACTGTTTGAACTACCCCTTTCGGCTCCAACGTCTGTAAGTGGTACAGCAGTATGCTATTGTCGTAGACGTTGGTAGTTGTTTTCTGACAATCACGTTGTAGGGCCGAAAATCAGTGGACAAGATGAATAAATATTACAGAAGCTTGTATAACTAGTGATAAGCATACAATTAGTTGACGAATAAAGATTTCGACATAATATCATTTAGTTACAAATTTAACAGCTAGATTTTAAGCACGGAGTTTTGATCTTGCACTCAGTTCTGCTTCCATATCGAAATCGGGCAGATTGTAATGGTGGCTCAGGACCTCTGCCCAACTCACTACAAAGTTCTAATTGGACGGATTACATTACTGGTTCTGGATTAGTTACAAGGGCTCCATTCCGTGACTATAACATGACTATCTAATTTGAAGTTATAGCAGTTTCTAGAACAACATATTACACTGTGACCACTTTATGATGAAACGTTAAGGCGAGTTCAACGAAATGAAGGCATGGGAACATTACAGACAGTTTGTGTGTGGCAGTAGAACGGAAACGAGACAGATGAAAAAAGATAAGTAAAGTGTACATTATTTCGAAAGCAGTCACCGTACCTGTTAATACATTTATTCCACTGTGAGGAATGACGGTCAATGCTTTCATGGAGAAATGTCTGCGGTTGGCTACGGAACAGTGAATGTACCCAAGCGTGCATCTCTTCGTCTGAAGGAAATCGACGGCCACGAATGTCTATCTTCAAGGCTCCATTGTACATTCATTGTACATCTTCGAAGACGACGACTCCATCGGCAAGGTGTTAACCAGAGCTGAGGAAATTCGGCAGTTAGCTGGACGCCGCACGCTGCAGGCTCGTGAAAACGATCGCCGAAGGTATGACGCGAACCACCACCCTGTTGTCTACCAGCCTGGTGACCTCGTCTGGATCTTCACTCCTGTTCGGAAGGTTGGCCTCTCTGGGAAGAATGGACTTTATAAGATTGTAAGACAGTTATTACTTGTGAACTTGAAGATTTCGACCAGGCGCAAGTCGACGAAAGATCAGAGATACAGTCCGCGTCCTTCGAATGAAGCCCTACAAGGATCCTGCCGCCCAGGGTAAATTCGAAGCTCCAGCGACAGGGAACAAGCCAAAAGGTGACGAACAGCGTGGCGGCAAAAGAAGTCCTAAGAAGATCACCCCCAGGGTGAGCATCAGTCATCGGGAGTCGGAGCATGCAGGACCTATGACTCGTTCCCGGACTAGGAGGACGTAACACCGAGACGCTGTTCTCTTAAGGAGGGAGCAATGTCGCAGAAGAAGCTGAGTAGCACCGTCGTTATGATACTAAACTGTTGTATGGAGGGTCAGGAGTTCAAAACTCACCTGGACTGTACAATTTTAATTTATATATTCGGTTCAAGTACATTCTAGAAGTATCCACAAATGGCAAGAATCATTGTATTGGAATGTTCTGTAGCTGTATATATACTGTATGTGTTCTGGCCCGTGCTCCGCGCTAATGTATGTACAAGTGCTGAATAAATCTTCTTTATCTGAAGTTAGTGTTCGTCATTCATCTAATTACACCTTCTTCTACGTGACAATATGGAAACAGAACGGAGAGAGACCAGGACTATATGGAGAACGAGTAAGGGATTCCCAGCGAAATTTCTGCAGCGTACTCGAAACAAATGGAAAAATGTGGGCTGGTACAGGCTCGATCCATCCCCCTGCGTTTTTCCACGTGGAAGTTGAACGACTTGTCTCCCTGTAGGATAGCTGTTTTACCGTTATGACGACTATTTTTGCATTAGGAAACAATTTACTTATTTTTGTCTATCTGGTTCTTTTTCATTTTACATACCACACCCGTTTAATGCTTCATGGCGCTATAGGGTGTTGATTGATTACTACGTACACTGACAATAGAAAAATCACCGTTGACAACGTGTCTTAGGTATTTCAAATTCTCAGGAGAGCATGATTCTCTTTGGTGGGATGCTACTAAAATATTTTAGCTACTTCCTTCTTTGAAATATGCACATACACTTAAAGTGCGAACAAAGGTCACTGAATACGGTCATAACATTTATGGATGGGAGATGTTCAATGAATGTGACAGCGAAACACAACTACTGGTTTTTTAATGCAATGCGACATTCTCCGTTTTCGTACATCATAAACTGTGTACAGCTGTATCTTGGATACTATTAAGAGTAAAGCATATGTGTATAAATAGATTCCCTTTCAGAATGATCTGTATTACCGTCTTTCTTGTGGAACACCTTATATTTTGTAATAATCTCTTCACTTGATTTCAGTTTCATAACCATTTCCGTCGATATAGGCAAAACAACATACCAATGAATTATAAACCATGCAAGAGAGTAGACAATCAAAGAGTAACAAAACGAAAGTGTAAGCTACGAGTATGTATAGTATTTTCCTGTAACTGACAGTAATGATTGTACATGCACTCTTTGTCAACATCCCTAGACGAAATGAGCAACTATTGGTTTTAAAAAGAGTCTTTCTGAACTCTAATCGAGATGTAAGTTACTAGATATCATTGATTACGTTTCTTGCGGATTTCTACGATCATTTCAGCGGATTCTTGAGAATATACTCAATTTCGGTACAGATTGGTGTATAGAAACTGTTCGCGGCAAACGTTTCCGGAACCTAAGGTACTGTAATTCTGCTAATACCCAGTTGAACTTTATAAAGTTCTCACTAATCGACGTATAATCTACCGTAGTAGCTATGTTAATTACAGAGCTACACTTTTTCAAGTGATTTTCACAAGTATACACCGTCCTTCCAGTAAGTACCAAGAGTGATCTCATTTTTTGCGTGTAAGCGACGTCACTGCAGAAGCTACAGTGGCAGCTTGAACTCAAACTGTAAACAACAGATGTTCATTCAACCAGTAAATTGTGAGAAGACAGTGCTAAGTAGTGTACTTGTTACCGTTGTGTGTCAATGTTGCTGTGTCACAAATCACAATGGAGCAACATCTCAAGCTCGGCTGTGTTCAAGACATTTTCCAGAATGTTTTGAAGAAGAGAAAGCGTGTGAAAAGTTTGTCCCGCACTCGTTGACTCCAGAACAAAAACAATAACGCGTGGATGCGTGCCTTGATTCAATTGAAATGAAAAATGCGGACAATTCGTTTCTGGAAAATAATTGCGACTTATGACGAGACTTGGTGTTATCAATACGAATCTGCAGCAAAACGAAAAAGTGCAAAAATCCACGTGAAGTGTCAACGGTTTGACAACAAGCCAACGTGCCGCCCGACTTGGTCAACATTCCAAGAAGGACTTCTCTGACAGTTTCAAGTGGTTGTACGGACGTTCTGCGTTCTGTACGTAGTACTCAATGGAGGGGAACTAGGTAGAATAATTCAAGCATTAAAGCCACCATCTTAAATTTTCTCTCTATTTTATTAATCAACTATCGAAGGTTTTTGAACTGCTGGTAGTAAATAAATAAGTATATTCGGATAATTTACAGTATTTAGATCCTAGGATTTGTTTTGAACAGCCAGTTATGCGGATATTTTTGGTTTCACACCCAAATCCGTAGATACGTAGCGTCAGATAAGAGGGTAAACAGCGTACCATACCGCCGTGATATCCGTATGAATGGGCAACAGAGAAAATGTAGCTTTCTATTCTGCTTGTGTAGTTCGTGTGTATCGAGAGATTGTTCATTTGAAAAAAGGAATGTCTATCACAACTTAAGAGAAATTACATATTCTGCTTCTTTATAGAGGATGCAGGAGACACATGAGGGCAGTACTTGAGTTGTATGAACGATAGCACCCTGACCACAGAATAGGATTAGCTGTGTAGTGAGCATTTCGATGGGCAGAACACAACTTTTCTCGCCAAAAAACATTGCCTCAAACATCATGGGACTATGGGGTGACGTACGGTCTGCCCCCGAGCGTCAAGCAGATTTTGAATACCATTGCATCGCTAGTTCGTTAGTACGGAAGAAAATGAAACGTATTTGTGATATCCTTTCGTTTGGACATGTCCAAAACAACAGACTCAGTTTTGATCCTGCATCCACTATGAATGAAGACACAAAGGAATTAATGACATTAACTGCCAGTGGGCAATGATTTACATAAGTGGGAAAATTGAAAATTTGTGCCGCACCAAGATTTGAACCTCTGTCTCCTGCTTAATAGGCAGATGTGCTGACCACTGTACCATCCAGACACAGTGGTCACCGTAACTGCATGGACTACCCTCACGCTTCTCATCAGAAACATATTCTCCATTTATCCACAAGCTTCTAATGTAGTGCTATTGCTCATTATCTTCTTTACTCTTGGAATTTCGCAAATTCACTATGAGTCCGAATGTGGTCTGCAACCGCCCTTAATGATCATTGGCCAACCTCGCCTTAATTATGTAGGTGGTATCTGTTCTGGACATGTCCGGAACAACAGATACTGCATATTTAATTAAGGCGACTATGGCCAATCATCACTTGAGTGCGGATGCATACCGAGCTCAAAATCCTAAGGTATTCAGTGAAATGCTACGAGGAATGATGATGATGTGTGCATAAGTTGAGAATTTGGGTCTGATGGAAATAACTTTCCCCATTAATTTAAATCAATGCCCACTGCCAGCTAATCTAATTAATTCCTGTGTGTCTTGAAAATGAAACGATCGTATGACATTAGTGGCGACAGACCCCATCTCGCGTTGTTCACCTGCCTGATAGAAGTCTTTCTATTTGACGCTTCTTTGGTGTTATGTACGTCTTTGCGATGAAGATGTCACGAAGTGGTTAGGAAAACAAAAAAAAACCATTCCCCAAGCGAAGAAAATTTCCGATGCGGCCGCTAATCGAACCAGGCACACGGCGGTCTATCGGCTGCGATGCTAGCCACTAGACCGTGAGCCCTATAGATGTCGTCCAAACGTTCGCGAGGCTCACTGGCATCTTAAAAAATTTGCATTTGATATCTGGAGTGAACTTGGCTAAATGCTTTGAAGAAATAAACGCAAGGGCTCTTTGCTTGTTCGTGACAAGTATGAGAGCTATGCTTACTCTTTTTTTTACTATAGGAAAAAAGGGAAAGTCGCCGCTTTTTTTAGGTTTCCTACGCACTTTATCCTATTCCCGACGCTCTGCTTTAATGAGTTACTCTAAGGTGGCATTGTGAAACGGCTTCCTAGTGAACCAAATTATGGCATGCAACACATTATCGATTTATACACTTTAAAATATTTTTAGGAACTTTTTGGTAAAATCTTGTTAATGTTCGTACGTCCTTAGGGAAATTGAAAATTAATAGCATATAATCATTTTGTTTGTCATAGGTACTGCTAATAAAGTTTCATATTTTAACAACCCTGTAATAAGCATAACATTTTGCAGATCTTTATAATCCCTCACTACTGAATTATCTGACACCTATCTCTTAAAAGTAGGTCATGCAGCCACAAAAACATGCGCTATGTTATTACCGCTATATTGCGCTGTTGCGCTGTATGTAGATATTTGTTGAGACGCAAAGCAAGACATTCTAATACAAAAACCGCGATTAGACCTATATGGTACTTACCTGTTACAAATAATTTTTGTGTTTTGAAGTACCTGTAGCATCTGCAACAATGCACCATAGCTGTTACTAACGAATCTGTTTCCCGCGCCCGGGTTCCCGGGTTCGATTCCCGGCGGGGTCAGGGATTTTCTCTGCCTCGTGATGACTGGGTGTTGTGTGATGTCGTTAGGTTTAAGTAGTTCTAAGTTCTAGAGGACTGATGACCATAGATGTTAAGTCCCATAGTGCTCAGAGCCATTTGAACAAATCTGTAAAAGCAGGGAATACAGAGTCATACTAAAGTTTTGGTTTTAGCGTTAAATACACTACTGGCCATTAAAATTGCTACACCACGCAGATGACGTGCTACAGACGCGAAATTTAACCGAGAGGAAGAAGATGCTGTGACATGCAAATGATTAGATTTTCAGAGCATTCACACAAGATTGGCGCCGGTGGCGACACCTGCAACGTGCTGACACGAGGATAGTTTCCAACCGATTTCTCATACACAAACAGCAGTTGACCACCGTTGCCTGGTGAAACGTTGTTGTGATGCCTCGGGTAAGGAGGAGAAATGCGTACCATCACGTTTGCGACTCTGATAAAGGTCGGATTGCAGCCTATCGCGATTGCGGTTTATCGTATCGCGACATTGCTGATCGCGTTGATCGAGATCCAATGACTGTTAGGGAACGCCGTGCTGGATCCCAACGGCCTCGTATCACTAGCAGTCGAGGTGACAGGGATCTTATCCGCATGGCTGAAAAGGAACGTGCAGCCACGTCTCGGTCCCTGGTGAACAGATGGGGACGTTTGCGAGACAACAAACATCTGCACGAACAGTTCGACGACGTTTGCAGCAGCAGGGACTATCAGCTCGGAGACCATGGCTGCGGTTATCCTTGACGCTGCATCACAGACAGGAGCGCCTGCGATGGTGTACTCAACGACGAACCTGGGTGCACGAATGGCAAAACGTCATTTTTTCCGATGAATCCAGGTTCTGTTTAAAGCATCATGGTGGTGGACGTTACATTTCAGATATGTTACGACCCGTGGCTCTACCCTTCATTCGATCCCTTCGAATCCCTACATTTCAGCAGTATAATGCACGACCGCATGTTGCAGGTCCTGTACGGGCCTTTCTGGATACAGAAAATGTTCGACTGCTATCCTGCCCAGCACATTCTCCAGATCTCTCAGCAATTGAAAATGTCTGGTCAATGGTGGCCTAGCAACTGGCTCGTCACAAAACGCCAGTCTCTACTCTTGATGAACTGTGGTATCGTGTTGAAGCTGCATGGGCAGCTGTACCTGTACACGCCATCCAAGCTCTGTTTGACTCAATGCCCAGGCGTATCAAAGCCGTTATTACTGCCAGAGGTGGTTGTTCTGGGTACTGATTTCTCAGGATCTATGCATCCAAATTGCGTGAAAATGTAATCACATGTCAGTTCTAGTATAATATATTTGTCCAATGAATACCCGTTTATAATCTGCATTTCTTCTAGGTGTAGCAATTTTAATGGCCAGTAGTGTGTAAGTGTTTCGCTTGGTCCCACAGCATATTTGACAAGCAAAATAGTGCAAAAATAGCACTTACCTTTTTCAGGCGCATGGTGGTTTCAGGAGGCTGATAATACTGTAGTTCTCCAGTCTTACATTGGGCAAAAGAACGCACATGGAACTTAATGGCTTGGCTCTGAGCACTATGGGACTTAACATCTGTGGTCACCAGTCCCCTAGAACTTAGAACTACTTAAACCTAACTAACCTAAGGACATTACACAACACCCAGTCATCACGAGGCAGAGAAAATCCCTGACCCAGCCGGGAATCTAACCCGGGAACCCGTCGGAACTTAATGCGTGTGTGTGTGTGTGTGTGTGTGTGTGTGTGTGTGTGTGTGTGTGTGTGAGTGTGATTGTGAGTGTCGTGAGACAGAGAAACTGAGAGAAGGACAGAGAGAGGGGGAGAGAGAGAGAGAGAGAGAGAGAGAGAGAGAACCATTACTGAATGGGGGATCGTAAATTGTGACGTAATGGAACATGGCGACGAATTTCCATTGTGGGTTTGTACGTAATGACGTCAGGCCACAGGCTAGCCTGACCTGCAGGTGAGTATTAATTCATTGCTCGGACACCGGTCAGTCGCTAGGAATGGCTTATCTGCTGGCGGAGTTGGCCAGGTGCATTATACAGGCAGGGCCGCCGTGTAGCTGGCGGTAGGCGGTGGGGTCGAGGGCGGAGCTGCACTTCGTGTGCCGGCAGCGCGGAACGCTTTCAGAGCCGCCTCATCGATTAGTTTGCAAGCCGTCCCAAATGTGAGCTAGAACTCGACTTAGAGGCGAGAGCCGAACTGAGATGAAAATTGTGTGCCTCTTCTTTTCCTTCCGCTCTCGCAAAAAAAGGGCTACGCGACAATTTCAAATCTTTCTGTTTAATCTTTTGCTTTCCCTCCTATATTCTTTCATCTTTACGCCAGGTCTCTTATACGAGGACTATCCACAAAGTACATTACGTTTTGGAATTAAAAATAAATAATTGGAATTTTTTTTATTATATACAGTTGAAAGCCACACTTAAATACTACTTTTCTACATATTTGCCATTTAAATTAAGGCACTTATCTTAGCGATGGACGAGCTTGGAAATTCCTTCGTCGTAAAATTCGGCCGCCTGCGCCTTCAACCACGTGGTTACCTCTTCTTGAAGCTGTGGGTCGTCATCAAAACGCTGCATAGCCAACCACTTCTTCATTGCAAGGAAGAAGTGGAAGTCGCTCGGTGCCAGGTCGGGACTGTACGGCGGATGAGGAAACAACTCCCACTTAAAAGGTTCGAGAACTTCACGAGTGGCATTTGCCGTGTGGGCCCGGGCGTTGTCGTGAATCAGCAAGATCTTTGAGCCCAACTTTCCCCTGCGCTTGTTTTGTATTGCTCTTCTGAGATTGTGCAGAGTTTGGCAATACATTTGAGAGTTTATTGTAGTGCCTCTTCCCAGGAAATCCACAAAAATCACACCTTTTCTGTCCCAAAAGAAGAGGTAACCACGTGGTTGAAGGCGCAGGCGGCCGAATTTTACGACGAAGGAATTTCCAAGCTCGTCCATCGCTACGATAAATGCCTTAATTTAAATGGCAACTATGTAGAAAAGTAGTATTTAAGTGTGGCTTTCATCTTTATATAATAAAAAAATTTTCCAATACTTTATTTATTTTTAATTCCAAAGCGTAGTGTACTTTGTGGATAGCCCTCGTATCTTTCTTCGAACCATTTCACACCTTTTGCCTTATTGCCTCTTCCGTGGAATCCTTGTACATTTGAAACTTTTCTTCTGAAAATATCTTTTTCTGTTGCTTCTTGTGCTTTTGTGTTAATTACTTCCAATCTTTTTGGTTTCTCGGATCCAGCTTATTTTTAAATCGAGACACTTGAAAATTTGTTTTGTTTATCTGCGTCACTACTGCAGTGCTTCTCAGTTTTTCTCAAACCATTATCCCTAATGTTAGCTTAATCACCCCGCTCTCTGTCCCCTCTCCCCCCTCTCCCTGCCCCACACAACTCCTCATCTCCGTCATCAACATCAGTGCCCAACTAAACTTTAGAATGAAAATGAAGTTCCTCTGAACAATTCAGTTTTTAAAGTGATGAAAGATAAATGATATTTAGTTTTCGTAAGTGTTTTGTTTTATTAAAGCATGAACTAATTAGTCAGCTAGACAACTGGTATTGCTTATTTTCGAAAACCTTTGTTTTAGAATCATGAAGGAATTCTCATTGCATAGCGGTTTCTGCCTGCAACTTCTCCTCAGAAATAAAAACTAACTATCGATACTGAGACTAGGCACATGTTACAAAACACATTTCCTACACCACTCTTCTCCCTAGCAAGACTTGCTTCACCCACAGCCTGAATTCCCATTTAAAATCAACCAAATTAAAATGTATGTATTATAATTACTGCTCGTAAATCAGTTGACTGCTGGACTCCTTGCTTCTGAAATGACAAAAATTGGAGCACTGCAGGCTGGCAATGGTTTGTATCTGACCATTGCGATGAACAATAACTATAATAATAATAATAAAATAATAATAATAATATAGGACCTGCAGCAATGTATTAGCCATTGCGTAGTTATCGTCGTGCTGTCAGTTCGTTCACTATTGCGAATTGAATAATGGAGTAACTTCTGACCTGCTGTGGGAACTGTCTACAACTCGGAGAAGCAATTTTCATGAAATATTTAAGCACATGTAATACGTATGTCTCAGTTTTCCTGCCATAGATCCGTGGTGCAAACTATGTGCGTAGTGGGCGGACTACTTGAGGAAGATGTTCATAGAATTGTTACACAAGCTGTAACCCCCATCACAACGTCTCACGCATTAATACCGATATTTGAAATAAACAAAGTTTAATTATCGATAACTTATGTGGTTACATAAGTACTTACGAAATTGTGATCTTTCAGAAATAATTTAATTTCGTGTTCAAAACACAATTGAAATCTTTCGTTTTTACCCCTCAGCAAATTTCATTTTAGCCCTGAGGGCGCAATACACCCAGGGTGTTGCAAAATATGCATGGCTACGTTACGTGGATGGTAGTTTCAGTGTTTGGCCACACGGAGAGAAACGCCGCAGTACTGCCACAGCAACTCCTACAAATTTATCCTAAAAGCTGTTCCACCGTGGAATCAAAGATCGTTGCGGTTTAGTGTTCATCAAGTCCTACTCTACAGACAACCCAATGGAAAATTAGTACACAAAGTTTACACAATACCCAAAAATACAGGGTGATACTTGTATGCAGATTCTCAACCCCACCCTGGTCAAACAGGAAGTTCCCAAAAAAACTGGTTCAAATGGCTCTGAGCACTATGGGACTTAACATCTGTGGTCATCAATCCCCTAGAACTTAGAACTAATTAAACCTAACTAAGGACATCACACACATCCATGCCCGAGGCAGGATTCGAACCTGCAACCGTAGCGGTCGCGCGGTTCCAGACTGAAGCGCCTAGAACCGCATGACCACAACGGCCGGCAGGAAGTTCTCAGGGGGCTGGCTGCAGTAACATTGTGTTAGTGACGAAGCTAATATAAAACAAGAATTAAGTCATCTAAGAAAACCATTAGCATTAAACGGCTATGATGCTAAGTCAATAGGCATAGCCCGGAAACGTAAATTGAGGGAGGAGGGGACACAGCACCACAGTAACTGGTGTTGATACTGTGCATAAAGCGTGACCGAACGCGTCAGGAAGATGCTCTCTCATAAGGTCAAAAGTCCGTTTCCTCAAGTAGCCATAAAATAAAACATATGATAAGGCAGCAGAACAAAGGCGAACCAGAGGTGCTACAGATAGCTAACAGATACGATATTTGATGCAAATGTGAAAAAGTGTACCTAAGGCAAACAAGTCATGCAATTAAACAACGGGTAAAAGAGCACGAATGACATGGACGCCTCGAAGGAATTTAATCGTGACGATGACTTTAGCCTGGCTGCAAACAGTGCAACGAGGACGCCACTTGCCTATGAAAACAAGCACAGGGAACGCGCTACTTATACCCCGCCCTTCACCCATTAGCACACCGGTGAATGCTTCCGTCTATCACGGCAACTTCGTTCAGTCTCCAAGATGAGATTTACGGCAATAAGAGCGCGAAATACTCACCTTAAATTTTCTAAAGTGCGCCAATGTGCATCTTGTTCTCGGAAGAAGGCCCCAGCAAAAACGCCGAAACTTCGGATCGGTGGGTTCTGGCAAGAATGACGCGGTTCCAGAGGTCAAGAGCTTATCGTATCACCGAGAACGGCCAGGACAGACAAAATTTTTGTGATAGTATGCCTCCTTTACTGTTTCCAGAAATTCATAAACGTTGCCCAAGATCTCTTGTGGCTAAAGGATATTTCAGACGAAGATTCCAAGAAGTTTCGTAACTGGATTCATAATTTTAACGCTTTAGTTGCTCTACATAGTTTCTTTCCACTTGAGTACAACGCGCAGAACGTCCGTACAACCATGTGAAAGTGCCAGAAAAGTCGTTCTTTGTGCTTTTGTTCAACTCGTACCTCACATGGGTCTGACAGTCGGTTATGTCGTCTTAGCATTGACCCTTAATGTGAATTTCTGCAATTCATCGTTTTGTGGTGGATTCGCATTGATTACACGGAGTCTCGTCATTTGAGATGATTTTTTCCAAAAAAGAATTGTCGGCGTTTCGCATTTAAGCAAGTCGTTGCAGGCTTCCACATGTCGTCGGTTTTGTTGCGCAGGAAAGGTGTGATGGACAAATTTTACACGCACTTTTCCCTTTTTCAAGGCCGTCTGGAGAGAGTCTGGAACACTTTGTTTAAAGGTATTGCTTGTAGTTTCAACATGTGGCATTCAGTTACAACTGGCCGACATGATTTTCTGTACGGATTCCGCATTGCACCATTGATGTCATGATATGTGCCTCCTCTTCCACAAACTTCGGGTGGCCTTCGTCACCGCATTAGCAACAGCAGTGAAAGCCATAATTTCAGACATCTCGCGAAAGTATAGGGCGAGTTTGATTATCGTTGGATGTTTGTCGTGTGCCCAGTGGAGGGTACATTGATCATTTGTGAACGGTTAATGAAGACATTAAAATAAATGTCGTTTGACTAGGGTCTCCTGTTGGGTAGACCGTTCGCCGGGTGCCAGTCTTTCAATTTGATGCCACTTCGACGACTTGCGCTTCGATGGGGATGAAATGATAATGATTAGGACAACACAAACCCAGGCCCTGAGCCGAGAAAATCTCCGTTTCAACCGAGAATCGAACCCGGGCCCTTAGAATTGACAATTTGTCACGCTGACCACTTTTTTTATCTCATTTTTTTCTATATTGTTCGTTGAATTTGTTCGGGGTGGACTGACTGACCACTCAGCTATCGGGTGCGGAATAATGAAGACATTGCTTTTAACATACGTAGGGACTTCAGAAAGTACGAGTACGTTTCACATGTCTCGCCTCACTAAGACGTCTGCGCAACAAGACTGATGCATTTTCAGAGAAAAAAGTGCACGTTCTGCATTTCCAGCAGACACAGTTCTGCTGCTGTACGGATAACAGATGCTTCACAGTATGGGAGTGAGATTAGGCGTCAACTGGATACGTATTCCAGAGCTGAAGTAAGCAGGATAGTAGTTCCAGGGGACGAAATGTCTAAATTGCACACGCATTCACTGTGGAATTCTGGGGGTACATGGATATAATGCAACGTCGCGTGCAGCTGTAGTGAAATGTTGCAAAACATTTGACTAAGGTCACACAGACTTGGGTGATGCTGTCGGAGAAAGAAGGCCATCGACATCGACCACAGTGCTTAGACAATCGAGAAACTGAGCCGCAGCTGTCGCTGTGTGACTGTCACGGACATTGTTCAGCAGGTATGCATCTCAACAGGCAGTGTTCATTCCATCTCCGGAGACAATCTGCTGTATCGGATTCCATCTTCGCTGTCGCCTGCACACAAAGGCGCAAAATTTATGACGTCTCTGGACTTCCTCGAAGACAATTTCCCAAGATGCATATTAGATGTGTGTCCAATCATTTCACACCTCTAGCAAAGGGATCTCGTACGGATTGGAGACGCACCTCATCGGCTCTGCAGAAGAAATGAAAAATTGTGTCATCAGCAGGGAAAGTCATCGTCACCGTTTTCTTCGACTGTGAAGGAGTTGTGTGTATAGTGTTCGCGGCCAGGTAACAAACATTGATGACGATTAGTAATGAGTCCACAGCTCGTGGTCGTGCGGTAGCGTTCTCGCTTCCCGCGCCCGGGTTCCCGGGTTCGATTCGCGGCGGGATCAGGGATTTTCTCTGCCTCGAGATGACTGGGTGTTGTGTGATGTCCTTAGATTAGTTAGGTTTAAGGAGTTCTAAGTTCTAGGGGACTGATGACCATAGATGTTAAGTCCCATAGCGCTCAGAGCCATTTGAACCATTTGATTAGTAATGTGTACAACGGCATCGCTGCTCACCGCCATAAAAATGACAAGAGGCATGGAAAATTAACCAATGGTATTGTTCTCCTGCACGACAGTGCAGTACCTCACACGGTGCGCACTACACAAGCTTTTCTTGAGCATGTTACAGGATGAGGTAAATAGAAGTAGCCTGGAGAACAGAGCTCCAGCGTACAAGAACACAGCACACGATAGGAAATACAGTACTAACCTGACTGTAGCAGATGCTGAAAATGGCCACCACTCATCTCTTGGCGCTTTTGGGCTCTGGTCAGCAAGCTGCTGAAGGCACCTCGAAGCTGGACTGCTGGAATTACTACAGTCTTATCCGAAATGTTCTCCTGCAGTTCTTGCAGACTATGAGGCTTGTTGCGATACGCCTTAGACTTTAGAGCTAATCACGAAAAATAATCGCACACTGACATATCAGGTGACCTTCGACCGCAACCAGACTGACCTCTGCTAACAACTCTGTCATGCACGGAGGCTGTATGAATGTTCTCCAAGGTTCTGCCGGCTGTAGGGACAGTTGCTCCATCCTGCTCAATTAACTGTACTACAAACGGCTTCAAAATATTGGCAATGTAATGCGCGGAAGTCAGCATCAGGTGAAAGAAGATGGTACCAATAAGGCGGCAGGTAGACATTCCACATCAAACCCCAACTTTCTGATAATGCAATAGTGTTTCGTGGAAGTTATGAGTAATCTCCGCTGTCTATATATATTCAATATACATATATATACTCAAGTGAACATATATACTCAAGTGAACATACATACGTACATATATACTCAAGTGAACCCAGGCTTCGTCAGATCTAAACAACGGATCTATCTCCGAGACTTTCTTTGTTATCTCGGTAAACAGTCACTCAATAAACTGGAGGCGCTGAGGAGCATCTGCTGGTTTTAATGCGTGCACAACAGACAATCGGTCTCTTGCGACAGGCGTCGGGTTGATTTTGTAGGACTCTGAAGAATTTTCTGGTGGACTGCAGCCATATTTTCTGGTCTGCGGGTACGTTGTGGAATGTTTTTTGACTTGTTCAAAATAGATCCTGTCTGTCACCTTTTTCGGACTAAACGTTGTATGACACTCTTTGCTGGCACTTTGACACCATTAAACTTCTCAGCAAACAACTTATTTCAATCCAGCCAACTTAACAAGCATGCACGAACAACCTTGCGGTATTTTTGACGATTACGAGAGGACTTCAAAACGTAAGTTACGCATTGTTATGGCAGGCTAACGACTTTGTTGGCACGTAAATTTCCATAAGGAATACTCGCTGCTCCACTGTGAGTACCATCGCACCCTTTGCACTGCTCCACTGACACTGATACAGCCCGCACTACTATACACTCTGAACTAGTGTGCGCGTCACGGAGTATGATTATAAGCATACATTCGCGTCTAATCCTATCCACTCGTCCGCGCCACTTTTATTTGCTTCAGTCTATAGATGGGAGGTTTGGAAGTACCCGCTACACAGTGCAGATCTTGCACCACTTGCACCACACGATTTCCATCTTTTCGGAAGCTGAAAGAATATTTGTAATGAGAAGGAGGGTGGAAAGGAGGGAGAAGAGATTTTGCTACAGTGAGAGGGTTCACAGAGGACGCTGGAATGGTTTTGTGACGGAGAGGCTTTCTACCGTCGAGAAACTGAACGACTGGTAGAACATACCGATCATTGTTTACAGTGATGTGGTGACTAAATGGCTGGTTCAAATGGCTCTGAGCACTATCCGACTTAACTTCTGCGGTCATCAGTCCCCTAGAACTTAGAACTACTTAAACCTAACTAACCTAAGGACATCACACAGATCCATGCCCGAGGCAGGATTCGAACCTGCGACCGTAGCGGTCGCGCGATTCCAGACTGAAGCGCCTAGAACCGCTCGGACACATCGGTCGGCTGTGGTGACCATGCTGAAATCTAGTGTCGTGTATCTTGATACTTAGAAGTGAAGTACAACGTTCAATAAAAGTTGCTTGACCTGCCATTACAATGCGTAACTTACCTTTTGAAGTCCTCTCATAATCGTCGTAATCGTAAAAAATACCGCAAGGTTGTTTGTGCTTGTAAAGTCGGCTGGATTGAAATAAAAATTTTACAGACCTCTACGTAAGTTAACGGTCACCCCAAATACCTATATCCATTTATGTAGGACATATAGTCTTTTGAAATTGGACGAATCTCTATGAATCATAAATGCGACGACGGAAAAAAATTGCAACGTCAAAACAGAGTTGTCGATATAAACATAAGTTGCTAGGCGTGTTTTTACCTCGGAAAGATGTCTATTCAAATTTCCCGCCAATCGCATAAGAGTGGCGCTAGTAGTGCCATTATGAGGATGCAAATTACATTTGCTTTAAATGCACGCTGTAACGATCTTCACCTTTAGTTACTTTTGACGTGGTGAGTTGATGTCAGTCAAGAATACCTTTAAGGCAACAAAAACGCCATTATCAACAACTCACTGAGTTTGAACAAGGTCATATAAAGGACTACGAGAAGCTGGATGTTCCTTCTGCTATACTTCAGAAACACTTGACAGGAAACTAGCCACTGTACATGATAATTGTCAGAAGTGGTCACGGGAATGTGTGGGCGCAAGAAGAGCGTGCTCCGGACGGTCACTTGGCACTACCAAGAGCGAAGACCAACATGTTTGGCGCATGGCTCTGGGGCATCGTACTGCATCAGCAGCAGCAATTTGAGCAGCAGTTGGCCCAAAGAACTGTTACAAATACGTTACTTCAAGGACAACTCCGAGCCAGACGCCCTGTAGAGTGCGTTTTACTGACACCAAACCACCGCCATCTGCCACGTCAGTGGTGTCAAGTGAGAGCTGATTGGAGGGCAGGGTGGAGGTCTGTTGTGTTTCCTGATGAAAGCTGGTTCTGCCTCGGTGCTGTTGATGGCCGTGTGTTGATTAGGAGGAGGCCAGTTGACAGCCTGCAGCGAAAATGTTTGCGTGCTGGACACACTGGACCTACATCTGGAGTTGTGGTGTGAGGTGTGGTTTCATATGATAGCAAAAGCAATCTCGTGCTTTTTTCCGCGCTTCCTGACTGCAAATCTGCGTGTCGGACTGGTGACTCGAACTGTTGCGCCGCCATTTGTGAACAGCATTCCGGGGGGTGTTTTCCAACAGGATAATGCTCGCCCACATATCGCTTTGTAAACCAACATGCTCTACGGAGTGCGACATATTGCCTTGGCGTGCTCGATCACCAGATTTGTCTCCTATCGAGCAGGACATCATCTGACGATAAATCCGGCGTCATGAATAAACAATATTGACCGCGCAAGTGCAACAGCGTGAAACTCCTTCCCATAAACTGACATCCGGCACCTGTACAGCACAATGCATGCATGTCTGCATGCTTGCATTCAACATCCTGGTGGTTACATCGGTTACTAATGATGCAGGGCCTAACATTAGCAATGGCTTATCTCGCGCTTACATTAACCTGTGATTTTTCAAAGTTAATCACTTAAAATATTTTAGCTAGACAAATGTATTTCATTAATTTTATTTTCTACATTAATTAGTGTTTGGTGCTGCAATTTGTTTTCGCTCAATGTAGTTAGCCCCTGCCACATGGCTATATAGGCGTTAGAGGCGGATGTAGCGTTGTGCCGGCTGACCGCGCGCTGCTGCGCCGTGTTGCAGGTACGGGGATGCGCTGCTCGGCCGCCCGCAGCTGATGCGTACCACGGGCACCGCCAGCGACGCGTCCGCCAGCTCCATGCTCGTCGTGGCGCCCACATCGCCGCCACCCAGCGTGAGTACACCGCCGCTGCCTCGCAATGTGCACTGCGCTCGCCGCATGTAGCAAACTGGGAGATACACTACTTATGTTAAATTAGCGATTAAAAGGGCTACGTAGCTCGTGGTCCTGCGATAGCGTTCTCGCTTCCCGCGCACGGTGTCCCGGGTTCGGTTCCCTGCGAGGTTAGGGATTTTCCCTGCCTCGATATGACTGGGTGTTGTTGTGTCGTCTTCCCCATTACGGTCGGCGGAAAGCAATAGCAAACCACCTCCGTTAGGACATTACCTAGTCGGCGGTGCGGGTCTCCTGCATCGACCTCTACCAACACCGACTCAAAGGAAGGCCTCGGCGCTTGTTGGTGACGTCACGTCAGCTAGGCACGGCGAACGCCAGGTCTGTTGCAGGCAGAAACGCCTGGGCGTGCTTACCACTACAAATCTCTTATTTTTGGACAAAATGTTTGGTATTGTTTTGGGTTCTGCAGTTTTATTTAGATGAAAGATTTTCTTACTATCGTAAAGCTACAAATGAAGATCATAGTTCTGTATTACTGAATCCTGACGAAACAAACGTAGATCATTATGAGAAGACGCTTTGCCCCATTGCAAGCTTCGGAAATTTTACATTCAAGTAACTATATTTACTTGATCCATTTTGCTATCGAAACTTACCCCAACCACCTTACAATCAACTAGTTTCTTTTATTTATTTATTTATTTTCGTTTGACATTGTCACTGGAAATGCGAACTAATTTTCATGTGTAAATGTCCAACTGTTCCCAGTAATTAGATTAAAGTCGTTTTCAACGAAAGGAATTCTAAACAGGAAACAAAATAGTTTCATGCAGCGAAAATACTGCTGAGCTTAAACTTTTTTAAACATGCACATTAGAAAAGATAAATATTCCCCTCTTGCAACTGAAAGGAGAAACTTTATAAGATAAAAAAATTTATTTGATAAAACAAGTATCTCTCTTTTGCCTCTTCTTCTGTCCCCCACCCCTTCCCCCAACATGTACAATCGCAAGATATTTCATTAACATTCAGTGCTCCTCACGCCACAGTCAACCAAGATACCTAAAGAAGAGCACCAATATGTTCACAGTTTCTTGTAAAAGCAACCCAGTACAAACGTGACTTCCTCAGATTTACAAATAAGGTGAAGAAGCACGAATTCTGTTGCTGCTGGACCATGAAGTTGTTTTTGTATGTCAATCCTTAAAACAGGTAGAAATTTAAGTTCTGGAGTACAATATTTGTTAAGGAGTATAATGAATTGCATAATTAATTGATTGCAGAAATCTCTCAGAACAATGTGTGTTGGTCAACTACCGCCAATAGTTTCACATTTTCCTGTGTCAGGGAGGGAGACACCACCATTATGAGTATGCCTGCAACAGACCTGGCGTTCGCCGCGCCTAGCTGACTTGACGTCACGAACAAGCGCCGAGGCCTTCCTTTGAGTCGGTGTTGCCTCTACGCTCCTCGCGGTACGGGACCTCATCATCACAATCTTCATCACATTTATCAAAATGTGCTCTACAGAACTTTTCAATATAAGACGCTCAAGGACAAATTCACTTTTGGGCAGTAGAATAATTTTATTCCGCGCGCTTAAAATTCTTTTAGAAATGTCCGAAATAAAAGACACCATTCTCATCCTGCAGTCACAATAAGTTAAGACAAAAAGGGATTTGCAGTATCCTCGTACCGCAAAGAATCAAGGGAGTGGGTGCAGCTATGGATGGCCGGTATCCTCTTTCTATAACAAAAATGCACACTTGGTTTAATAAGTTTCTTTATTTACATGACCATTTACTTAACTGGAATAGAGTCCATGTGTTGTGGTACAAGCTCATCAGTAATAGTCCTCTTGCAGACAGTATCGGTTATCTTGCTATTACAAACTTTAGTCTCACTGCTAGTCCCGTTATAGGCACTACTCTGGTCGTTATGTACTGTCATAACCTGCAATGTGAACTGCGCCCGCTCTATGAGTAAACTGACAGACACCAATGATGCAGCGGCCTAAATACGTATTGTCAAGAAAGCGTTGGTGGCATGTTGCTTGAAGGTGTATCTCTGGCCTTTGTCGTGTTAGACGAGCTTGATCCTGCACTTACTATCGATCTTCGCGCTACATCTTTGTCGACCTGTGTGCTGGCGACAGCTTATGAAAGCACAGGGTTGGTATTATCTGCCTGTGGGCCTTGACGTAGGTGAACGGGAAAAGTTGAAAATTTGTGCCAGACCAGGATTCGAACCCAGTCTCCTACTTACTAGGGACATCTGCTGACCACTGTACCATCTGGACACAGTGGTCATCTCAACTGCATGGACTACCCTAAGCCGCCTCCCACCAGAACCGAATTCTCAGCTGATTGACAGATTAGTAATGTAGTGTCCCTTGCCTATTTTCCTCATTACTCTTGGAGTTTCTCTGATCCTTGTAAGAGGTCAAGCGTGAAGCACATCCGCAGTTGATCATTGGTCGTCATCGCCGTAATTATATATGTGGTATCTCTTCTTTTGTAGATGCTTTGACCACTGTCTCTGGATGGTGCAGAGTTCAGTGTATCTACCTAGTAAGCAGGAGACCTGGGTTAGAAATTTTCAATTTTCCCTGTTGATTTAAATCAGTGCTCACAGGAAGCTAATGCCAGATCCTTTGTGTCTTAAAATTTTGTCAAAGTTCTACGAGGCGAACTCGGAACAGAGGAGGTTAGAGTTGGACTGGTG
The DNA here is from genome assembly GCF_023864275.1 of Schistocerca cancellata. Classification (NCBI taxonomy): domain Eukaryota; kingdom Metazoa; phylum Arthropoda; class Insecta; order Orthoptera; family Acrididae; genus Schistocerca; species Schistocerca cancellata. The sequence goes on from NC_064626.1 coordinate 253,904,613, forward strand.
TGCCAGTAAGCCACATCACAAATGCAAGAAACGGCAGAACAGGGCAGACGCTCCAGTGCTACTTAACAAGGCACTGTGAGGGAACACTAGGTAACTTCACTGCCCGAGCGCCACTATAAAAACAAATGTAGACAGAAAAGAACCGAGCTCGGCACCCCAGAGTTGTTATTGAATCACCACAGCGAGGAAAAATGCACTCATGCACTCAGAGCTGCCGCGCCATAGGCACGGTCTCGGCCCTTTAAACAGTAAAGCTCTCAGAGCTCAAGAACACATTTTTTCGTGCTGCCATTCGGTTTGTAACGCTGGAAACGGAGAGAATGACAGTTTGTTGGGTTTTAGTGAAACCACGACAAGCTGATTGATGACCACCAGCCTGTTACTTTCTTGCTTACTTCAACACCAAGAGGCAGTCAACCTGATGCACACCACAACTATGGTCTGCCACTCTGCCTACTGAGTCATTAGGGATGAGAAGGCTAGTACTTGGCGATCCTCTTCCACTTCTGTTCTTGCACCGACCATGCAAGGCACATATTTACACCCTTCTGGCGACTCGTGAGTATCTGCTGCAGTCTTTGCCGATCCATGGTGGTTGGCCAGGGTCTAGTCTGCACAATAATCGATATCCTGGATCATAGTTGGGGATCTCCACCTGAGCACACTACGAGCTGTCTTCGAGAGCACTAAGGTGGGAGCCCTACTAGGTCATCGTGGTATGTCTGGGCAGGCAGCGCCTTCCTTGCCCCGTCACTACCACCAGCACAGCATGAGACCATGGTATACTGGCCTTTGACGGTGATGTCACGACTCACTGTTGATGTGTCAGCACTCCTTTGCGGCAAATGCGCTTGCGCCCCGCCGCCGACTGAAGACGTACGTTGGTGCAACAGCACGATGAATAAATATTATTAGAGATACTGCTCTATCACTGGCGCAACCAGGCGTACACTGGACCACACACACTCACTCTACAATAGACCTCTTGACCATAACATGACCCCAGCACATGGGTCCCTGCACATGGCCCCTTACTGAGCTTCTATTTGCAGCGAATCTCTCGCCAAGTGCGAAGCGTCAAGCGACTGAAAAAAATGGCATGTGACTCCTAGATATAATAAGTATTAAAGGAATGGAGTCACAAAAGCGCAAGTGGACGGTCGATACCTTAGATTTAAGTTGTCTGTTTAATTCCTGAACCCATGTGGAGTTCCCAGAAATCAGGACCCTCGCCATGCGTTTAGATACATAATATAAAAAATTTCACATAATGGATGACATAGAAAGACTTTCGGACAAAGACACTGGGTGCTTGTCTTTCATAAATCATTAACTGACAAGGGCAGGGATCTAATTACGAAACAGATACAATATGACCAGTACATCAGTACACAATTGAGAACAGAAATACACAAAGGATACTTGTATATGAAAAAGAAATAATAAACATTAATGAAAACGGATAGGAATTACTTTAATTATACATTAAGCGCTTGTCGATGGACCACAGGAAACGTATAATAAAATGAAAATTATCATCTCTAAGGATCTCGCTCGAATTTTACATTCACTGGTAGATAGGAACAATTGCACGGATCATGTTATGTGAAAGGGGGTGTTAATTAGACCTGCAAGAAGTTAACGGTGACACTTGACAATGTATGAGCAATCTTGCAGAAACATGCGGACACAATTAACTGAGATCACGTCCACTCGCAAATTAGAGAAAACAGATAGTGACATCATTGAAGTGGAACTGAATAAGTCACCGTAACAGCCTTTCAGTATTAATAACACCTACTCGAATCAAATCATGTCCACTTCAGATTTACGTCGACCGCCGGAGCGAAGCAGCACTTACCAGACGAATAGTCGCCGGCAGCAACTGAAGGCAGAGACTGCGTCCAGTGCAAACCGCTGCTGGCCGTCCGAGCCCGTCGGCATCTGAAACCAAAGTCTGCACCCGCTGGAGTCCGAAGACAAGAGTGTCCAAAAGCTCTCCGTGTCGTCCCAGTGGAGACTTATATCAACCACTCAAAACCCACAACCAGGAGCCACGAAATGAGATAAGAGGAGATCGACTCTTCAAAATCCCCCTCTAAGAGAATTTTGTGAATAAGCAACTAGAATTTCCCACGCAGCAAAGAAAAGATTGTTTGCAACCAACCGGTGTGGCGCCAGCCAATCTGGCACGTTCCTTTTCTCAGTAAACTTGAAACGCAACAGACAATTGTCTTCTTGAAACTAGAGGAACGCGCCTGGGCGTGGCCATCGCCACCCCGACGCCATATTGTCACCCTCTCGCATGTGTGGAGTGGTGACTGACTTTAGAAATCTCTGCCCTGAGACTTAAATAAATAAAGGGCCTCCCTATGGCACCGCCCAAGCTGTCACGACGGCGGCCTGCGTGACGGGGCGGTTGTTCTCATCATTCTCTCTCGGCAGAGAAATTTAACTTTCTATCCTGTGTGGCCACGTCACTTGCTCCGATGGGTACACCAAACCTCAAAGAAACGAACACACGTTCTTCTTAAGTCCGCAACAGACTGAGCTCACGAAGTGAACGAAGCACTAACAAGTCCTTGACGTAGGAGAGTTCGCGTAGAAATGCAACAGTTTCAAAACAGTAACCACCCGAGACCGGAAAGCAGAGTAAATTTGGTTGTGCAATGGCGAAATACAACCAATTAGAAATGTACCGCGAGCAATGAGGGGTGACACGAGCCTGGGCCACAGGCTCAGCAGCAAACAGTCACCACTGGATAGCGCTATTTGACGCGATGGCTCGCCTTACGATAACTGCCCGTAGCCACCGCTCGCAGCCTTACTGCCTCTGACATATCATTGTACGTGCTAGGCGGGGAATCTGAATCGCTTTCGGTTATAAAATTAATTATAACGCGGAAACATAGCCTCTGCGGAGAAATGCATCTTAGTTGCTAGTATAAAATGGAATGTAAAGATGGTAACTACTTGTCTACTCATACAATGTAAGCTTTCACGGCCTGTAATGTCTTCACTTAAAACTTCCGGGCTGATAGGCCGTGGTCGAAGTACAAAACTCTCCCCTGACGTTTCGTCTCCGACTGCGGGAAACATCCTTGGAGCGCCGCTCTACCTCCGAGGATGTCTCCCGCAGTTGGAGACGAAACGTCAGGGGAGAGTTTTATACTTAGACCACGGCCTATCAGCCCGGAAGTTTTAAGTACTTGTCTTCTGCAATAATTTCTGTTATTTTTGAGTTCCTTGCTCATTTTTGTTTAGGGTTCCGTGCCTCAATAAGTAAAAACGGAATCCATGCAGGATCATTTCATAGTCTCTCTGTCTGCCTCACTGTGTAGACCCCTTTTTCTCTAGAACGGAGAGACGTATCAAGTTGAAATTTATGTCACGTACTAAGATCTACGGTCCCTTGACGGTGCAGATAATTTAAACTTTCAAGTCAATGAAATCAAAAGATATTGATATTTTGACACTCACAAACTTTCTCACCGAAACATACCGACTGATTCCCGTTGACGAAGAATCATGACATTTGGCAAGAAGCAAGTTATCACAGTACATCTACATCTGCAGGATTACTCTGTAATTCACAGCTAAATGCCTGGCAGAGGGTTCATCGAATCACCTTCAAGCTGTTTCTCTGTCATTCCGCTACCGAACGGTACGCGGGAAAAACAAGTACTTAAAAATTTCTGTGAGAGTTTTGAGTTCTCTTATTTTATCGTGATGATCGTTTCTACCTATGTAGATGGACGCTAACAGAACATTTTCACACTCTGAGGAGAAAACTGGGATTGACATTTCATGAGAAGATTCTGTTGCAACGTAAAACGTCTTCTTTTAGTGATGGCAACCACAACTCACATATCATGTCAGTGGCACTATCTCCCTTCTTTTTGCGATAATACATAACTATCTGGCATTCTACGAACTTTTTCGATGTCCTTCATTAGCCCCGTCTGATGCGGATCCCACATCGCATATCAGTACTCCAGGAGAGGTCGGGCAAGCGTAGCGTAAGCAGTTTCTTTAGTACACCTGTTGCACTTTCTAAGCGTTCTGCCAACAAATCGCAGTCTTTGGTTCGCTTTACCCACAACATTATCTGTGTGATCTTTATAAATTGAATTATTCGTAATTTTAATTCCTAAGTACTTAACTGAGTTTACAGCCTTTACATTTGTGTGATTTATCATGTAGCGGAAACAAATAGAGCCCAAAATTGTTCATTTGTAATTATATAACAAAAATATTTCTGTGTCATTAATTTATACGACCATGTCTGTCCCTCTCTTAAGAACTCTTTTCTCAGGAACAGTTCGATGTATCAGGTTGAAATTTATGACAGACTAGGGCCTACAGCCCTTTCTAGTGTACAACATTTGAGCTTCTCCGTCTGCGGTGCTATCGATAGTCGATAATGTCAGACTGAGGTCGACTACAGCAAAGAAGCTGCACTCCCACGCAGCATCGCCGGCGGAAAAAATCCAGACGGGGCTAGAGCGACACTTCCTGGTGTTGCCAAAGGCCACCACTGCGCACCTGTTATGAAATATAGGCGCGGGGCCCAGAAGAGAGAGTTCTGTTTGGATTCCAACTTGGGCTTTCTACCTATTGTTCTGTTACCGCCCTCAGAGTATGGAATCGACGTTTAATTGCTCTGCCAAGTTATTGACAGAAACGTGTTTAGACAGTGTGTTAACTTACGTCCTACGTACAAATGGTGTTCTAGATCTATTCAGACACTCAGACTTCAAGATTGAGACTGGTCACTTTACGCAGCTCTGTGCCTACGTCTGTTTCTTGTATTGAAAATTGCATTTGTGTGTACTGTTTCACGTGTGGTTACTCCAGTCATACCAGGAGAGGACGGTAAAAGCAAGTTTCATTTTCTATTAAATAAAGTGTTTTTTTGTTTGACTGTTGGTGTTGGTAAAATGACTTCTCACTGTGTTCACCTTCGTGTACAAGCACCGAATACAACAATGTCAGTGGAGTCAAATGGTACTGCCATTTATGTGTTATATTTTAACTCTCGCGAACTCATCATATTACAATAGTAAATGCGAAAGTACACAAAAAATTTAAACATAAAATTGAAACATTTTTCAAAATCTCCGAATTGGTGGGATCGATATCGTGCCAGTATATCGATAACAGCAAAAAATCGTAAAGATTCTCGATTCCCAGAATGAATGAACTAGCTACATACATAGTAAAGTCTGTACGGAAATCTCAGAGCGCGAGTTCTACTATCACTTGGCCAATTTTTTTTATGAGAGTGGCGGAAATTAGTATCACATGAAACAAGTCAGGCAGACATCTCGTGGACGCGTTTCAAAATTACAGACACAAATCCTTAACATCGCTTTGTTGCAGAATTCTTGAGGACAATTTCAATTCGAAAATAAATAATTTCCTTGAGGCAGAAAAGCCCCTGTCCACAAACCATCTCGGATTTGGAAAGTATCACTCGTGAAATCTCAGCTTTTCCTTTTTCACATGATAACCTGCGAACTACGGATGAAGAGCAAAAAGCATTCCTAGATTACCGGAAAGTGTTTGACAACGCGTCCCATTGCAAACTGTTAATGAATGTCTGAGCATACGGAAAAGGTTCCCAGATAAATAACTGGCTCGATATCTTCTTAAGTAATAGAACACATTGTGTTGTCCTCTACGGCAAGTGTTCATCAGTGATGAGGATATCATCGGAAGTATCCATTGGAAGTGTGATAGGATCGCTGCTATTCTCTATATACATAAATGATCTGACTTATGAGATGAGCAGAAATCTGTAGCTGTTGGTTGTTGATGCTGTGGTGTACGAAAACATGTCGTCGTTTAGTGACTGTAGGAGGATACAACATGACTTGGGTAAAATTTATAGTTGGTGCGATACATGGTAGCTAGCTGTAAACATCGAAAGATGTAAGTTAACGCTGATGAGTAGGAAAAACAGTCCCATAATATTCTATAATAGTATGCTGCTTGACACAGTCACGTCGCTTAAATATCTAGTCGGGCCGTTGCAAAATCATACGAAATTAACGAGCACGTAAGGAGTATATTAGGGAGTGCGACTGGCCGACTTCGGTTTATTGCGAGAGATTTAGGAAAATGTGACTCATCTGTGAAGGAGACTGTGTATAGGCAACTAGAGCGACCCATTCTTGAGTACTGCTTGTGCGTTTGGGATCCCCAACCAGTCGCATTAAAGGAAAACACCGCAGCAATTCCGAGTCGAGCGACTAGATTTGTTTGTGGTAGGTTGGATCAACACGCGAGTATTATGGAAATTCTTCGTGAACTCAAATGGGAATTCCTGGGCGGGGGATTTCGCGGAACACTACCGAGAGAAATTTGAGAAGTGGGTTATGCGGCTGACAGCAGAACTGTTCTGCTGCTGCCAACGTAGCGCGAAGTCAAGAGAAATTAGGGCCCGAAAGGAGGCACATAGGTCGTCGTTTTTCCGTACTCCATTTTCGACTTAAGCAGTAAGGGGTATAACCGGTAGTTTTGCAAGCTACCCTCCGCCATGCACCATATGGTGACTTGCGAAGTATGTACCTGCATGTATATGTAGAAACCGGTTATTTGGGACATGTCTTGGTGCCACGATTTTGAAATTTGTGCCCAAGTTCCGGATCAGATTCGAGGAATCTAGTTACAACTCTCGTTGTAAAACAGATTTTTGATCATACAAGACAAACAGCTCTGTTTCATACTTCATTAGATAAAATATGATCGGATTTCACTACAAGGTTTTAAAGGCATCAAAAACTTTTACAATAATTCACTCTGACAAAGCGTATTTTACAGTTACACAAATCAAAAATTCTTCTTCTTCTTAGCTTCTTAGCATGCCTGTCCGCTTCGGACGTTGGCGATCATCATGGCTATTCAGTCTTTATCAGTTGCAATGCGAAACAGTTCTTCAGAGCTAATATTGAACCAAGATCTAAGGTTATCGAGAAAGCAAATTCTTCTTCGTACCGGAGGTCTCTTTCCCTCGATTTTTCCTTGCAGGATACGTTGAAGCAGCTCATATCTTTTTTGATTCCTCATGAAATGGCCAAGGTATTGTAGTTTGCGACACTTGATGATGACGATCAGCTCTCGGCTTTTGTTAACTCGACGTAGAACCTCGCCGTTTGTCACTTTTTGAGTCCATGATACTCCCAACATTCTTCTGTATAGCCAGAGTTCAGAGGCTTGGAGTCTGGCGGTGGTTGTCTTTGTAAGGGTCCACGTTTCCACACCATGCAAGAGAACTGAGAACACATAGCACCTGAGGAGCCGCATTTTTGTGCTCATGGTTTTATGCCTGTCTGGAGTTTTGTGTCTGCCTGTTGGAATTGGTAGCAGGACGTGACCGGGGTGTGGCGGAAGATCTGATGGCCGAGAAAAGATTAGTCTCAAAGTAAGGCGCTTGCAATCAGGAAGATTACTTACCTTTATTCTCCACACTGAAGCAGGCACCGTCTATTGCTCTCATAGCAAAGTAGCTACGTAATTAAGTTCACAATACACAATGCAATCCAAATCGTAACTAAGTTCTAAGCCCGAGGTTGTCATATAAGATCTATACAATAACACTTCGATATTAACACAGCTAGCGAGCAAGAGCGAGTAGCCGTGGCGTCAGGTCTGTGCTCCCGTTATATCTTGTGGCCATAGGGGGAGCTGCAGGCAGGAACTATTGAATGGCGCGACGTCTTCAGCCGGAGATAACGCCATGAACCTCCGGCGGCCGCGACGTGAAGCTGAGGCCGACCACCGCGCATGTACGGTCGGGCTGAGCGACGGCAGGGCGAGCGTGATTCGGTTACGTCGCGGACATTGCACATGGTAAGATCGTGACTTTTGAAGGCTCAGCTCATGGAGTTGAAAACACTCCTCGCCTTCCCGATGCGACACTTTATCTCCTGCGATTGGTTCCAGTATAAATTGGCTATTATTCTCAGATCTTTTCCATCAGTTCCTGTTTTCTTTAATTTAAAAAAAAAATGGTTCAAATGGCTCTGAGCACTATGGGACTTAACATCTGGCATCATCATTCACCTAGAACTTAGAACTACTTAAACCTAACTAACCTAAGGGCATCACACACATCCATGCCCGAGGCAGGATTCCAACCTGCGACCGTAGCAGTCGCGCGGTTCCAGACTGTAGCGCCTAGAACCGCACGGCCACACCGGCCGGCTTTTCTTTAGTACTTCTATCATTTCTTCATACTTCACACGATCAAATGCCTTCTGATAATCAGTGAGGCAAGCAAATACACCACAACTGATGTCCCTACATCTTTGGAACAATACTTGTACACTAAATACCGCTTCTCTTGTGCCAACTGGGTGTAGAAACAGTGTAACGGCTATGGTCTTTCCAGTGGTGATTTACGGATGTGACACCTGGACCATTAGAAAGACGGAACGGCGAAAAATAGGCAAGTGTTGGAAGAACTGCAAAGAGAACGAATAGGTCAATAATAGAGCAAATAAAACCAGAATGCTCCCTAGATTGTCTGATACTAAAACAAAAGCAAACCTACTTTGGACACATCGTGAGGAGAGATGTTTCACTGGAAGATCAGGACAGAAGAAACTGTCATGTTTTGGTTCATGTAGTCATGGAGAATCGGAATCGATTAAAAGAGTAGAGAGAGTTTATTTCCTTCATAATAGATTTGACAAACGATGTTAGTTATAGTGACTCATTTCTTTCTGCCATGAGAGTGTTATAGGGGAATACGAAGCGTTAAGCGTCACATTCATGCAGTAACTTTTGATTGCTGAATTTTTGGGGAAGAAAGAAGGTAATTTGGTGGAATACAACGCGATACAGAATACAATCAACAAGAAAATCAGAGAAGCCAAAGAGAAGGCAAAAACTGAATTATGTGCAGGTCTTGAGCTCCATGAGTAGGTATGATGATTTTAACGTGCATCGGGAGGTCAAGGTCTCGCAAATCTTGCATATGCGCTTGTTAATAATTTTAAGAAACAGTTTTAGCAGTTGGCTCATTAAACTGATGATGCGGTAGTCCCCACATACTTTGGCATTCAGTTTCTTAGGTAGAGCAATGATCTCTGATGTAAGCCATTTTGGAGGGATTTTGCCCGATGTGTAAATGTGGTTGGATATTTCTGTGATCGTTTTTACTTTTTCTTTATTGAGTAGTTTGAGGAATTCTGCTTGTATGCCATCTGGCCCAGCTGCTTTTCCTTCCTTCATTTGATGTATAGCCGCTTCCACTTCACTTACTAGGATATCTGGTCCCTCTGCGTCTAGTATCTCTGGTTCTTGCCTCCTCTGGTCATCTTTGAATAACTGTTCTAGATATTTCTCCCACGTTCTCTTTTTTCCTTCCTTATTGATTATGAGGTTTCTGTGATCGTTTTTACTTTTTCTTTATTGAGTAGTTTGAGGAATTCTGCTTGTATGCCATCTGGTCCAGCTGCTTTTCCTTCCTTCATTTGATGTATGGCCGCTTCCACTTCACTTACTAGGATATCTGGTCCCTCTGCGTCTAGTATCTCTGGTTCTTGCCTCCTCTGGTCATCTTTGAATAACTGTTCTAGATATTTCTCCCACGTTCTCTTTTTTTCCTTCCTTATCGATTATGAGGTTGCCATTGTCATCTACTTGCTTCTAACTGTTTGATTTGCGATATTTCCCAGTTGCCTCTCTTCCCTTCCGGTGCACGTTAAAATAATCATACCTACTCTGATAAAGCTCAAGTCCTGCACATAATTCAGATTTATCCTTCTCTTTGGCTTCTCTGATTTTCTTGCTGATTGTATTCTGTATCGCGTTGTATTCTACCAAATTACCTTCTTTCTTCCTCAAAAATTCAGCAGTAAAAAATTACTAAATGGAATGTGACTCTCAACTCTTCGTATTCCCTTATAACACTCTCGTGGTAGAAAGAAATGAGTCACTATAACTAACATCGTTTGCGAAATCTATTATGAAGGGTCGGCCGGTGTGGCCGAGCGGTTCTAGACTGGAACCGCGCGACCGCTACGGTCGCAGGTTCGAATCCTGCCTCGGGGATGGATGTGTGTGCTGTCCTTAGGTTAATTAGGTTTCAGTAGTTCTAAGTTCTAGGGGGCTGATGACCTCAGATGTTAAGTCCCATAGTGATCAGAGCCATTTTTATTATTATGAAGGAAATAAACTCTCTCTACTCTTTTAGTCGATTCCGTTTCTCCATGCCTACATCAACCAAAACATGACAGTTTCTTCTCTCCTGATCTTCCAGTGAAACATCTCTCCTTACGATGTGTCCAAAGTAGGTCTGCTTTTGTTTCAGTATCAGACATTCCAGGGAGCACTCTGGTTTTATTTGCTCTATTATTGACCTATTCGTTCTTTTTGCAGTTCATGGGACTCTAAGAAGTTTCTACCAACACTTGCCTATTTTTCGCCGTTCCGTCTTTCTAATGGTCCAGGTCTCACATCCGTACATCACCACTGGAAAGACCAAAGCCCTTACAATATACACTCCTGGAAATTGAAATAAGAACACCGTGAATTCATTGTCCCAGGAAGGGGAAACTTTATTGACACATTCCTGGGGTCAGATACATCACATGATCACACTGACAGAACCACAGGCACATAGACACAGGCAACAGAGAATGCACAATGTCGGCACTAGTACAGTGTATATCCACCTTTCGCAGCAATGCAGGCTGCTATTCTCCCATGGAGACGATCGTAGAGATGATGGATGTAGTCCTGTGGAACGGCTTGCCATGCCATTTCCACCTGGCGCCTCAGTTGGACCAGCGTTCGTGCTGGACGTGCAGACCGCGTGAGACGACGCTTCATCCAGTCCCAAACATGCTCAATGGGGGACAGATCCGGAGTTCTTGCTGGCCAGGGTAGTTGACTTACACCTTCTAGAGCACGTTGGGTGGCACGGGATACATGCGGACGTGCATTGTCCTGTTGGAACAGCAAGTTCCCTTGCCGGTCTAGGAATGGTAGAACGATGGGTTCGATGACGGTTTGGATGTACCGTGCACTATTCAGTGTCCCCTCGACGATCACCAGTGGTGTACGGCCAGTGTAGGAGATCGTTCCCCGCACCATGATGCCGGGTGTTGGCCCTGTGTGCCTCGGTCGTATGCAGTCCTGATTGTGGCGCTCACCTGCACGGCGCCAAACACGCATACGACCATCATTGGCACCAAGGCAGAAGCGACTCTCATCGCTGAAGACGACACGTCTCCATTCGTCCCTCCATTCACGCCTGTCGCGACACCACTGGAGGCGGTCTGCACGATGTTGGGGCGTGAGCGGACGACGGCCTAACGGTGTGCGGGACCGTAGCCCAGCTTCATGGAGACGGTTGCGAATGGTCCTCGCCGATACCCCAGGAGCAACAGTGTCCCTAATTTGCTGGGAAGTGGCGGTGCGGTCCCCTACGGCACTGCGTAGGATCCTACGGTCTTGGCGTGCATCCGTGCGTCGCTGCGGTCCGGTCCCAGGTCGACGGGCACGTGCACCTTTCGCCGACCACTGGCGACAACATCGATGTACTGTGGAGACCTCACGCCCCACGCGGTGAGCAATTCGGCGGTACGTCCACCCGGCCTCCCGCATGCCCACTATACGCCCTCGCTCAAAGTCCGTCAACTGCACATACGGTTCACGTCCACGCTGTCGCGGCATGCTACCAGTGTTAAAGACTGCGATGGAGCTCCGTATGCCACGGCAAACTGGCTGACACTGACGGCGGCGGTGCACAAATGCTGCGCAGCTAGCGCCATTCGACGGCCAACACCGCGGTTCCTGGTGTGTCCGCTGTGCCGTGCGTGTGATCATTGCTTGTACAGCCCTCTCGCAGTGTCCGGAGCAAGTATGGTGGGTCTGAAACACCGGTGTCAATGTGTTCTTTTTTCCATTTCCAGGAGTGTAGATCATTGTCGCTAAAGTTACATCTCTACTCCTTAAAAGCTTGTTAAGGTTTGACTTTGCCTTTCTACCAAGCAGCATGCGTCTTCTGATTTCGTGATTGCAATCACCGTCAGCCTTGAAAAGCCAAGAAACCATTTCAGCGTGTTCTTAATGATAAATATTATTCAAAACGTTTTAGACTGCATATTACAATCATGAACAGCACACCGCTCAGCACATATACACTCCTGGAAATGGAAAAAAGAACACATTGACACCGGTGTGTCAGACCCACCATACTTGCTCCGGACACTGCGAGAGGGCTGTACAAGTAATGATCACACGCACGGCACAGCGGACACACCAGGAACCGCGGTGTTGGCCGTCGAATGGCGCTAGCTGCGCAGCATTTGTGCACCGCCGCCGTCAGTGTCAGCCAGTTTGCCGTGGCATACGGAGCTCCATCGCAGTCTTTAACACTGGTAGCATGCCGCGACAGCGTGGACGTGAACCGTATGTGCAGTTGACGGACTTTGAGCGAGGGCGTATAGTGGGCATGCGGGAGGCCGGGTGGACGTACCGCCGAATTGCTCAACACGTGGGGCGTGAGGTCTCCACAGTACATCGATGTTGTCGCCAGTGGTCGGCGGAAGGTGCACGTGCCCGTCGACCTGGGACCGGACCGCAGCGACGCACGGATGCACGCCAAGACCGTAGGATCCTACGCAGTGCCGTAGGGGACCGCACCGCCACTTCCCAGCAAATTAGGGACACTGTTGCTCCTGGGGTATCGGCGAGGACCATTCGCAACCGTCTCCATGAAGCTGGGCTACGGTCCCTCACAGCGTTAGGCCGTGTTCCGCTCACGCCCCAACATCGTGCAGCCCGCCTCCAGTGGTGTCGCGACAGGCGTGAATGGAGGGAAGAATGGAGACGTGTCGTCTTCAGCGATGAGACTCGCTTCTGCCTCGGTGCCAATGATGGTCGTATGCGTGTTTGGCGCCGTGCAGGTGAGCGCCACAATCAGGACTGCATACGACCGAGGCACACAGGGCCAACACCCGGCATCATGGTGTGGGGAGCGATCTCCTACACTGGCCGTACACCACTGGTGATCGTCGAGGGGACACTGAATAGTGCACGGTACATCCAAACCGTCATCGAACCCATCGTTCTACCATTCCTAGACCGGCAAGGGAACTTGCTGTTCCAACAGAACAATGCACGTCCGCATGTATCCCGTGCCACCCAACGTGCTCTAGAAGGTGTAAGTCAACTACCCTGGCCAGCAAGATCTCCGGATCTGTCCCCCATTGAGCATGTTTGGGACTGGATGAAGCGTCGTCGCACGCGGTCTGCACGTCCAGCACGAACGCTGGTCCAACTGAGGCGCCAGGTGGAAATGGCATGGCAAGCCGTTCCACAGGGCTACATCCAGCATCTCTACGATCGTCTCCATGGGAGAATAGCAGCCTGCATTGCTGCGAAAGGTGGATATACACTGTACTAGTGCCGACATTGTGCATGCTCTGTTGCCTGTGTCTATGTGCCTGTGGTTCTGTCAGTGTGATCATGTGATGTATCTGACCCCAGGAATGTGTCAATAAAGTTTCCCCTTCCTGGGACAATGAATTCACGGTGTTCTTATTTCAATTTCCAGGAGTGTATTTCTGTTGTCACAGTTCAGCAGTTAATTGATTGCGTCCATGATAGAAGAATTATCCATTATTTAATAGGGTCCACGAAACAATATTCCGTCAGTAGCTAATGTTATTCTATTATACATTTTTCAACTTACTTTTAGGAACACAACCGGTTATTTCATGAAGCGTTTATTACACGTCTGTCACACTTGCAGTACATATATTTTGCCGCTTAGTTTCGAACCGACTGGTTCATTCTCAAACCTGACCTACCGAGGCTGCACTGAAAGTGCCTGATCTTATTGACAGCATCTAAAGTTGTCAATACATGCATAACAGAGGGACGGAAGACAGATACCACAATATACATTCTCTCACTGCACCAGTCGGAATCAAACTCTTCCGTATTCTGACTAATATAGTGACCGTATATGCATTGTGACGTTTATCTACCGTCACTGTGTGGTTCATTTATTACCAATTTTAGTTGGTTGTGAATAAGATCAGCACTTTCAGTGGATCCCCAGTAGGTCAGACCCGAGAATGAACCAGTCGGTTCGAAACTAGGCGGCAAAATATATGTACTGCAAGTGTGACACATTTGCAGTAAACTTTTCGTAATCTTATTCTACTTTTTATGCAATTTTATCTTACTCTCTTTTGTATGAATAAAAGCAACACGGAGTACAAAGTATTACTTTTGAGAGTAAATGATTTAATTAAGTTCATATAATTTTCTTCATTCAGTATTTAAGGCAAACCTTATGTACTGCCTTTCCTATGTAGAAAACATGTCAGTCAACACAAACTGACGTTAATTAAAGTAAGTAAACCAGCAGTGACTATTTAAAATCTATTTCGCTTTGTAAACCAAATCTATATTTCTACCAATGTAGCTATAGCATGTCAAATAATAATTATATCTCAGAGTGAACGACTGTAGAGACGTGTCTATGCCTCTTGTTGTAATGAGGGAATGATATTTTTGCAGTAGAGTTTATTTTATTTTTTGGCTACCTCTTGTTGATATACTTCATACAGCACTCCATTCATAAATCGTATATATTACCTCTAAGCTTTCCAGCACACACATTCTTCATATATAACCGATGCTAGCTTTCCTAAGGACGTGATTTGAAAATGGCTGTCTGTAACATACAGCACAGGAAAATCAATTCTGTCGTTAAATAATTTTAATCTTGCCAAGGGAGCTTTAATGCACTCTAAGGAGGTCATTCAGTATCAGTAATAGATATATCACTCAAATCCGTTTATTTCAATCACTGGTCACTAAATACAATGGGTCCTGACGATATCGCCGTTTAGCGCTCTGGAACACAAACCAAATCACTAAAAACATTACCTTCAGTTTCCATATGCACTTTTGTGTCAACTTCTAAATGCTTGCAATGCATGGCTTCTGCGGAAATAAGTGGCCGACCCTAGGTTCAACATCCCTGTTTCAGCTTTTACCATTGCATCCTTTACATAAATTCTTCTTGTTCAGAGTATTCACGCGTCGTCGGTCCCAGAAAGTTTCATCGAATACCAAGCAGTCTTCAGGACGTCGTTTTGTGAAGCGTATCCACATTAGACTCCTCCGCACGTAAAAACGGCGTACCTCTGAGTAGTACTTCAGTCTTTATTACGTTACCCTAACAAAGTTTCTTGCCAATGTTATTACAGTCCGAAAATTCCGAAAACACTGGATTTAAATGCAACGAACATCTTTCACACTGAAGTAAGAAAGATTAATATTTGTTTTTTTACACATGCTCGTCAGATTCTTATCAGTTTCAATCATTTACAATTCCATGAAAAACATGTTCTGCGTACATTCATTTTCATTATGAAAACACTTTGTGTATACAAACGGATTAAATATATCCGAACTTCCTTACGTAATGCGGAATTGACCACTGTATGTCACGCCAATATAAAACGAGGCTGTAAAAATACTGAGTTTCTAGTAGACAAACGGTAACAACAAAAGGGGTCAATCAAGAGAGCTCAATGCTTCGAAAGTGGACTGTCATTGGATGTCACCTGAGTAGTAAATTCATCGGGGACACTTCTACCTACAGTCGATTGTTAGCGATGTGACTGTGAAGTGGAAACGCGAAGGAACAACCACATCTAAACCACAACCAGCTTGACCTAGGATATTGATGGACAGGAACTTTTGAGTATTGCGTAGGGGGGTTGTAAAAATTCTGAATCACTAGTGTGCTACCAGAAATCCAGCCAACACAGTGACTGAGTAGTGGGATGAAAAAGGTGAGGTGCGATGGTCGAACAGCCCCTCATAATCCACTCATTTCTGTAGTCAACGCTAAGCGACTCTTGAGGTAGTGACCTACGCCACTGGACTGTGGGTGACTGGGAACGAGTGATTTGGAGAGATGATTCACATTACAGCCTGTGACAGTCCGATGGGAAGGTGAATGCTACCTGCCGTCATGTGTAGTGCCAGCAGTGAAGTACAGAAGAAGTGGTGGTATGGTGTAGGGGTGTGTTTCTTGGTGAGGCTGTGATGTCCATAATGTACTTAATGCTAAATGCGGAAGGATATTAACTTTTTTCCGCATTGTGTACTGCATACATTGGTGAAAAGATTTGGAGACGGTGATTCCATCAGCATGACAAAGGACCTTGTCATAAAGCCACATCTGTGAAGCAACATCTTTGGGATGACTTAGAATGGACTTCGCTCCACATCCCAGCTTTGAGCGTCCCCCACCTTCTCTGGTTTCTGCTCTTGAATAAGAGTGGACTTCAATTCATCAAGCATTGAGACATCTGATTGAAAGTGTTGCCAGCAGAACTCAAGTCGTCACAAAGGCGAAGGGCGGACGCGGACACCCGCAACACTATTCTCCTCTAATAGATGTCCCGATGCTTTTGATTAGATAGGGTATATTTCAGATTACATTTCTTGCTCCCGTCGTCAGTGGCCCTATCTTGGCCACTGTGAACAATTTGATATTGCTGGTTCTGCTATCTGCCGCGATATGATATGAACTTGAATATTACTGCTTTTTGCCTTGCAGGTTCGAAATAAGAATGACGCATTATCACAAACTATACCAGAATCTGATTTGAACTGACATGACGAACAAGATAAAGCGACAGATCATTGATATATTAAGCAAAGAAAGAGGCCAATTTCGCAGTGTATTCAGTGTAAAATTTAATAAGACTGTCGTGAAGGTTTGGCATCTTATTTATATTGAGTTGATTTGACTATTTTTTTATGTCAGAGTGACTTATTTCATAATTCGCGTTTGCTGTGACTGCAGCGTCACAAGTACACTGAAAATATCGAGCAAGTCATCGACTTTATTCTGGACAGGCACGAACGGGAAATGTGAGAAACGCTAGGCTGACATATATTTTTTGGAAAAATGCATGATGAACACAGTGCTGCCTTGTAAATTGTATATTCACAACTGGTTTCAATCATAGGGCATCTTCACAGGGCTATACACGTAAGAGAACCAAAAAGGAAATAGTGAGCTTCGAAATCGAAATTCAATTTACACAGGAAACCGTAACTGTTGATTTTAAATACTTAGGAAAAATATATTTGACAAAGGCATCTTCACATGACATGCATTCTTTTAAATATGAAATGAAGAACACAGATGATCTGAAAAACGTAAGAAAAAGTGAGTCCTCAGCATTTTAGCAGTATTTAACATAAGTGTGATAAAAGAGGTCACAAAGCTAAGACAAAGATCCTGTGGGCAAAACAACCTACGTATAAAGTGAAGTACAACTTAATACCGTCACTGAGAGGTTTACAATCGGTGGAGAAATAGGTAAAAATCAAGCAGGATTTTAATAATAAACACGTAAAAATAAGTAAAATAAGTAAAAATAAGTACAACAAAAAGTGTTATAAAAATAGAAATAATGTCGTAGAGCCAAGTTGTTTTAATCAGGTAAAGCCTCTAGAAAATAATTAATAGCAGCCATAACCTAAAATTTGGTTGCTATTCCATTCCATGAAATTTAGATTAAGGCTTCTAAGACACATCATCGGTATGAAGTAATTTTTTTATGACACTGTTTCTGTTATCTTACTTTGACTTGCATTAAAAAATGTACATAAAAACCATTACAATCCTTGCTTGATTACTAATTTATTTTTCAACTGATTGTAGTCCTCTCTGTGACGATATTATGTCGTATTTCACTTTATTCTTTGGATGTATTTGCTCATAGGCTCTTCGGCTTAGCGTTGCGACCTCTTTGATCACGCTTCTAGTTTGAGCTAGAGCCCTATTGCTGTGCACTTATTTCTTACGTTTTCCATGTCATCAATGTTCTTCACCTCATGTTTAAGAGCATGAATGTCATGTGAAGTTGAGTTTTGTAAAACATATTTTTCTTAAGTATTTGAAATCTCCGATTAAGATTTCCTGTGTAACTGTATATCGATTTCGAAGTCACTATTTTCCCTTTACGAACTTCGAGCATGCTGGATCAGTTACAGGGCTGCAACTTGTGTCAATCAGCACAATGGAAAAACCGAAAAAGTTGCAATTTTCACTTATTATTTACTTAATGACTAGTTTCGGGTCGGGATCCACATTCAAGTAATCCAGACAATCAAATTGGTATTTCCCAAAATACAGGAACCATGTGAAGACAACAAACGCATACGTGTAACAGAGTGTAAATGAACAGTTACAGAGCATACAGACTGTGGATATAAGTTTTTTATCATTCTTAAAACTCTATTTTTACCATACTTACTTTGACTTGTATTTAAAACAGTGAATATAAAAAGAATTTTGGCGTACGGATGATCTGAACATGGGTCTCGACCCGAAACTAATCATAAAATAAAAAATAAAATTTAAAGTTGCAACTATTACTGTTTTTCCGTTTTATTTTCTTTCTTTTCTTTTGCTTATGTGTACAGCACTGTCAAGATGGTCTGTGACCGAAACCTGTCGAGAATAAATAGTTTATGAGACAGCACTGTGTTCATCACGCATTTTTCCGAATATACTGATACTGTTAACAGTTACCCGAAGAAAATGTTTTTTTCATACTTTTCGTCTGGGACGTGTTTCCCTTGTCGCAGAATCAAATTAAAATTCATTCTTATCCCCGGCTCTGACCGATGTTTTCAGGAAAATGCTCTTTATTGTAAGACAAATGCTGGATCTGGTAATACGTTTTAAATATTGCCTCATAGGACTCCCTTACCCCTCCACCAGCCCTCCTGGTATTTGGCTAGACAGGTCCCGACTCTACAGTGGGTCGTTAACAACCTGCTCTACCTTCAGAATTTTAGTGTATTTCATTTGTATGTGATTCAATCAAAAATTAATATGACAGAATCCCAAATATGTTTTAATGCGTGGCTTAGTCTTTGGCTTTTCTGCCTGCTGTCTTCGGTTTCAGCGTGTTTCTCATCATGGTTTGGAGCTGTTCATTGATCTGCCATACGTTCAGAAGTTCTTATGATGTTCTCACAGGTAATTCTCGAGCATCTTAATGTGGAATCATTATTGGCTTTGTGGTTGGTTGGTTGGTTGGTTGGTTGTTTGGGGAAGGAGACCAGACAGCGTGGTCATCGGTCTCATCGGATTAGGGAAGGATGGGGAAGGAAGTCGGCCGTGCCCATTCAGAGGAACCATCCCGGCATTTGCCTGTAGCGATTTAGGGAAATCACGGAAAACCTAAATCAGGATGGCCGGACGCGGGATTGAACCGTCGTCCTCCCGAATGCGAGTCCAGTGTCTAACCACTGCGCCACCTCGCTCGGTTGGCTTTGTGCACAGCCCTTTTGCAAATGCGCGACGTTCTCTCTATCAGTTTACACGCATTCTATTTTGCAGCGAGAGGGAAGCAATCCCTGCTATTGCAACATTCTTAGACTCAATCACAAAACTTCACTTGGTAATTGCGTCCTTTACTTGGTATCTACTCGTCTTCACTGCAAGTTATCTTTAAACTTTAAAAAACAGTTGTTGTGCGTTCATCGGGCTTGAACTTACCGTTCTCTGTCCGTCTATCGAGTAGAGTGCAAACGACTGACTTTCAATTCTACCACATAAATACTCTGTTTTCTTGATAACCCTTGTACCTATAGTGGCTGTCATCCCTTGTCTGTCTGCCACAGTAGAAATAATTTACGTATTCGTTGCACGGGGAGGCGAGGAGAACGAATCAGAATCCATAGAAAGTCAGTCCGATGTTGGGCGTTGTTAACCTGTTAAGATGTACAAAGCAAGCCGTGGTTGTACAATATCGTGATATCAACATTCAAGCAATCAGTAAGCTCGTTGGTAGGCACATACCTTATGTTTACGCCGTTTCTGAATTCCATAGTAAATCAGTTGCTGATATCGCCAAGGCAATGCAAGATTTAACTACAAGGTTTTTCAGTTGTTAACGACGTTTACTAGGCGTAATTCTACGGAAGGTGGCAGTCCAATACATTAAGACGTTAATACAAAAATTCTTCAATCATAGGCGGAATGAGTCATGAACCTATGAAATTTTAGTCGGAGAACTGTTAATCATGTTTACTGAACGTACAATTTCTGTAGATCACCCATAATATACACTGCCTCGGTGCTTGGTGTCAAGTACACGAAAATTTATGCTGCTTTCACGATACTGCTGCTATTCTCACTGACGCATATGATTTGTTTGTTCTTATCCCTGTTGAATTTCTCCTCTCTGCAGCGGAGTGTATACTGAGACTTACAGAGAGCTTTAATCTGTTTAACGAGCTGGGATTTTAGTTCAGACGCTTGCCTTTTGCGGGTAATGGTCTTATCTGTTGAGTTGTCCAACCAACTCGCGACTCGCTTCAGCCATCAGTTTGCAAGTAATTCTCTCCTACTTTCAAAACTCTGTGTGAACTTTCTGTTAACGGACTGATAGCCCTGCAATGCCAGGGTAGCTCAATAGGAAGAAATAAAGCTGCGACAAGAAAGGATACGCGTTCGAGAATAAATCCGGCACAATTTCATTGTGTCAGAAAGTTTCGCACTGATCGCGTTGGTCATTAAGAGGAGAGAGTGCGACATTTGATACTGGAGCTAATTAAGTTGGTCGGTGAGGGGGACCCCTTGAAGTGTACCAACCTACACTTCAACTGCCAGAAACAACTATAGCGGGTAATACAAAACCTTACTTAATTTCGGTGAAATTAAATGTTTGCGCAAACTGGGGGCAAATATTAGGCCAGACTCGTATTTCCTTCAAGTTCGCTTTCACTATCAAGTGTCAGAAATGTTTGCTGTCAGTTAATGAGATTCAGTTCTGTTGAGTATTGTACAGGCTAACGCGGACTAGCTCCGTGTAACCCAGGCTGGCAGTTAGCCTTCTGTTACTATTAGCTCGGTATCATGAAAAGTGCACTAAAAACTAATATAATAACAAAGATCCATAGTGTGATACGCAACGATAAATAAAAGCAAGGAACCAAGATGGCAACATGATCATCATTGTCGTCGTATTATAAATGATAAGTTTTGTCGCTGACATACTTTGCTTCGTCATCCCATTTTCCAACCCTTGACAGTCTTGTATTTTCGATGAACTGTTTCCCGGATCTCCCTTTGCCCTTCCTACTCAATAACCTGCCTTCCAAAATGTTCATTATCTGATTTTCATGTCTTGGAGCATTGCGAGTGAAGTTTATTTACCTTGTGGAGTTGCACTTCTCTTTTTCACCACTTTGGTGATTATACGAAAATTCCCATTTCTTTTAGCTACTTTCTACCTTCCCCACTTCCCAACGTCACTTCAGTAATGCGACACATCCATATATTTTGTAAAGACCTTCCTTACATTCGAGAACTGGCAAAGAATGTAGAGGGACGGCACAATAGAAACAACCAGAGATCTAACGACAAAAATGGAACTCGACAAGAGTGTTCTAGGACATCAGCTGCAGCTATTTCGAGGCTTAAATTGAATCAAGGTTGCTATGAGAGATATTTGTCCCGAATTGGTTTTTGTAGAAACGCTAAGTGCTCATGCGACCAAGAAGAAGATATGTATGACAATTTGTCTCTGTAAAAGAAATTGTGAGCGGAAACCAGTGTATTCATAAAACGCCCGTGAGCTTCAAATGCGATTTACAAACTTCCCTGATGGCTCTGGAGACGTCCACAGAGGTTAAAGTTTACAGATGACTGCATAACCACATTCCTTACTTGTGATGGACAAAATTCTGTGATAATTGCGCTACAAAGTAATAATGTGACTAAAACGCACAACAAAGTAATGCACAGTGTGATTTAATATACAGTGGAACACTGGAAAACATGAGTGTGCGAAGGTTTTAGATTTACTGATAATAACAGCTGCAAACAATCTGAGTGGCTAGAGAGACTTCATTTCAATTCCAAATAAATAAGGTCCTTGTCAAGGGACCTTGTAACAATAATGTACCTATAATAATTTTTTTTCTTTATGCATTTAGATAAATGTTTCTTTCTGAATTTATGTAAAATGATGTAAATATTATTTTGGATTTTTTTCCTTTTCGTGTCATGTTAAAGAAACTGTACACGACTTTTGAAATGAATGTCATTACTTATGTTAGATTTTAAGCAATTTGATAATCAAAGGAAAATGTATTTAATGTTAAAACTATTGTAAAATGTGTAAATTGTAATTTAAACACTTGGTCCATACGTAGGTAATGCATTAGAATATGTGTAGTAGAAAACCTGTGGTGAATACCCTACCTGTAGGGGCGCGGGAAAAGGTGGATGCAGGCGAGCGCGGGAAAACGCACACTGGCGCGGTTCGGCACAACGGGCTCAGTGAGTCAGTCGGAGTTGAGTATCGGTCAGAGGAACATGTACTGTACCGAGGAGGCTATCTAGGAAAAGTGGATTCCATTGAGCCTCGGATGGGCCGATTCCGACGACTACTTGGCATGGCTATTTCCTCAGGCACAAAATTGGAAAGATTACGACGCTAAGAAGAATGAAAGTGCCGATACTGTGAGAGCCTTAGCCGTGCTTGTATGTGTGCTGTGCTGCCCGCTATCTCGCTGACCGCCATCCGCCGCAACTACGTGCACAGGTCAAACATTTATTTCATCTTTAGAAGTGTATCTGTGTGGACCAGTGTTGAAACTGTTCTAACTGTTCAATAATAACGTGACTTTTACCAGAATTGCCTTAGCCATCACTTATCCTTATCATTGACCTAGACAGGGTCCTTACCATATATTGTGCAACCCGAGTATCCCGAACTGAAAGTTTACAGTTAGTATTAAATTATCTGCAGATCGATCTATGCTATAAAGCAGTTTGAAAGTTAGGAGTGCAAATGTAAATGTTAGTAAAGAACAACAGTGCGATTAAATTGAAAGATAAAATTTGAATTGAGCTAGCAATGTTAGTTAATTAATTTGAGACTGAAAGAATAATAACTAATTGATTCAGTAATAAAAGGAATAAAGTAGTTATCCACAGATTGACAATTTTGAGTGTTAATGTACCTTCAGGACTTACTAGTTTCAGCATAACGACCGTAACAGTTTCAGGGCCCCCCCCCTTTCTCTTGCCTATTCTTGCACATTTTGAAGTGTACTGATCAGAATTGAACAGTAAAATTAATTGCTATATTAAACCTAAGTGTATCAGTGTTTTTTTTTCAGTTTTAACAGTGACTTTGTATGTGTGTTTTCAAAATTGCTGATGCTAGGGTAATCTATGCCCGATTTCATTCTGATCAATATACAAAGTGCAGCTCGTAGTAATCATTGCTGTGTGGTGTTGTGTAATTTTAGCTCATATAAATTGGTACAAAAGAAGAAAACCTTAGTTCATTAGATTCTTTCTGATTCTAAATTTTGCCATAAAACGCAACATTACTACGTGTCATTATGCTTGAATATGCTACCACTTGTACAGGGAAAAACTCACTCAATGCCTAATTAGGCTGGCGACCGTATTATTAATCATTGGTAGTATCTACTGTATGTACTTCTTGTCCATGCGAACGCGTAATTATACTTTACATTTGCTTGACGCATCACTGTAGTTACTGACTGAATAAGTCCGACTTGCTTCCATTAGGTACACGCGGTCAACTTATGTACTAAATCCTTGTTTACAAGGTGAAGCCCGTGAACTTATTACAGTACAGGCTTTATTGAGCTAACGCACGTCCGGCAGGGCGGTAGTGTTACACGTGGCTTCCCGGTGACAGGACATCCAGTTGTTGTCGGTTATACACTAACGTTAAGACCGAACAGTGGATGTTCAGTGGCACGAACAGTAATAAAGTTTAGCAAAGTAAACTTCAGTGTGAGTCAAGTATAATAGTAGTGTAATTGGCATTTAATATGGACAGGAACGGGGACAGGATAGATGTGCCAAGCGAAATGGGGAATGCGGCTAGTAGTAGCAGGAGTTTACGCGGCCAGATAACAGATGGCATTAGCGGAAGACAATTGGCGTACATACAATACCATGAACACGTCAACGAACAGATTGAAATGTCGCGATCGCCTCGAACACAGCAAGGGACAAAACAGGAAGTAGAGGGTGACTTTGTAGATGATAGGGGGTACGTGAACGAATCCACTGACATAATTGATTCACCACAGATAAAGAAAGAACCGAAAGAAACTTATGAAGTAGAATCGGAACACACGGATTCCGTAGAACAAAACAGTGTAAAAATTTTGAGCATAAACGATCTATTAGAACAATTAACCAAACAAATTACAGGACAGACTGAACAGCTCAAAACACAGAATGAGCAGCTTAAAACACACGTTGATGAACAGCTCAAAACACAGAATGAGCAACTTCAAAGACAAGTTAGCACTCAGGTTAATCAGCTTAAAACACACGTTGATGAGCAGCTCAAAACACAGAGTGATCGGATTAAAGCACAGGTTGAAGGACAGGGAATTAAAATTAGTAAACAAATAGAACAAGTAGAACAAAAAGTAGGTAATTTAAGTTCTGTGGTAAATACTCTGAAATTTGAAATTGATACTATTAACAAAAATATGGATACTATGCAGGAGGAAATTGGAAACATTAATAGTAGATTCGATGTTGAAATTCTCAACATCCAAGAGAAAGTAGAACCTCTGGTTGAAACTAAGGTAGACGAAAAAGTTTTCGGTCTTAAAACTGAGATCGTGAACGAATGTCAACACGGGATATCACAGTTGAAAAAGGTAGTTTTAGACACTGAAAGGGATTTAGATCAAAAAGTAACCGGATGTGTTCAGAATTGTGAACAAAATGCTACGAAAATTCAAGGCAGAATTTTCGATCTAGAGAGCAGAATTAAAGATAGGCCTGGTGTGGTCTGTAATGGCGCACCAATTACGAAGCTGTTAGAAGGCGAGGAACGCTTCGATCCAGCCAAGAAACATAACGGGTGGCATCCGTTAGACTTCATAAAAAATTGCGAGAGAATATTTCCTGGGCACTTGTCTGATCAGGAAAAGATAAACGTTGTAATTAGCGCTTTAGCAGGTGACGCTAAGCGCTGGGGAATAAATTTAGATACCGAACGAATGACGTTCGAAGAATTTAGGCAAAAATTTACCGAAGAATATTGGTCTGAACAAAAGCAGGACCATTTATGGCGCGAGTTTATCATGGCCAAACAGCATGATAACAGGGGCAGGAATTCTTTGAAAGATTTCTGCGAGTATTGGTACAGGAAATTGACGCATTTAAGAGGTAGAAGATCGGATTCAGAAATTATCTGGGAGCTGTATAAGAAGCTCCCAGAAGATTCAAAGAGGTATGTAGGAAGCAACCATCGTAGCTTCCAAGCATTTCTGGAAAGGGTCGAAGACGAAGACCATTGGCGCGCAAGTCGTGCCAATTATCAAAATTTTGGTAACCATAATAACCGACACAATGACGAAAGAAATGACGGCGATGGATTTCGCGTCAATATGATACAGAGAGGAAGAGGCAGAGGAAGAGGCAGAGGAAATTATCAAGGTCGCGGTAGAGGGTATGCCGCGCAAAATAATAACGACGCGGGAAACTAATTTCCGCGAACGTTGCGGGCCAAACGGAAGCGGACAATACATACCGGCCCCGAATTAAGAAAAGATACCGGTCCGACCGTAATGTAATGAGACAGGCTAGAGACAGGCGCGAAGCGACGCAATGTATAGTGGCGAGACAAGCGTCAGGTGCGAGCCAGCATGAGTCATATAGGCCGCACGGAATACTCCAGATTAACGGGCGAGTGGAGCATCAGAGGGCAACGGCCCAGCCTAGC
This sequence comes from Schistocerca cancellata, assembly GCF_023864275.1. Lineage (NCBI taxonomy): Eukaryota > Metazoa > Arthropoda > Insecta > Orthoptera > Acrididae > Schistocerca > Schistocerca cancellata. The sequence continues at coordinate 253,930,427 of NC_064626.1, forward strand.
GGAACATCTGTTCAGAGAGAAGCCGCTAGCAATACGGCAGCAGTAGGTACGAACGTAGCTGTAAGAGATAATGAAAATTTTACGAGTGATAATTCCGTGGCAAAGGAAACAATAGATGAGACTGTGAGTACACAGAGAGGTGCGGTTAGCAGTGTTTGCAATGAGGAAAAGGGCGATAATGAATTAGCAGAAGTAACTGATTGGCGTGTGCAGATCGACGATCTGTACAAGGGCCTAAAGCAATGTGAGTGGGAGGATTTTAAGAAGGAGTATGAGGCGAGGAAATTAGTTAGTAGAAAGGGAAATGATAGGGGCGTCAATAAATTGACGTGGCCCAAATTTGAAGAGGGGAAAATAAATAGCACCGCGCAAAGTACGCGTGCTGCCGATAAGAGGAAGGTTAATGATAGGAAGGATTTGGAGGATGAAATCCTCAGCATTGATGAAGAAATAACTTCTGCTAACAATCCGCCAATAGTGCAAGCTGCTACCGAGAGGCACCGTGGAGAAGGGGCAGATGATTACATGAAAGTAATTAAAGTCCACGAGGATTACACCGAATATGAAGTCACAGTAGAGGTAAATAAAGCTGATGATGAGGCCGTTTCACCAAAAGAGGAGATTGAATTAAAATCTAAGCCTGATGACAATACCGAGGAAGAACTTAGTGCCTGTCTCAGAAAAGCCTTTATGTTAGAACCTGATAGCGATCCGGAATGGTCGGATTCCGACGATAGTTCAGATGATGAAATATACGTAAATACAGACAAAATTGAATATACTAGCTTTCCCTGTTGTGCAAAAGTAGCGTACTTAAATGAATCTGATGTGGAGGAAGAAAGTAGTGATGACTCTAGTGAAGATGAATTTTTCGGGGTAAGAGAAAGTGAATATACTTTTACTGAAAGAGGGTATGAGAAAATCAGTGAAAATAAAGGGGATGCAGTTAAGTACGATATTGTACCTAACTATGACGAAGTGTCAAAACAGAATCCAGATGTTGTGACCGAACAAAGAAAGAAAGAGCCGCCTGACGACTCAGTGTTTATTTTGCGAAGAATTCAAGTGAGCAAAGACTTTGAACTCCAGAGGCCTAAGAAGCCACCAGACTTAAGTGACTGTTTTAGGAACCATAAAAGACTGCCTTGTTAATAAAGAGACGAGCAGGGGCAGGATGCTGTATTTGTATATATTATTAATATTATGCATAACTTTGTATATATTATTATTATTATGCATGACTTTATTATTACTGTAACTCAATGTTATCTGAAAGTGAATTATTGTTTGTTGAATTAGAGCCTGGGGCAGATTCATATCGGATTTTGAGAATGTCATGAACACATTACATCACGAAACTACAGGGTTCCCACCGGAAGAAATTTTGTTAGGTAAAAGTAGTAAAAGTTTAATTGAAGAAAAATTAGAGTTTCCACCTTGTGCAAGTTTGGGATTGAATCAGAAGAAAGAATTGGTAATAAAAAGGGCAAAGCAAAGAGCCGAATCTAGATCTAGAAGACACGATAAGAATCTAAAAGTTTCAAAATTTAAAATTGGAGATCATGTTCTTCTGAAAACCCACGAAAAATCTAGTGAACTAAACCATGAAATTTCAAAATTTAAGTATATTTATAACGGACCATATATAATACAGAATATTCCACACGATAATGCTTACTACCTAATCTACCCAAAATCCAAAAGACCTTTAGGTGTAAGAAATATAGTGGATCTGAAACTGTATGTTCCCAGGAACGAGTAATTATGCTGTATTTTATGCTGAACCCAAGTTATTTCAAATGTAACTATTCTTTGTAAATGTCTGTATAATCATTCAAAGTTTACTAATGTAGTTAAGTGAGTTTCAGATTACCAATTGTACTGTAACTATAAAAATGTATGGAGGAAAGGACTGAAAGGAAAGGGTAAATGCTTTCAGACAGATAACAGGTGGAACTGTCAAAAATGAAAATGGGCAGTGTATGAACCAGAATAGGAAGGACTGCCAAATACCAATGAGGGCAGATAAATAGTCGATGGAAAATAGTAAATGTAATCCAGAGGATGTGACAATATGAAGTGAAATGGACTGCCCAAATCCACATAATAGGCAGTTAAATATGTGTAGTTAATTTTCTGAAAATTTTGTGTGTGTGTTTTGTTTAGTAAATTAGAAAATGGACTGCTATTCAAAGCAAGCAGCGACAAATTATCTTATAGTATATAAGGAATATGCATTTGTTTTTGTAGTTAAATATTTGCATTCCAGAATTTTAAATTATTTCTTTAAGAAATTTGGAAAAAAAATGATTAAATTGCTATTTTAGTAATGTTATGAAGGGAAGTTGGACTGTGCAAAAGGCACTTAAGTAAATAACAAGATATTGGTCTTAATATATTAAAATAGTAAGAACCTAGATACAGTGAGTGGAAGGAAATATGTAGTGTAAATCTTCTTGAACTTTTACATAAAGATTCAGAACCAGTGTATCATTGTTAAATTTAGTGTTCCCATAAAATTTGGACTTAAGAAAATTTTCTGGAAACAGGGGCATGTGTAACAATAATGTACCTATAATAATTTTTTTTCTTTATGCATTTAGATAAATGTTTCTTTCTGAATTTATGTAAAATGATGTAAATATTATTTTGGATTTTTTTCCTTTTCGTGTCATGTTAAAGAAACTGTACACGACTTTTGAAATGAATGTCATTACTTATGTTAGATTTTAAGCAATTTGATAATCAAAGGAAAATGTATTTAATGTTAAAACTATTGTAAAATGTGTAAATTGTAATTTAAACACTTGGTCCATACGTAGGTAATGCATTAGAATATGTGTAGTAGAAAACCTGTGGTGAATACCCTACCTGTAGGGGCGCGGGAAAAGGTGGATACAGGCGAGCGCGGGAAAACGCACACTGGCGCGGTTCGGCACAACGGGCTCAGTGAGTCAGTCGGAGTTGAGTATCGGTCAGAGGAACATGTACTGTACCGAGGAGGCTATCTAGGAAAAGTGGATTCCATTGAGCCTCGGATGGGCCGATTCCGACGACTACTTGGCATGGCTATTTCCTCAGGCACAAAATTGGAAAGATTACGACGCTAAGAAGAATGAAAGTGCCGATACTGTGAGAGCCTTAGCCGTGCTTGTATGTGTGCTGTGCTGCCCGCTATCTCGCTGACCGCCATCCGCCGCAACTACGTGCACAGGTCAAACATTTATTTCATCTTTAGAAGTGTATCTGTGTGGACCAGTGTTGAAACTGTTCTAACTGTTCAATAATAACGTGACTTTTACCAGAATTGCCTTAGCCATCACTTATCCTTATCATTGACCTAGACAGGGTCCTTACCATATATTGTGCAACCCGAGTATCCCGAACTGAAAGTTTACAGTTAGTATTAAATTATCTGCAGATCGATCTATGCTATAAAGCAGTTTGAAAGTTAGGAGTGCAAATGTAAATGTTAGTAAAGAACAACAGTGCGATTAAATTGAAAGATAAAATTTGAATTGAGCTAGCAATGTTAGTTAATTAATTTGAGACTGAAAGAATAATAACTAATTGATTCAGTAATAAAAGGAATAAAGTAGTTATCCACAGATTGACAATTTTGAGTGTTAATGTACCTTCAGGACTTACTAGTTTCAGCATAACGACCGTAACAGTTTCAGGGCCCCCCCCCTTTCTCTTGCCTATTCTTGCACATTTTGAAGTGTACTGATCAGAATTGAACAGTAAAATTAATTGCTATATTAAACCTAAGTGTATCAGTGTTTTTTTTTCAGTTTTAACAGTGACTTTGTATGTGTGTTTTCAAAATTGCTGATGCTAGGGTAATCTATGCCCGATTTCATTCTGATCAATATACAAAGTGCAGCTCGTAGTAATCATTGCTGTGTGGTGTTGTGTAATTTTAGCTCATATAAATTGGTACAAAAGAAGAAAACCTTAGTTCATTAGATTCTTTCTGATTCTAAATTTTGCCATAAAACGCAACATTACTACGTGTCATTATGCTTGAATATGCTACCACTTGTACAGGGAAAAACTCACTCAATGCCTAATTAGGCTGGCGACCGTATTATTAATCATTGGTAGTATCTACTGTATGTACTTCTTGTCCATGCGAACGCGTAATTATACTTTACATTTGCTTGACGCATCACTGTAGTTACTGACTGAATAAGTCCGACTTGCTTCCATTAGGTACACGCGGTCAACTTATGTACTAAATCCTTGTTTACAAGGTGAAGCCCGTGAACTTATTACAGTACAGGCTTTATTGAGCTAACGCACGTCCGGCAGGGCGGTAGTGTTACAACCTCACTTGTCCCGGAACGTTCGTAGTTCAAGGTCACGTGCTCTTTTAATTTTCAGAGTCCATGGATTTTATTGGCAGATGACGTTCATTAAATGTAACAATTTTCTTCTTGTTAATTTATGTATTTTCAGTGTGATACATTACTGGCGATTTTCTGACCTCTCTTCCTCACGTCATATATTAACGACATAATCAGTTGTACGTTGTTAAGCTTAGGGCTATTTGGAGCCTTCAGGGCACTCCATGGTAGGAAATCAGAGACACACAGCAGAGAGCAGACAAAAGTGGTAGCATTTAGGTTACCGGAGATAAATAATAACACTAGAGCCGTGTAAATTACAGACGCTCTGGGTAGCTGTCCCAGCAGAGAAGTTTCACTTCAAAGAATTAATTGGTAGCTCCATCCACCACGTAGAAACTGTCATAGAGCGTCACTGCAGAAGATGGCCACGAAAAGGCACATCTTAACAGAGGCGGCGGACTTGGTACTTGCTCCAGAGAACTGCAATGTCAAGGGTTTCGACAGGTTAGGGAAGAGAGAAGAAGAAGAGATTAGCGTTTAACGTCCCGTCCACAACGAGGTCATTAGAGACGGAGCACAAGCTCGGATTAGGGCAGGATGGGGAAGGAAATCGGCCGTGCCCTTTCGAAGGAACCATCCCGGCATTTGCCTGAAGTGATCTAGGGAAATCACGGAAAACCTAAATCAGGATGGCCGGACGCGGGATTGAACCGTCGTCCTCCCGAATGCGAGTCCAGTGTGCTAACCACTGCGCCACCTCGCTCGGTGACAGGTTAGGGTGGCGCTACAGCAGTCCCCACCTACAGAAGGGCGGAGAACGGTTCCAGGTGACGTAAAACAGTATTGTTGCTGGCCATATTAGGAGTGGCAGTGACGTCTAGCTTTCAGCTGAACGCCGTTGATAGCAAACTTGGAGTTTGTTAATGTATAATGCAGAAGCATCCCTACCTACGGAGTAGGAGTAGGGAAGGAATCTGAATGTGGTTGGCCAGAGGCGCCCTGGAGGTGCAGAGAGACTCACTAGATTGGCCGAAGATTGTTAAGTGCCAGTGGATTGGTGGTTCGACTATAGCAGGGGCGTGCAAACGTTGCACGCGGCTCATGAGCACACAGCGCTGCACGTGTGCTGCTCGCGTGCAATCGTCAACTGGGGCTGTGGCGACAGCCAGCAGGTTGCGGCAGTGTAGTACCAGGCTAAGATGCGGACGTTGAAGCGAAGCGACCACTACGTAGTGAACGTTGTATTTCAAGAACCGGAAAATGCAGAGTGAATCAAGGAAACGGAGAATTGGAGATTTGCTATCTTTTAAAAAGGAATGGGAGAATCATTTTCTTCTCTGTGCAAAAACGTGAAAATTGTAAATGTATAATATGTGACATTATTCTGGCTGGTCAGCGGAAGTTTAATATTGAATGCCACTATAATAAATTTCAGTATGTTGCCGTTCATGGTGCAATAAAAGAGGAATTTCTCAAGCGATTTTGGGGATACATCTTACTTATCCCAAGGTTTTGAATAGTTCTCGAGACAATCTGCTGTTTCTGTAGATGATATTCATCCCAGTTTGCAAATGGAATTAATAGATCTACAGCGTAATTATCGTCTGAGAGACAAGTTCCTTATGGCAAGACGTGTAATAGATTTTTACCACGACTTTCCACAGCAAGAGTTTCCTCGTCTCCATCCATGAAGATGAAGAATGTATCAGCCATGAAGATAATGTCAATGTTTCGCTCGACATACGTTTGTGAGAGATTTTTTTCTGTTATGAAAGTCTCGGTTAAGAGCAAACATCAGTAATGAAAATTTACGTAACTGTTTGCGTTTGTCTGTATGCATAAATTTTGTTGCAGACATTAAACGTATTGTAAACTCCACCTGTGATAATTAAATAAAACGTATCATAGGTAATAGGTACTCTTTCAAACCACGATTACTTTCAAGCACTCCTACTAACCTTTTTCCTTCATTCAATTAAGCAGGCCAGGAAACAAGTCGCATTACAAAGGAAGAAGCGGTGAGACGGTATGGCGGGGAGGGGAGAGAAGCGGGTGGCCAGCTTGCCCCTGTGTGCGCGCATAACACCTGTTAACTGCACACGTGCATGTGCACGGCACACGTGCAGAATTCCTGCCCGCCCCTGGACTATAGGAAGGGAGAAATGGTGCGCCGCTACTTCAAAAACTGATGTTTTTGTGTAGAGGGAGTTTTCTGTTAGGTCGCTGACGCGCTACCTCCATGCCTCACATGGCCAACCATGGTAAGTTCCGACATGTCTATTTTTCTCACTTGGAGAGCTGCTCCCAAGTTTATATTTCAAGTGCCACTAGTGTTCGCTACTTCTGTTAGCATCCACCCCGTGGCTTCGGTCACTGGCTTCTGTTGTGCAAGTAATTGCCCCCTTTGCTTTTTCTTATGTTTAGAATTAGCCTTCAGTGTAGTATTTAGTCTGGTCACAAATAAATAGACTTATGAATTATATGAGTCTCCCGCTGTAAGAATCCTGTCTAGTCCCAAAATCCGAATCTCTCGTAGATGCCCTGATCCAAGTCATCACCCTGCCTTCATTGGGAATTTGTCTTTTTGCATGTAGTCCTCACCGCTCGGAAATTGCAGACTCATCTTCAATTCCCTGTCTTCGCTCTATCCTGAGTCAGGAGATGACACTTACTGCACATTGTGTACAGTACTATAATTATGTATATATATAGTGCAGTCTCTCTACACTATTTACCGTAGCCCCTTTTATCCTGTGTTTTCACATGTTAGACACTTCTTCAACAAACGTTTTGTCTAAGTGTCGTGGAAGGCTATAGTTGTTGAAGTCACGCCAACGCCCACGGTCAGAAACGAAATCAAGACAGTTTGGTTAGTATACACTTTATTCTGCCAGGTGGAATTAGCCTGTTCCGCTATATGCCATCAAGAGGGTCTGGTGACATGTAAATGTTCCATCCCGCACTCTTAAGGCGTTGACATCGTTGAAATAGCTTCGCTACGTTGTTACATCTTGCCCAGTAACTTAAGTGAAGAGGCAACGTTATCCACCGAACAGTTAATTTTTTAAGTGATTGATGTTCTATACGTTTCGATCAGCTGGGTTAGTGGGATACTGCACCGTCATAAAGTGTTATAGAATTTCACTCACGGTTGGCGAAATCCGTTTATTCATTTTCATCATATGAAGCGGGTGGTGGAATTGAAATATAGCGCTTAACTTCAAAATGATCTATCCAAAGAACGTCTCAAAACCTATAACTATAAATAAAAAGCCGGGAAATCAAATAATATGACACTGAACTATAAGCAGTTAAAACTATATGAAATACTCGTAATTGACGCCATCGTTAGGCGACAGTGTTGTATCTGGAGAATAGTGTTCCTAGGAACACATGTTCTTTCCTGATGCGTTTTCAACCTAGTAATTGAGGAACACATGTTGTTTCCTGATGCGTTTTCAACCTAGTAATTGATTTTGAGACCATATGAAGGAATGTGCAATAGAAGCCGACATAACCAGTTTCTAGCATTTTCTACTGCTTCTGTTGTTGTAAGACATGAGGTTGTGTTCTGTGCAGAGTCTGTAAGTATTAAGAGTTCTGCATGTTTGAGTCGTGTATAATATACCTGGTGGTTATAATTAAACTTTCCCTATCTAACACGTTATAATTCGGAAAATAATTGCACTGCAAAGGACCACGTGTTTCTTTCCTTGTTCGTGGTGGCTCGTCACCGAGGTCAAAGCGAGGCCCACAAAAAGACAAGCCGGAGCGCGTACGTCACAGAACGTGACACTACAGATCTTATGAATGTCGGCAGCCGTCTCCGGTGGGGAACGAGAAACTACTCTGCCGGAAGAAAATCGTTACACCCTTTTAGACGTTGCCATTTCACTCAAGATCTACTGTTGATATGGAATACATGAAATGATAACGTTTACAGATCAACAGCACAAGCGGTTCTGAGGTACCAGGTATTAACCTATGCTAAAACACAGACATTAGTACATGGTGTACTCTCCACTGGTGGCAATGCGAGCGCCGACCCTTGCATCCAGTCGATCGTACAGACAGCGAATACTGTCCTGGTATATGTTATGCTGTTCACATATTTCTGTAAGAGTTGTTCGTTGACGAGTTGTACGAGTCGCTTCTCGTCCCGTCATGCCCCGATTGGAGGTAAGTCCGGAGAACGTGCTGGCCAGGGAAGTTGCTGTTCGTCTTACACAGCACGCTGCATTTCACGGACAATATGTGGGCGAGCATTATCCTGCTGGAACAACACATCACGCTCCTATTGCAAGAACGGTAAAAGAACGGATCTACCAACATTCTGCACGTAAAGAACGCTGGTTAGCGTCCCTTTCAGAAACACAAATGTGAACGAGAGTTGCAGCTTATCGCAGTCCAAACCATAAGGACTGGGATGGGGCCAGTAGTTCTTGGACGAATGCACTGTACCAGACAGCGTTCAGCAGGTCTACGTTATACGCGAAAACGACCATCACATCTGAGCAGGCAGAATCTGCTTCCATCGTCGCGCCATTTCATCTTCCATGTGGTCCTCTGACTGCACTAGTCGAGCCGTGCACGTCGTTGTGGCTTGAGTGGAAGACGGGCTGGAAGTGTGTGTGTCCTTAGTCCCACTGCTAATAACCGGTTAGCAACGGTTCGTTTTGACACGTCTTTGATCAAAAGCCGTCTTATCTGTGGCTGTGCTAGCTGTACGTTCTGCGCTAGTTGTACGTTCTGCCATTGATGCCCTTAGAATACGACGATCCTGGCAGGCATCTACAGGGTTATTACAAATGATTGAAGCGATTTCACAGCTCTACAATAACTTTATTATTTGAGATATTTTCACAATACTCTGCACACACATACAAAAACTCAAAAAGGTTTTTTTATGCATTCACAAATGTTCGATATGTGCCCCTTTAGTGATTCGGCAGACATCAAGCCGATAATCGAGTTCCTCCCACACTCAGCGCAGCATGTCCCCATCAATGAGTTCGAAAGCATCGTTGATGCGAGCTCGCAGTTGTGGCACGTTTCTTGGTAGAGGAGGTTTAAACACTGAACCTTTCACATAACCCCACAGAAAGGAATCGCATGGGGTTAAGTCGGGAGAGCGTGGAGGCCATGACATGAATTGCTGATCATGATCTCCACCACGACCGATCCATCGGTTTTCCAATCTCCTGTTTAAGAAATGCCGAACATCATGATGGAAGTGCGGTGGAGCACCATACTGTTGAAAGATGAAGTCGGCGCTGTCGGTCTCCAGTTGTGGCATGAGCCAATTTTCCAGCATGTCCAGATACACGTGTCCTGTAACGTTTTTTTTTTGCAGAAGAAAAAGGGGCCATATACTTTAAACCGTGAGATTGCACAAAACACGTTAACTTTTGGTTAATTGCGAATTTGCTGCACGAATGCGTGAGGATTCTCTAACGCGCAGATTCGCACACTGTCTGTTCACTTCACCATTAAGAAAAAATGTTGCTTCATCACTGAAAACAAGTTTCGCACTGAACGCATCCTCTTCCATGAGCTGTTGCAACCGCGCCGAAAATTCAAAGCGTTTGACTTTGTCATCGGGTGTCAGGGCTTGTAGCAATTGTAAACGGTAAGGCTTCTGCTTTAGCCTTTTCCGTAAGATTTTCCAAACCGTCGGCTGTGGTACGTTTAGCTCCCTGCTTGCTTTATTCGTCGACTTCCGCGGGCTACGAGTGAGACTTGCTCGCACGCGTTCAACCGTTTCTTCGCTCACTGCAGGCCGACCCGTTGATTTCCCCTTACAGAGGCATCCAGAAGCTTTAAACTGCGCATACCATCGCCGAATGGAGTTAGCAGTTGGTGGATCTTTATTGAACTTCATCCTGAAGTGTCGTTGCACTGTTATCACTGACTGATGTGAGTGCATTTCAAGCACGACATACGCTTTCTCGGCTCCTGTCGCCATTTTGTCTCACTGCGCTCTCGAGCGCTGTGGCGGCAGGAACCTGAAGTGCGGGTTCAGCCGAACAAAAATTTATGAGTTTTTCCACGTATCTGTAGTGTGTCGTGACCATATGCCAATGAATGGAGCTACAGTGAATTTATGAAATCGCTTCAATCATTTGTAATAGCCCTGTATACTGAGAGGACGTCCAGAACCTCGAATACGGGTGTGAGATGTTCTCGTGACCTTTGATACCAGAATAGTTGCACGAATCACATGGTACGACCAAATTGCGTGGAAATTCTCCAAAAGGATCATCCCGCCACTCGGAAGGCAGCAATTTGTCCCATTTCAAACTAGCTCAGTTGCCTGTAAAAAGCATGAGGGCGCCTCTCTCTCACGGTTGCCTGCTTGCTTAACACGTTTGCACCACACTGACCATTGTGGCTGTGAGGATTCCCCATTAAAGAATAGACGCAGAAGGTGTTTCGGTAGCTATGCGGCCGGCCTTTGTGGCCGAGCGGTTCTAGGCGCTTCAGTCCGGAACCTCGCGACCGCTACGGTCGGAGGTTCGAATCCAGCCTCGGGCATGGATGTGTGTGATGTCCTTAGGTTAGTTAGGTTTAAGTACTAGTTCTAAGTTCTAGGGGACTGATGACCTCAGATGTTAAGTGCGATAGTGCTCAGAGCCATTTGAACCATTTGATAGTTTCTTGATGATGAAATGTGGGATTCGGAGAACGAATTGTTGGATTATCGACCTTATTTCTCATTTTCGGCACAACTACACTTCAATTTATTTGCTCACCGAAAGAAATATATAACTGGAAAACCTTTTTAATCAGCTAGTGAGTTTATGCAGTCGAAGGTGGTGATTTAGCAGTCCATTGACACTGGGACTCCAGAGATGCTCTCTCTTTCCTGGAAAAACTTTGGTCGATGAGCGTTGACGTTTGCTTTTTTCTGTTACTAGGAACCACTCCTGCTGAAGTGAAACAAAAACAATATATATAATTCCAGGTTCATCTGAAAATTGTATGTAAAGTATGACAGAAAATTGCAAGGATGTCGCGCCTTGACGAGGCTTATCGATTTCAGCTGTTTTTCAGTTCACCAATTACTCTTACATTTTTACCAACGGAACGATAGTTGATTGAAAAAATGGGTTCTCTTTTTCTAAGAGAGTACTCAACATTTCGATTTTCGTTTTAATGTTTTTGATTTTGATTTTTTCTCGTCAACGAGTTCGACACAGTAATTTCTGTGCCACTGTCAGCATTAGTCAAAAATTTCTTATATTTTGGGGAGATATGGGGGAAGTGTAGCACCTACTGAGGCCGTACGCATTGTGTGTCTTGTAGGCGAGAGCAGGTGAGTAAACATCCATCTGTGTCCGGATTTATCGTTCACTTTGTACCCATTGTGAGGTTTCTTCAGAAGCTTTCCACTACTGTCTTCACGCCAGAGGGAATCTCTACCAACCGCGCGACTGCTACGGTCGCAGGTTCGAATCCTGCCCCGGGCATGGGTGTGTGTGATGTCCTTAGGTTAGCTAGGTTTAAGTAGTTCTAAGTTCTAAGGGACTTATGACCTAAGATGTTGAGTCCCATAGTGCTCAGAGCCATTTGAACCATTTTTGAATCTCTACCACCTTCATCTACTCTGTTAAATAGCCTGATACGCTATTGACTTAGATTTCAGCCTTAATTCCTCCACGTGGTTATTTCCTGCATGAAATGGTTGTAGGTGCTGCATAACAAGTGAAATTGTAGACTATTTTCTTGTTTTTGCGACTCTTTCTTCGTGTGCGATGATGCTAACAACTGTATCCTAATCACTGCTCATTGCATTCGCGCAGTTTTGTCTAATATGCCAGTCATGTGCAGGACTGTCTGAAGATAGCAATTTTAGGACGGATTTTGGTGAAGAGAGACGTGGGAGAAAAAAAATCGCCACCACAGTTTTTGTGTGGTCAAGGGTAAACTCGTCTCAAAGGGGACAATGGGGGCGTAAGTGCCTTAGCCTTCAAGGCGCCGAGACCCCGTTTAGTCAGAATCAACGGCTGGCGAGGAGAACGCACTCCTTTACCGCGAAAAGCGCCAGTAATGGCCTTAATGCTAATGAACACAATGCAGGCCGGCACTTGAATTGTGAATTTTCTCTTTTCTATAAAAGGGGCAATTAGCTTTATTGAAAATAGACAACAAGAGTTTTTGTTGCAGCACATCTGAGGAGATTTCTTCTCTTGTACAATCACCAGTTGAAATACACTACTGGCCATTAAAACTCCTACACCACAAAGATGACGTGCTACAGACGCGAAATTTAACCGACAGGTAGAAGATGCTGTGATATGCAAATGATTAGCTTTTCAGAGCATTCACACAAGGTTGGCGCCGGTGGCGACACCTACAACGTGTGGACATGAGGAAAGTTTCCAACCGATTTCTCATACACAAACAGCAGTTGACCGGCGTTGCCTGGTGAAAAGTTCTTGTGATGCCTCGTGTAAGCAGGAGAAATGCGTACCATCACGTTTTCGACTCTGATAAAGGTCGGATTGCAGCCTATCGCGATTGCGGTTTATCGTATCGTGACATTGCTGCTCGCGTTGGTCGAGATCCAATGACTTTTAGCAGAAAATGGAATCGGTGGGTTCAGGAGGGTAATATGGAACGCCGTGCTGGATCCCAACGGCCTCGTATTACTAGCAGTCGTCATGACAAGACACCTTATTCGCATGGCTGTAACGGATCGTGCAGCCGCGTCTCGATCCCTGAGTCAACAGATGGGGACGTCTGCAAGACAACACCCATCTGCAAGAACAGTTCGACGACGTTTGCAGCAGCATGGACTATCAGCTCGGAGACCATGGTTGCGGTTACCCTTGACGCTGCATCACAGACAGGAGCGCCTACGATGGTGTACTCAACGACGAACCTGGGTGCACGAATGATAAAACGTCATTTTTTCGGATGAATCCAGGTTCTGTTTACAGCATCATGATGGTCGCATCCGTGTTTGGCGACATCGCGGTGAACGCACATTGGAAGCATGTATGTGTCATCGCCATACTGGCGTATCACCCGGCGTGATTGTATGGGATGCCATTGGTTACACGTCTCGGTCACCGCTTGTTCGCATTGACGGCACTTTGAACAGTGGACGTTACATTTCAGATGTGTTACGACCCATGGCTCTACCCTTCATTCGATCCCTTCAAAACCCTACATTTCAGCAGGATAATGCACGACCGCATGTTGCAGGTCCTGTACGGCCGTTTCTGGATACAGAAAATGTTCGAATGCTGTCCTGGCCAGCACATTCTCCAGATCTCTCACCAATTGAAACCCTCTGATCAATGTTGGCCGAGCAACTGGCTCGTCACAATACGCCAGTCACTACTCTTGATAAACTGTGGTACCGTGTTGAAGCTGAATGGGCAGCTGTACCTGTACATGCCATCCAAGCTCTGTTTGACTCAATGCCCAGGCGTATCAAGGCCGCTATTACGGCCAGAGGTGGTTGTTCTGGGTACTGATTTCTCAGGATCTATGCACCCAAATTGCGTGAAAATGTAATCACATGTCAGTTCCAGTATAATATGTTTGTCCAATGAATACCCGTTTATCATCTGCATTTCTTCTTGGTGTAGCAATTTTAATGGCCAGTAGTGTAATAAATAACCGAGAAATCGGGGAATGTGCCGGCTCCAGACCGGCTAACGCAACCACTGGGTGAGTAAGCTATCCGGAGATGAAGATGCGAAAAGGCACTAGTTACTCGAGATGAGCAGCTGTGCGGTAGGTTAAAGTGATTTGCTTCACTGGTGAGGTGCGACACATTCAACATTTTTCTCTTACGGCGTTGTGTCTTCCCGTCAACCATATATTTGTGGCAAGAAGAAGGTTAAACTGAGATACAAGATGCACTTCTTGAAAGCCATGAACTGTTGTGTTCTGTGATTAACATTGTAATTGACATTTGCATCTTGAGGGAGTAGACTTGTTTGTGCGATTCCCTAAGGGAAATTGTAAATAGGGCATGTTTGTAGCAATAAACTTCTGGTTAATATGACTTTCATGGATTCATTTCTGGGTGCTTATCCAGAGGTGACCTTTACGTTTATCAATTCCTGCTGCACGGATGTGCTGTGTGTGTCCGTCTTGGAACAGGACATGGAGGAGACAGCTTGGGTTGTTTGTCCTGGGCAATATAATACAGATCTCGTTCTGTGAGATTCTGGAGGTGACGGAATTCCACACGCAATAGCAGTGTTAGGTCACGGCTTGGCACCTTAATTCTTGATGTGGGGCTTTCAAAGCCAAAGGTAGTGCCATAAAGACACCAACTCCTAACATACTTTACATACCGTCAGCTCATGTCAATAAATAGCCAGGACTCATCTATATTCCTTCATACATGAAGTCTTGAAAGAGTTTTTTCGTCCAAGCCAAACAGCTTCAATATTCAACATTTAAAATACCATGATAAGCTTCACCCTATACACACAAATATTTTTTATGAAATGTTATGATTTATCTGTATTCGGTGCCAAATGCGGTGGTAAAGGAAAATAATAAATATATAAATAAATAAATAAATGTAGAGTGTGGATAATTATGACGTGTTAAATTCTTCCTTATTTAGCACTTGAAAAGCATAATGAAATCACAAGATTTTTATATTTTTTGACGGAAAGTCCGACGTTAGCCGTCGGGCATCGAAACAATTCACTGGTGAAAGTTGGAAACTTGTACCCCACCGGGCCTCGTACCCTGTTATCTCGCTTAACGCGAGAGGTTCCCTAAACCGCCTTACGATCCTGATACGCTTCCCGTCCGACTCAAATTCTCTACTTGTCACTCGATAGTTGCGTCCACTGTCCATTCGCCTGCTTGCACGCAGCAAGTCCTGCATTCCCGCAGGAGGCTAGGAACCTGTTGAGCATCTGCACTAACGTTATCACGCCTACAGATATGCTGTGTATGTCTGGTGGTACGAAATTACACGTTTACATTATGCAGTGAAAAAGTTCTTCTCGTGGTTCGAAGAGAATCGGTCTCGGTCAGACTCACAACATAGCTGACTCTGTAAATTTTGCTAGCAGAGCGCATATCGGCTTATGCAATGAGGAGTCACATTGCTACCACTACCCACCGCCACGTTGATGGCACCTGATGGCGTTGTGGTCATTCGACGTGTAAGGAGAGTATATAAGCGCAACAGACAAGAAAGAGGACCGTTTTGGCTATGATGCGAGCTGCAAATGAGGGAATCTAGTGATAAAAGAGACTTTGACGAAGTATTGCAAAAATAGACATAATGTCTGATGGGATAACCGCAATCAGTGGCTTTACAATGTTACTTAAATTCCGTCATATGACCGGTTTCGGTTCCATCTAGAATCATCTTCAGATCTGATATTTCGGTTACAGGAGTAACCCGTCCACACACAGCAATCTTCACATGCTGCGTCTCATGTTCACATCTGAAATGGTTAAGGAGGAACCGAAACCGGTCATATGAATAAACATTTTGCAATCAAGACGGAATATAAGTAACATTGCAACTTTGACGAAGGGCAGACTGTTGTGGCCTGGTGCCTGGGAATTAGCAACTCGTCTGTTCGCGTGAAACTGTCTTGAGGATCTATGGAAAGCGTTTGAACGGCGGTGAAACCAGTAGCAGACGACAAGATTTTGACCCTGACGTCTCATCACAGAATATGGAGGTAGAAGGATTACCCGCTCTTTAATCCAGAACAGACGGCGATATGAGGCAGATATGATGACAGAATACAATGCTGGTGTAAGCACGAGAATTTCGGAGCTCACTGTTCGGCGTACATTGTTGAACATGGGGCTCCACAGCGGACGACCCCTGAATGTTCCCATGTTGACCCAATAACGTGACCAGTAACGACCGCAGTAGGCACTTGGTCATTGTGATTGGACAGTGGATTGTCTAGTCAGACGAATCACGTTTCTTGGTACATCTAGTGGACGGTCGTGTCCGGTTACACCTTCATCCACGCAAAAGGCTGCTTTAAATATGCATCGCGTCGTGGGAGCAGTATTATGCAACCGAAGACATTCACCTAGACGTCTGTGGGGCATATGGTAGTAACCAAAGGCACCATGCTATGCTACACTACACTATGTAAGCATTACTGTCGACTTCATGCTTGATGTCATCCCCGGCGACGATGGTATCTTGCAACAGGATAATTGAATACAATCATCTCGTTTTTCAAGACTCGTCAATTTGAATAAAATTGAGGAGACTCCAAGAGCAGAACTGTTGATATAGCAACACCAGACTCGTACTACAATGGCTCGATTAGCATGATAGTGAACTTATATTATTATGTTGGTTACCAAAGTCACCTGATTCGAACCGCGATGTCCGGCACAAGCTCCGCGCCCACGAACTACCAACACTTAATTTACGGGAATAGCGTGACCCGTTGGAAGCTAATGACATGGCAACAGTATACAAGATAACTATAATCTCCGGATGTGCTTTCGAGCGGACACGTTAGCTGTATAGCACGGCATAGGCGAGTGCGTGCGTCTGGCCACAGGAAACTGGGGAGGCGCATCCCAGAAATGATTAGGTGTTTTTTTTATCCCGAAGGTGTCGTTGACGAATGGGAGTCACACTCCCACCCCCCTCCCCTGCTGATTCTGCTTTGATCTTGAGGAAGAGAAACGGTGGAAGTGACTATGGCACGAAATAACGACTCTCAAATTATTAATTAGTAACACAGTGAGTGACCTGAAATAATAAGATGTTTAAAAATAATTGACTTCTGTGAAAGTGAGATGAATATTTTATGAATATTACATAATAAGCAATAAAAGAAGCAGGCAAAAAGGAATACAAACGTCTCAAAAATGAGATCGACAGGAAGTGCAAAATGGCTGAGCAGGGATGGCTAGAGAATAAATGTAAGGATGTAGAGGCTTATCTCACTAGGGGTAAGATAGATACTGTCTACAGGAAAATTACAGGGACCTTTGGAGAAAAGAGAGCCACTTGTATGAATATCAAGAGCTCAGATGGAAACCCAGTTCTAAGCGAAGAAGGGAAAGCAGAAAGGTGAAGGGAGTATATAGAGGGTCTATACAAGGGCGATTTACTTGAGGACAATATTATGAAAATGGAAGAGGATGCAGGTGAAGATGAAATGGGAGATACGATACTGCGTGAAGAGTTTGACGGAGCAATGAAAGACCTGAGTCGAGACAAGGCACCGAGTTCCATTAGGCCCCGAGTTCCATTAGAACTACTGACGGCCTTGGGAGAGCCAGTCCTGACAAAACTCTACCATCTGGTGAGCAAGATGTATGAGACAGGCGAAATACCCTCAGACTTCAAGAATAATATAATAATTCCAATCCCAAAGAAAGTAGGTGTTGACAGATGTGAAAATTACCGAACTATCAGTTTAATAAGTCACAGCTGCAAAATACACCACGCGAATTCTTTACAGACGAATGGAAAAACTAGTAGAAACCGACCTCGGGGAAGATCAGTTTGGATTCCGTAGAAATATTAGATCACGTGAAGCAGTACTGACCTTACGACTTATCTTAGAAGAAAGATTAAGGAAAGGCAAACCTACGTTTCTAGCATTTGTACACTTAGAGAAAGCTTTTGACAATGTTGACTGGAATACTCTCTTTCAAATTCTAAAGGTGGCAGGGGTAAAATGTGGTGCTACAGAAGAATGCTGAAGATTAGATGGGTAGATCACATTACTAATGAGGAGGTATTGAATAGATTTGGGGAGAAGAGGAAGAAGGGATCGGTTGGTAGGACATGTTTTGAGGCATTAAGGGATCACAAATTTAGCATTGGAGGGCAGCGTGGAGGGTAAAAATCGTAGAAGTAGACCAAGAGATGAGCACACTAAGCAGATTCAGAAGGATGTAGGTTACAGTAAGCACTGGGAGATGAAGAAGCATACACAGGATAGAGTAGCATGGAGAGCTGCATCAAACCAGTCTCATGACTTGAGACCACAACAACAACATAATAAGTCAGATTTTTTTCAACAAGTGGAGGTAGTCTGTCTTGATTCGAGTGAACTGGTGAACACCGAGTGGTAAATTTCAAAATCCTGCAGTGAAATGCGAGGTGAAGTTCAGCACACTAAAGCCGCTGTCAAGACCTAACTGGGGGTCGAACCGCACAATATTCCTGAGTTCGGGGTGGGGCGGCGGTGGGGCGGTGGACTGCTGTAGCCTGTTGTGGGGTTGTGGACCAGTGTGGGTTACAGCGGGAACGAAGCCTCTCCGTTGTTTCTAGGTCCCCGTTTCAATACACACATATACACATACACCGTTGCGTCGCCTCGATCCATGTTGTGCGGGTTGCTGGTAGCCGCTGTGGCACTTGTCACCGAAAGCGTCTCGTGGATGAGTCTCAAGGATCAACTTTGTAGACAGTTTACTGCTATTTATTTGCCTGTTGTATCATTTATTGACTTATTTTTATTAGCAAGTAGTAACAGAATATTGAATATTGGTGAATGTTTACTGTGCCTCAGGGTACGAAAGTGTGTCATAGATTGTAAGCTCCGCCAGTTGATAATATACTGTCAGGAAAGTTGAGTCGATGCAAATATACTTTTCCTCTGCACCAGTGCCAGTGAATGTGACAACGGTGACCAACGTCATGGCAGCGGTACGATGAGGAGGGGAATGTATTTCTCTTGATCGTGCATTGTAACCAACTCAAGCAGCAGGCTGGTACAAATGGCATGCGGATTTAATGTTTCATGAAGACGTATTAGAGGGACGTTTATGTTCAAATATGTCGCTTATATGTTGTAACGAATATAAAATTAAATAAATCCAGTTGAAATATAGCTCAATGAGAAGAAGGCAATGACACTGAAAGCATTTGCCAAACATCTAACTCAGTGTCTTATGTCACGTCGTGTTATTTTTTTTTCGTAACTCTTCGGCAAGTCGGAACTGTAACTGATCCCGATGAGTCTGGAATATCTTCACAATTATTCACCTTAAATGCTTTATTATTTAATTAGCTGACGATCCTGGCACTGCCCAGGTATTAATTTCGCCATTTTTCTATTAAAAACGAAAGCAAAAAAATGATCTGTTTTTCTACTGGAACATACGAGTAGAAAAAAATTCATTTCCACGTATTCGTGAAAACACCTTAGAAATTATGAAACAATCGTACAGAGATCCCGGCTAGCTTCTGTAGGCTGGGAGGAGCTGCTTCGCATGTTTACAACGAGGGATCGTAAACGTCTCTATGACAAAGCCTCTTCATAGCTCTGTACGCAGCTATTGTTCTCCTCTACAGCTGTTTGCACTTCGCCGCTGAAAGCTGTTAAAGGAGCTGCCAGGTGTGAGGGATTTACGTAAGTTGCCTTGACTGTAAGAATATCTAAGTAGTAAAGAATAAATGTATTAAAATTTCCCGCATGATGCCGCTGCGGCAGTTCTTTCATTCATCTCAGTGTTTATGACGTCATTTCTCTTGAACTGTGTGTCGACGATATGTTTGTGTAGGCATATTCAGGGACATATGTGGATACTGTCTGTGAACTATATTGTCATTAGATTTAATAACGAGTAATAAATTTAAATGTCATGCATGATGCGGAAGTTTTTCATTCACCTCACTGTCAGTGACGTCATATTTCCTGATCAATGTTAGCTAGGTGGTTTCTGCCTCCACAGAGATTGTGGGAGACACGCGCACACACACACACACACACACACACACATACATGTATAATATGTGTGTGTGTGTATCGAGCAGAATTTGGGGGCAAAGTGACACTGCTGTTTATATTAAATCTTGTGGTTTTATTGTTCTGATCATAAGAAATTGTGGTCTAAACCTAAATTTCAGAACAGTATTTTGTAAATTGCTTCAAATGGCTCTGAGCACTATGGGACTTAACAGCGGAGGTCATCAGCCCCCTAGAACTTAGAACTACTTGAACCTAACTAACCTAAGGACATCACATACATCCATGCCCGAGGCAGAATTTGAACCTGCCACCGTAACGGTCGCGCCGTTCCAGACTGAAGTGCCTAGAACCGCTCGGCCACTCCAGCCGGCTATTTTGTAAATATTGATTTCTCAAGTTTTTAGAAATCGAATTGTTATTTTTGTGGCTGGTGGGAGAGGGATGGTATGGATGAAGAGGTGCGTTCTGGCACCTGAAGTTTTAGGAATTAAGCGCTGAATGACAGAACACCTAAAGCTAGGGGCTCGGAAAAACGGCATTTTTTGTTTTTAGCTTTTAGTGTTTCGTAACTGCACCGTATGGCTGAAAGATAGACACACCTGTCTTTCGTTAAAATACAGGGCTATTACAAATGATTGAAGCGATTTCATAAATTCACTGTAGCTCCATTCATTGACATATGGTCACGACACACTACAGATACGTGGAAAAACTCATAAAGTTTTGTTCGGCTGAACCCGCACTTCAGGTTTCTGCCGCCACAGCGCTCGAGAGCGCAGTGAGACAAAATGGCGACAGGAGCCGAGAAAGCGTATGTCGTGCTTGAAATGCACTCACATCAGTCAGTCATAACAGTGCAACGACACTTCAGGACGAAGTTCAACAAAGATCCACCAACTGCTAATTCCATTCGGCGATGGTATGCGCAGTTTAAAGCTTCTGGATGCCTCTGTAAGGGGAAATCAACGGGTCGGCCTACAGTGAGCGAAGAAACGGTTGAACGCGTGCGAGCAAGTTTCACGCTTAGCCCGCGGAAAATTGGCTCATGCCACAACTGGAGACCGACAGCGCCGACTTCATCTTTCAACAGGATGGTGCTCCACCGCACTTCCATCATGATGTTCGGCATTTCTTAAACAGGAGATTGGAAAACCGATGGATCGGTCGTGGTGGAGATCATGATCAGCAATTCATGTCATGGCCTCCACGCTCTCCCGACTTAACCCCATGCGATTTCTTTCTGTGGGGTTATGTGAAAGATTCAGTGTTTAAACCTCCTCTACCAAGAAACGTGCCAGAACTGCGAGCTCGCATCAACGATGCTTTCGAACTCATTGATGGTGACATACTGCGCCGAGTGTGGGAGGAACTTGATTATCGGCTTGATGTCTGCCGAATCACTAAAGGGGCACATATCGAACATTTGTGAATGCCTAAAAAAACTTTTTGAGTTTTTGTATGTGTGTGCAAAGCATTTTGAAAATATCTCAAATAATAAAGTTATTGTAGAGCTTTTGAAATCGCTTCAATCATTTGTAATAACCCTGTATAGTGGCGAGCAGATGCACAACTTAAGAATCATTGTTTGCTTAACTCGTTAGAATGTAAAATCTTGGGAATTACGATATTAGACGCTGCACGAAAACGGATCGAAGATGTTAAAAAGTTGTTAGACAAGAAACGATTTCTTTAATTACGGGAGTGAACTCGTGGACCTAGAAACAACTTCTTTAATTGCGGAGGTAATAGCTTTGTGCAATTTGCAAGAAACTCACAACACATAGCCGTACGACCTGCACTTCTTAGGATCGGGTAAGTATAATAATTTTATTTTATTTTTACTCATATTTCATTTTATAAATAATAACATTTGGAAAAGATCACAAATATTCGTTCCGAATTTAGCTCAGGCTTTGACAGCTGATTATATCTTGCAGATTTCCGTGACAAATGTCTTCCTTATGCTAAGAAACCCATAATATCTTTTGGCGGGACAGAGTATCGCGAGCCTTCATCTAACGTTTCTCTCCATAAACTTCTCTAACAGTTTTTTTACTATGAAAATATTGTGTAGGGAGGATGTTCCTATTCTACATCCACTTTATTCCTCAACATCATTCACCATTCTTTCACTTCCTCTTTTTAACATACAGCGTTATAATCTCTGTAGAGGATTGTTAGACACCCCAAAGGAATAGCACAGGAATGTTGCTTCTGAATCCCTTGCTCAGGAGGTATTAAGAAAAAGGATTAACGTGTTCAAATATGGGAAAGAAGGTAAGCGTTCATTAACACTTCAAAATACTTTTCGATGGAGATAGTAAATTAAGAAGTTATTTCATTCGCGTAACGCAAGTAAAAGACATTGGGCGCATGAAGGGCAATATGGAATTATATAAATATGTCCCAGCAGCAGAGACATTAGTGACTGAACAGTGCGAGACTCGATTAAGAGCAAGGAGGGGTACCAGAGTCCAGAAGGAAGATCATTTCAGACGGAGTACAAGCTCGAATTTTATAAAAAATGGGCCCTTTCAAAGGTACCATCCCGGCATTTGCCTGGAGCGATTTAGGTAAATCACGGAAAACCTAATGCGAATCCAGTGCGCTGACCACTGCGCTGTCGCACTACCAGAATCCGGCCCCTATTCTGACTGCAGCCAGAACATGTGAAAATGAAATATGGAAGAAAGTTGACTTGGCTGCGGGAGTAGTAAGAAGTCTCAATTTTCTACTATGGTCACTCAAGATCAAAGATTAAAAAATGCAGCTATATACAGTACTTTATACTTAAACTGTTGTCAGATTTTCTTCGATAAATAACTAAGGAAATATGGGTACTTTGTATGCTCGAAAGTGATTTTTAAGGTAGGTAGACGGCCTGAAGTGCATTTTTCAAAAGAAAATTGGGAACTGCCTGCGGGAAAATAACGGAATGAGAAATGCAGGGAAACGTTTATAGGACAAGTTAGCATACAACATCGTGTGAGTGAGCCTATATCTCTTCATCTATTAAATCACATCCTGAATTTGTTTAGTAGTTTTTAACGCGAGATTTAACCAAATTTGTAAACTACATTAGGACCCAGTAATCAAAGGTACTAAAAAAAAGCTTATCGTCGTAGAAACTGCTCATTCTAATCGTCAACGTAGAAATCATGTTTTTTATAAGAGGTGATCAAATTTTTCCGATTGGGAACGTTGCAGCAGCGTACATGCAACACAGTGCGTCTCCGTTGAGGGCATATAAGCACGGACATGTAGGCAAGGACTGAGTGTGCCGTTAGTGTTTTTCCTACGTGCTTGGTATAAATGCAGAAACGTGAAGTATGGTGAGACCATTGCCAAATGTGTCGAAACAGAACCAAAGTGCTGTTATTCTTTTCTTGGCTGCGGAAGGACAAACATCAGTAGACATCCATCAGAGAATGAAGAATATGTATAGGACAGCATGTCTGTCTAAAACCACCGTCCTTGAAGCGTAAGTAACAGTAGTCTCTGCTGCTCCTTGAGAACACGCGTCCCCATATCGAAATGTCGTAACGCGGAAGTTTCGGAAACTCAAATGGGATCCTTTGAGGACCCGACCTGCAGTCCTGATATCTCCCCATGCGATATCACGTCCTCAGTACCTTAAAAAATGCCTTTGAAGGCTCAGTGATTCCTGTTGGCCAAGAACGTGCAACAGGCAACAACGGACTTTTCCAAGCTGTTTTACCAAACTAGTATATTCAACCTGTTGCATCGTGCGATGATTGCCTGAATGCTCACCGTGACTTTGCCTGATTGGCAAACAGATCCTGGCATCACGGAAAAGTTTTGATCGCCTCTTATTGTAGTGTTGGCTGAAGAGCCAACACCGTGTTGCTAGAGGAGGCCGAAATGCACGCGTTTTAGCTCACGCAGGCTGGCGTGAAGAGGGAAGAACTATACTGACGTGAGGTCTGGAACATGACAAGGAATGAGAATTCAGGAAGCGGACGTAATTAGTTTCATACTTAACTTTAATCCATTAATGATGAACATCGCTCTTGATCGTACATGAGTCGCAACATTATCTGTTCAGAAGACATAGTAACTGAATATGGCGCCTTGCTAGGTCGTAGCAAATGACGTAGCTGAAGGCTATGCTAAACTGTCGTCTCTGCAAATGAGAGCGTATTTTGTCAGTGAACCATCGCTAGCAAAGTCGGCTGTACAACTGGGGCGAGTGCTAGGGAGTCTCTCTAGACTAGACCTGCCGTGTGGCGGCGCTCGGTCTGCAATCACTGATAGTGGCGACACGCGGGTCCGACGTATACTAACGGACCGCGGCCGATTTAAAGGCTACCACCTAGCAAGTGTGGTGTCTGGCGGTGACACCACACTTATACTTGGGAAAGAAACATGTAACGGCCTGGGAGTTAGGCAGCACACACTACTCAGTTATATGTCGTGAGACATTATAACGCGGCCAATTCGCCATCCTAAAGCTCAGAAAATTAACAAATTACATTGAGCAAAGTCACTATTTCATTGGAAATGCTTTTTTGAGCTACTAATGACTTTTCTTCTAGTATTGTAATTATGCACAGTATTGTGCCTTTTTACGTGTCGTGGGTTGTTCACAATAAACTTCATGAGGGAATAAATACACTGCGAAGCAGTGGTCCAAAGCCCTAGCTCCTTAAACAGATCCTTACACGATAATTGCGGTTGAACGCCACGTACTAACCTTATAGCACGTTTTTGAGCGATGAGAACTTCCTTTCTTATCGATGAGTTGCCGCAGACCATTATTTCATATGACATTATTGAACGGAAATAGGCAGAATATGTTATATGTTAACTAACTGATTTGTATCTCTCCAAGGTTTGGAATGATTCGAAGTGGTCTTGAGTGAACTAAGTTTTAGGGGTTTCTGAATGTGTTTTTTCTCAGTTTAAATTCTTATCAATATAGACATCTAAAATTTTTGAAGTTTCTACCCCATTTATTACTCTCTCGTCCTCAGTTACGCATAGCAGCCGTAGATGAACAGAACTACAATATGTCTCGTTAAAATTGAGAGTGAGAACATTAGCAGAAAACCTCTCACTAATACTTTTAAGAACATTATTTACCATTTCTTCTGTTGCTGATTACGCACTTGGATTGGCTACAATACTAGCGTCACCTTAAAAGAGAACTAATTCTGAAACTTCCTGGCAGATTAAAACTGTGTGCCCGACCGAGACTCGAACTCTGAACCTTTTTGGAAGGTAGGAGACGAGATACTGGCAGAAGTAAAGCTGTGAGACCGGGCGTGAGTCGTGCTTCGGTAGCTCAGATGGTAGAGCACTTGCCCGCGAAAGGCAAAGGTCCCGAGTTCGAGTCTCGGTCGGGCACACAGTTTCAATCTGCCAGGAAGTTTCATATCAGCGCACACTCCGCTGCAGAGTGAAAATCTCATTCTGAGAACTAATTTTCTTTCTTGTATATTGTACGAAAGATCGTTTACACGTAAGATAAACAATAGTAGAAATAAGACTGAGCGTTGTGGAACCCTATAAATGAGTTCTCTCCGTTCAGACGAATCACCCCTGCTTGCATTGTATGAATTATTGAACACCAGTTTCTTCATTCTTTCTGTTGGTCATGACAGTATCCTTTGTTTGGCTACACCATCAATTCCGTAAAACCTCTGTTTTTGTAGGATAATGTGTTTCACATTGTGTTTCAGATAGGTCATATAAAATATACAAGTTTAGCAGCAATTAGTTACCGTTTCTTTGTTTCTTTATTCGGTTAGTCTGAAGCGCCTCATCATTACCAAAGACACTGCGAGCAGGGAGTGAGGAATGTGATGAACTGGTATCGGCCCTAACCAAGGTGAATGCACTTCCCAGGCATTAACCTGTGGAGTAATAAGCCTAGAAAAATATAAATCAAGAAACCGGATGCTGCATGAACATGCCGTGGTGTAGTAGGCCTTCCTACAGGCAGCTGCTACGCTGATATAAGGCTCTTTTAAGTGGGCCATATTTTACGGCTACGTGTGCCCGCAGTAGAGTGTAACGGGACATTTTCCTCTAGCATTACTTTTCCTCAACAGTAGTAGTCGACACCAGTAATATTTTTCGAATTTTGGACAGGTCAGTATCATCTCAGTTGCTTTTCTGAAAACTTTCATATAATTTTAAACATAATAGTTATATTTCAAGCTAAAATTTATGAAAAGGAATTACTTTATAAAATATTTTAGTCTCGATGTTATGATCGATAGACACTAGTTCTGAATACACAGTTAAAATTATTTTTTTAGAGACATTTGAAATTACGCATTATTTGCACACTTAAAATTACTATTATTAATTACGCAATCCTGTACTATTTAATATGTATATTTCTGGATTCATTTATGAAATAATAATTGGAATTAATAATGTAGCGAAAACTAGTAGGAATGCATTTGTTAAGATAAATTGTAAATCCTGTAGAATATTATTTCCACAGAGTGTGAGAGCCGTAAGCTCGCCTCTGATGTCCTCGTATTTTTGTATAATAGGTGCGAACAGTGTAATTTCGGTTTTGTAATGTGAAAAATCGAAATACTGTATAATTATAGTTAAAGGAATTACAGCCATCGATCAAAGAATTTAAGTAATTTGGCCAGGTTTCGACACGTCTATGAGTGCCTTCATCATAAAAGTAAATATTCAGATTGGCCTATAACATAAATACAAAATTATGGAATTTTTTTTATATAAAAGTGTAAGTACTGATTAACAGTACAGTAAAGAAACAATACTTAAGTCACTTATAAGATAAATATAAAAAATAGTTTTAAAAAAGAATACACGGAAGGCGAGCCACTATGGGCTACTCGTACATATAAAGCCACAGGTAGCAACAGACTGAGGCGCCCGCGTTAACAACTGCGGGCAGGTGAGCATTGCACCGAGAGTGCCATCTGGCAGCCGCATGTACAAACTGGCTACTTAACATTCAAATAATGACAGAACGAATATCATGATGAACATTATTCGGTACATGATGTAAAAGGCAATATTTTGTTTGACAACAGCAGATAAGGTAACATTATGTCTGCGTCAGAGCTTAGAAGTACAGTTTAAAAGATGAAAACACTAATATAGAAAATACTAAGAGGGCTGAATGACACAGCCTGTAGAAAAACGATATAACATTTAATGCACCCAATATAAACCATTTAATAAACGAAAAATTACGAGTTGTCTTAAATGGAAAAATTATTTCGGTAACTGAACGAAGAAACCCGAAATCAAATATCAAGTACCAGCTGTATACAGTTGTAGAAGTTTTTATTACGATAATTGTAGCTGCTC
The DNA here is from genome assembly GCF_023864275.1 of Schistocerca cancellata. Classification (NCBI taxonomy): domain Eukaryota; kingdom Metazoa; phylum Arthropoda; class Insecta; order Orthoptera; family Acrididae; genus Schistocerca; species Schistocerca cancellata. The sequence goes on from NC_064626.1 coordinate 253,957,788, forward strand.
ATTGAGAATGAGGCTATCATTTCGAGAAAGATCTTTAAAAATTTCTAACTCTTCGAGAATATATAATCTACGCCCTTTCTTCTCGGTGTGCAAAATGTTGATATCGCGAACGGCTTTAGGCGCGTGACTTGTAATCAGAAGGTGGTCTGCAAAAGACGAATTTTGGGTGCTAGTGCCATTTTTCCTTAAAAGATGTTCTCTATATCTGGTTGTAAGGGCACGTTCTGTTTGTCCTATGTAGTAAGAAGAGCAGGTGACACAGAAAATCTTATAGACGCTAGAGTTTTCCAAAGGCGAACAAGTCAATTTTGAATTATGAATGAAGTTTTTTTTTCAAAGTTATTATTGGTAGAAAAGTCAACGTTACAGTTGTATTTTTTCCGAAGAAGGCACTGAATCTGATAGGAGATGGGCCCCAAAAAAGGAATACAAAAATACTTTTTTGGGTTAGAATCAATGGCAGAGGTGCCGAGCGTAGCAACCCTTGTAACAGTTTTCGTTTTTAAGGATGTCATCTACTATGCAAGGTTCATATACATTATTAACTGCTATCGTTTTGAATAAATTAATTTCTTCATCGAATTTTTCTTTCGAGAGTGGGATGGAATTAGCTCTATGAACAGCAGAGTGAAAGCGTTTTTATGAGATTGTGGGTGCATGGAAGATGCAGGTAGGATCTGATCAACGTATGTTTCTTTACGAAAAACATTGAATTAGATTTTATTTTCTTCTACTGTAAGAGTCCAGTCAAGAAAGTTTTCAAGCTCGATGGTGAAATTCATTAAAGAGATTGAAAATATGGTCAATGCCATCAGAAGGTCACTTGTACATGACTAAAAATCATCAACGTATCTGAAATAGGAGAGAATACCTAGTGCTGTAACTGAAAAACAGTGGAAAAACTTTCTTCTAGAGAGTTAATGAAAATATCAGCAAGAATACCAGCTAAAGGATTCCCCACAGCGAGACGGTAGGATTGCTGGAACAATTGTTCATTAAGTTCAAAATAGTTGTATTTGACTACGACTGTGATGAGATTTATGAAGTCAGTAATTTGTTCATCTGAAAGGTAATTTATGAAATGACATAAATTTTTTTCTACGATCGTCAGCGTTTCTTGCACGGGAACGTTAGTGTAAAGATTTTTGATGTCTAATAAAAACGACTTGTTGTCTGCACTGCATTCTAAATCTTTTATTTTATGGATTAAGGCGTGACTGTTGGGGATGGAATGATTGTTCTCGAAGAAGAACGATTTTTTCAGAGTTTCATGCAGAAATTTGGCTAAATCATGTTTCGCGCTATTTATACTATTAGAAATCGGTCGTATCGGATGGTTAGGTTTGTGAATTTTAAATTGAGAAAGAAGTTTTTGCGGCTGAGGGTTCATGTTGATAAGCATTTTCTTCTGAAAAGGTCTAATGAGAAATTTTGCGTTATTGATAGTTGACCTGACTTCTTTTTGTAATTCTGGAGTCGGATCCTTATGCAGTTCCGAAATATGATTATCGTTAAGAAAATCTAAGGTCTTAGAAATATATTCAGATATGTAGGCAATAACTTAAAGAGCAATCTTTATCGGATTTGGTTATTAAAGCATCAGCTACTTTAAGTTTATTATTAACGGATTTAACCAACTTCCTATTGTTATGCACAGAATTATGAAGATTGGCTATGTTTTTACTGAGAATGTTAGCTACATCATAAGCAATTTTAGTTTGACATGAATTATCTATTTTTTTTTTACAATCAACACCAATTTTTAAGTCGACCAGCATTTTTTCTAGTACATTTTTGTCTGGCAAGCTGGGCAGGACATTGTACTTCAGCCCTTTTCAAGCAAGACAGTTTCATTTTGTGTTAGAGTAATGTTAGTCTTATTTAAAATTCTTTTATAAATTACGTGACTGCTTTTCTTGAAAGTACTCTGAGGACATTTTTCAGCAAGAAACAGACAAGAAAGTAAACAAAGTTTATTTTCGTGCTTACGCAATATGCCTTGTTTACAAGTTTCTAAATGTTCATTAGTCTGTACTTCTAAGCTTTTACATAAACAAAAACTTACCATGTCTGCTGCTGTCAAATAAAACTTTGCCTGTTAGTTCGTGTACTAAATAATGTTCATCTTAACATCCATGCGTCTATATTTTAAATGTTAAGTAGCCTACTTATATTTACGGCTCCTGGATGGCACTCTTGGTGTAATGTTCACCTGCCCGCACTTGCTAACGCGGGCCCCTCAGTCTGTTGCTACCTGTGGCTTTATATGTACGAGTAGCCCATAGTGGCTCGCCTTCCATGTATTCTTTTTTAAAACTTTTGTGACTAAAGCCTTATCGCTTGATATTTATCTCATACGTGACATGTAAGTACTGTTTCTTTCTTGTACTATTAGTCAGTACTTATACATTTATATAAAAATTGTTCCCATAATTTTGTACTTACGTTGTAGGCAATTTGAATATTTACTTTTCTGATGAAGGCACATAGAAATGTCGAAACCTGGTCAAATGGCTTAAATTTTGTGACCAATATCTGTAATTGCTTTAACTCTAATTTGTAAACGATTGCTGACCACGCAGTCATGTTTGAAACTTTAATACTGTATGATATACTAAAATATGAGGAAATCAATGGAAAATATATTTACGTAAAAAATTCTGCAACAAGAATTTTCCAATTTATTTGATTCAAACAAACCGTGAGGACCTGATATGAGATTTTCAGCTTCAAGAATCAGAGCCTTAGACAAGAAGAACTGAAGTCATCTCAACATGCCAAGCGAAGTAAACTTGAAAGTTTATTCTAATATTCGCTCATCTTCATAAAAGATTTTGCTTATTAATTACTTGGACTGAGCATTCTTTAATGTGGACAATAGATGGAAGTAGGAAGGAGGGGAGAGATTGCAAACTGGAATTCGAGAACCACTCGCTGGTACTGGAAATGCCCGTAACAGGAAAACTTGGTGCCAAACCCATAAAATATGGACTACGGAGCGATGGAAGAATGTCATTTGGTCGAATGAGACTTGGCTGACACTGTATCCAACTTCTCGTCAGGTTACGTTCCGAGAATGAAACAAGTTGGTGGTTCGGTGGCGATTTGGAGAGCCGAATAATTGTCTTCCATGGGTATATGGCTACTGTGCAAGTTTGCGTTACTTTCAGGGGTAATGTAACCATTTACCCTGAAGAGCCAACACCGTGTTGCTAAAGGAGGCCGAAATGCACGCACTTAAGCTCACGCAGGCTGGCGTGAGGTCTGGAACAGGACATTGTAATTTAATGTAGCAAATAAAGTACGTTGCTGCTGGAATACTTAACTTTAATCCATAATTGGTGTACATCGCTCTTGATGATACATAAGTGCAATCTCAATATACACTGGTAATGGCGCCTTGCTAGGTCGTAGCAAATGACGTAGCTGAAGTCTATGCTAACTATCGTCTCGGCAAATGAGAGCGTATTTGTCAGTGTAGCTTCGCTAGCGAAGTCGGCTGTACAACTGGGACGAGTGCTAGGACGTCTCTCTAGACCTGCCGTGTGGCGGCGCTCGGTCTGCAATCACTGACAGTGGCGACACGCGGGTCCGACGTATACTAACGGACTGCGGCCGATTTAAAGGCTACCACCTAGCAAGTGTGGTGTCTGGCGGTGACACCACAATCAGGTCCATCCCACGATATAATGCTTTTTTCTCAAAGTTGATGCTGTGTTCTAAGACGACAGGGCGTCTGTTAACATGGTTCTTGTAGTCCATGCCGGTTCTGTGAGCACGAGGATGAATTTTCACGTTTTCTCTGGCCTCCTTACTCACCAGATCTCAATGTATGCTTTGTGGTATTTACATGAGAAGGCTGCGTGATCGCAAACCATCGCCATCGTAGTTACCTGAACTTGCCAGTATTTTTCAGTACGAACGGTATAAGACTCTCCTGAAAGCCACACAGGAGGTGTATTTAACCATTCCGGGACGACTGGAACCATTTTTTAACACCAAAGGTTTTTCTACGACGTATTAGACATGGTAATCTGTTGTGTTTTTGTATTTTTAATATTCTTGTCCAACTCCTGCACTTCTACGACCAGAGCTATAGAGCACAGAAGATGTTACATACAAATACCGCAATCTGGAAAAGGATATTCTCGCTGCTACCGTCGTAGCAGGAGCGGATCTACATGTATCGCATTTTTTAAATTCATATTTCTGTCACTGAACTGCTGAACTACTAAAAAGTAATAACATAAACATTTGACTGTTATCTGAAATTACTGCAATGATTTCCTTAAGTCCTTCGAGCAGTAGCTTCGTACTAAGAGGCATGTCGTTAGTAACTGCACTTTAAAGAAGTACATCAAACATCTGTATCAATCACCAGTAGCCCAAACAAGAAGAACCATGGACAATCTGGTTATTACACCTACGTTGCCCGCCCGGTTAGCTGCGTGGTCTAACGCGCTGCTTGCCGAGCGGGAATGCGCGCCGGTCCCCGGTTCGAATCCTCCCGGCGGATTAGTGTCGAGGTCCGGTGTACCGGCCAGCCTGTAGATGCTTTTTAAGGCGATTTTCCATCTGCCTCGGCGAATGTGCTCTGGTTCCCCTTATTCCGCCTCAGTTACATTATGTCGGCAATTGCTGTACAAACACTGTCTCCATGTCGTGTACACCATAATTATTCTACTACGTAAACATTTGGGGTTACACTCGCCTGGATTGAGAAGTTCCCGGGGGGTCCACTGGGGGCCGAACCGCACAATAACCCTGGGCTCGGTGTGGGGCCGCGGTGAGGTGGGTGGGCTGCTGTCGCCTGTTGTGAACCACTGAGGGCTACGGCGTGACGAAGCCTCTCCGTTGTTTCTAGGTACCCTGTTCAATACACCATATATCTGTTCCTATTGGTATTGATCTCGGACGCTATTACGACGTGTTCAAAATTGTATTTCACTATTCTGGAATAGGCATGAGTCTAGGATCATTAAATTTCGGAAGCACTTTGCTTGCTGCAAAAACAACGCATCCGCACCACCCGATTTCTCTTTCTCTTGCTCTTTCCCTTGTGGAATGCAAATGCAAGAGAGAACCTGCAATCACTTGCACTTTCGCGGTTTCGTTATTTCGTGCTCATAGTGTGCCCCCAGTGAATCGATTTCGTGGTTCTTAAAATCAATGTTAAAATTTAAGCTTAACCATCTTTCACAATGCAAAAGCACTAAACAGACGCGTTTCGAAGAAGCAAGCATTCATCATCAGAATTATTCTCCAAGATCTAACAAAAACGATAAAGATATATAAAAATATGAGGAATTCGTGGTTGCTTCCCTTGTAACAATGTATTCCTGAAATATGCTTCAGTACCAGTCGTCCGGATTGGCGATAACGTATTAAGGGAGTTTTGCGTCTTTGTGATGATTATTCAGTTAGTAATAATTCTGCATTGATTAATAAGATCAAGGATAAATTCATTGCTGAAACTTCCCACTTCTTATCATTGGACTTAAAGATCCTATGTACAAATGTGCCTATGCATTCATTAGCCAAAACATTATGACCACTGCCCACCGCGACGTTGGATGCCGTTTGGTAGCGATGCGAGTACGTGACGAGGTAAAAAAAAGTATGTAAGCAGGGATGGGGTGTCACCTTAGCGAAGAAATGGCCTGTAAATAGGTAAATCCAATGAAATAAACGACTTTTCTCATGGTTTTAAAAGTGAGTTTGTCCATCTCGATAGCTGCGGGTTCAGCGTGACAAATTGCCAAGCAATGTGGCGCGGGTTCGATTCCCCATCGGGTCGGAGATTTTCCCAGCTCGAGGAGTGGATGCTGTATTGTCTTTACGTTCTAATCGTTACGATTGACATTCCACTGTTGTTTTGACTGAGTGGGCACCTCCAGAAAAACAGTAAATTGAAAAAAAAAGAGTTTATGATTGATCCTGAAGACCACGATTTTCCTCCCCCCCCTCCCCCCACTTCTCTACGGGGGAGATTTGTACTGGGAATTGCAGGGTTGAGTTAAAGCAAGTCCCGGTGATTAAGATATTCCAGAATTTAAAGTGATCACGCTTCTGGTCAACAGATCACGAACTGATTACCGCTTATTACAACCCTGGCGTCAAGAGGGTTTTCTTGAAGTCCGAAAGCAGGACTGATGAAACTCTCCACGCTACTCTATCCCGTGCTTCATCTCCGAAAGAGCCGGTCACGGTGGCCGAGCGGTTCTAGGCGCTTCAGTCCGGAACCGCGCGACTGCTACGGTCGCAGGTTCGAATCCTGCCTCGGGCATGGATGTGTGTGATGTCCTTAGGTTAGCTAGTTTTAAGTAGTTCTAAGTTCTAGGGGACTGATGATCCGGATGTTGAGTTCCATAGTGCTCAGAGCCATCGCCGAATGACTACTGCCACTTCCATGCATTGAACCTTCTCACTGTTTTCAGACCTTGGTTTCGCTGTACGATTTTCATCCCTTTACACTGCGTTCCGCTACCAAACTGATAATTTCTTGATGCGTTAGGATGTATCCTATCAACCGATCCCTTCTTTTAGTCGAGCCACAATTTTTTTTCTCCAGTTCGATTCAGTGTCCAGCCTCATTTGTTATTCGATTTATTCATCTAGTCTTTAGTTACTGTTCTCTTCTTGTCTGAACTGCTTATCGTCCACGTTTCAATTCCACACAAGGGACATTACCGACAAATTCCCTCAGCAAAGACTTCCGAACACTTAAGCAGATGTTAGATGTTAACGAATTCCTCTTCTTTCTGCCCATATAGGAAAGCTCATTTACTGATTTAGTGTCTCATCTTCTGATCTAAATCCCTCAACATCGTCTGGCTTAATTTGGCTGCATTTCATTACTCTTGTTTTACTTTTGCTTATATCTTTTGAAGACGCTATCCATTTCATGGAACTGCATTTACAGGTCCTTAGGTATCTATGGCAGACTTCAAAAGTCATCGCCAATCCTTAATGTTTGTCTTTCATCTCTCTGAACTTTAATTAATTTTCCAAATAACTCCTTACCTCCCTTCATTGACGCTAAAGGTTGAATAACATTAGGGATAGGCTACAACTGTGTCTCATTCCCATCTTCAGTACTGTTATCCTTTCATGTCCTTCAACTCTTATAAGAGTGGTCTGGTTTTGGTATAAGTTGTAAACAAGCTTTCACTGACTGCATTTTACCCCTGAACCTTCAGAATTTCAATGAGGATATTCCAGTCAATATTGTCAACAGCTTTCTCTCAGTCTGCAAAAGCTATAAATGTAGGTTTGCTTTTCTTCTGTTTGCCTTCTAAAATACATTATAGAATCAGTATTATACTTACATATTCCTCCGCTTCTTCGAAACTCAGAACTTCTCCGAGGTCGGCTTACACCAGTTTCTCTAATCAATTGCAAATAATTCGTACGAGTATTTGCAACCGCGACTTATTAAACTGATGGTTCAGTAATATTCAGATCTATCATCGCATGTCTTTTTTAAATTGTAACTATTTATTCTACCTGAAGTGTGAAGATATTTCCGCTGTCTCATACATTATATACACCGGGCGACGTGGTTGCGTCGTGGCTGGCTCTCCCAAGGATCTCAGTCATTCTGAGGGAATGTTATCTATTCCAGCAGTCTTGTTCCCACTTAGGTTTTACATTGCTCTGTTAAATTCTTCTCGCAGTATCCTCTCTCCCATCTCATCTTCAACTACTTTCTTTTCTCTTTCTATAACGTTATCCTCCTGTTTTCTCTCACTTGTATGGGACCTCTGTATTTTCCTTCCACTTTTCAACCACTTCTTCTTTGCTTTCTATCTGAGCTCTTGATATTCATACATCAGATTTCTCCAAAGGTCTCTTTAATTTTCCTGTAGCTGGTAACTATCTTTCCCCTATCTATGTATGGTTAAATAGTCTTGCATTTGTCCGTCTGTCATTCCTGCTTTGCCATTTTGCACTTTCTGTCAATCTAGTTTCTTGGAGTGTATTGTCTTTCACTTGCTTCATTTGCTGCATTTTTATATTTTCTCCTTCCGTCAACGAAATTGATTTTCTCCTGTCTTATCCAAGGATTTCTACTAGGCCTTGTCTTTTCACCTACGTGATACTTTGCTGCCTTCTGTGTTTCATCTCTCAAAGCTATGCATTTGTCTTTATTTCTTTCCCCTGTTTCTGTCCGACGTTATCTTAAGGCTCCCTCAGTAACTCTCGACAACCTTCAGTTTTAATCTGCAGTTCATGACCAATAATATATGCTGAGCCCACATTTGGCCCTGGAAACATCTTGCAACTTGAAATATGGTTACGACATATCTGCCTTATCATTATATAATCAGTCTCAAACCTTTCAGTGTCCCCAGAGCTTCTTCGTTATACAACTTTCTTTCAAGATTCTTAAACCAAGTATTAGAAATGATTAAATTATACTGTGTGAAAAATTTTACCGGCGGTTTCCTCCTCCATTCCTTTCGGCCAGTCCAATTCTCCTACTATTTTTCCTTCTCTTCGTTTTACTACTACCGAATCTCAATTTCCAGTCTCCCTTAATCATTGAATAATTTCCTTTACCTCAATACATATGTCCTTTCTTTCAATCATCCACGGAGCTAGTTGTCAGATAAACTTGTACTACTGTCGTGGGTGTTGGCTTCGTGTCTATCTTAGTTACAAAGAGTATAATGCGTTCATTATGCAGTTCACAGAAGCTTATTCACATTTATGTTTGCTTATTTATTATGAGACCTACTCCTTCATTACTCCCATTTGATTTTGTACTCATAACCCGATGTTCACCTGACCAGTACTCTAGTTATTTCTGCTCTGCATTTCACTTATTGCATTACATTTAACTTCAAGCTATCCATTTCGCTTCCTAAAATCTCTAATCTACGTAAATGGTAAAGTTATCTAGCATTCCACTCTCCAAATGCAAAGTTTGTTCTTCCTGATGATGACATCCTCCTAAATTGTCCGGCCCTGCCATCAGAATGGGTGACTGTTTTACTTTGCGGAATATTTCAGCCAAGTGGACGCTATCGTCATTAAATCATACAGCAGAGCTGCATGCACTCGGAGAAAAAAAATGATGGCTGTGATTTTCCCTTACTTTCAGCCATTCCCAGTACCAGCAAAGCAAGGCCATGTTGTTTAATACAGCAAGACCAGATCAATCAATCATATAGCTATCACCCCTTCAACTACTGAAAAGGCTGCAGCCCCTCTTCAGAGACCACATATTTGTCTGACTCCCCGCTGCGCCTACCGTACCGTTGCACCTAATAGTATCATTGAGTCACGCGAGCCGCCCCCCCCCCCCCTCCACCTCGACAAGATCCATTGTTCGTGGGGTAGGGAGGGACATGCAAACTAAGAGCAAATAATGAAATTGAAGTGGCTGCAATCTACCAACGTTTATTCGGGTACGAGAAAACGCAGACTAGAATATTATGGGCATATAAAAAGCATGGAACCAACCAGATTAGCTACACAATTGAAACAATAAAATGGAGCGGAGCTACAAAAGAAGAACTGAAGGAAGAAGTAATAACTTGATATACCTGACAGAAAAAAAATTTAGGCAGTAAATACACGACTGGATAGTTGGGCTGGCAGAAAAACCAAAGAAGATCGGAATAAACGGGTGCAAACAAAAGCTAAAATATGACTGAAATTGCCCCCCCTTTTTTTTCACGGTCCAGCGGGGTCCAAACGTGAATAACAGTAGTGATCTCTTTAAAAATAGATTCTTGGATGGAAGGTCGAAAGGCGATTGATTATAATTAGAAAAGGAAACATTGTCAAACAGTACAGCAAGTTCTTTTCTTTTCATTTCCAATTTAGCCACGACACTTTTTTCCATGTCTCTGATCACGTGCCTCCTTCTCTGCATCTCTGTCTCCCACCGATTCGGTAATGCCCATTGCTGTCAGTGACCTTGGTTCAAATCTTCTGAATGTCATGAACTAATATACACAGTGTGTTTGCTGCTACAGCTACTACTGTTTCCCACTACTTAAGTTATAGTTACATGTAAACTGAAAGGGATCACTGCTGTCAGTTGCAGCGGGACATTACACGGAATGAGTGGCGACGAGCGAAAATGTGTACCGGACTGGAATATAACCTGGAATCTCCTGCTTACTAGGCTGCTGCATTAACCACAGCACCATCCGGGACAACAGCGGTATCCTCAGCGGATTTCAGACCTTCATAAAGTCGAAGGGTGGACACATCCCATATAAAAGTCCGCTTGTAGGTGTTCAGATTCTTGATCAGTAGCCTATGTTATAAAAAGACTTCATTCAACATGGAAAACTATAAATTATATGAATGCATGGTGTCTGGTATTTGGCACATGTCCGAAAGGGCAAAAATCACGCAGCATCCGCTGCTGTGAAACATTAGATGTATATTGAAGGGATCACTGCTGTCAGCTGGAGCGGAACATAACGAAAAATCAGCGAAGACAAGCTAAAATATGTACCGGATGGGGATTCGAACCCGGGATCTCCTGCTCACAAGGCAGGTGCGTTAATCGCTGCGCAATCCGGGACACAGCGTTATCGCAACTGCGCCGGCTACCTCGGCACGCCTCATGGCCAATCCGCATTCGGCATAATGCCCCAATGCAGCTGAGAATAGTGATCACCTCCCTTTCTCTTTCTTTCTTCCACTCTCCAGCCTCAATTTACATATAATGTACAACAGCTACGGATTCTGTGTGCTGTCTGTTCTTTCTGACATGTCCGGAAGAACAGACACCACGCATTCATATAATTGATAAGCCTAGCTGGGCAATGGATCCACTTTCTTCACTGTGGATACACAAATACGTCCGACCTCCTGTGGGAATCTGAGAGCAGTGAACAGTGAGTACAATGGATAAGGACTGCGGATAGGCGGGGAATACAGATCAGCCGTAAGGCGTGCCGGGATAGACCGCACAATTGCGATACCGCTGTTGTCCCGGATGGTGCTGTGGTTAATGCAGCAGCCTAGTAAGCAGGAGATTCCAGGTTATAATTCCAGTCCGGTACACATTTTCGCTCGTCGCCACTCATTCCGTGTAATGTCCCGCTGCAACTGACAGCAGTGATCCCTTTCAGTTTACATGTAACTATAACTTAAGTAGTGGGAAACAGTAGTAGCTGTAGCAGCAAACACACTGTGTATATTAGTTCATGACATTCAGAAGCTTCTGAACACCTGTGGAGAAATGTCCGTTCTTCCTCAAGAGCCGACAAAACCAGTGAAGGTAGTCACATTGGACTTACTGCAGTCCGTGGTCATCAAACTACAGCCCGCATTCCGAGAGGGGCCCAAATCAAATATTCTTATGCCTCAAGGTTCTCAGTCGTATTTTATTAGAACATGCACCTAGAAGTAACAGCCGAATCCAGAATCGTCATTTAACGTTAAGAGTGTAATTTTCCTGTTGAGTACCAAACAAATATACTGACAGAGACAGCAATATTTTAATATGTGCTCAATTTTAACTGAGGTTGGTGAATTCGGCCGTAAGCTATGTTAAGTTACACAGTTACCTCAGAGGCGGAGAGGCCACTGCAGAATCAGGAGACGTGGGAGTTTCATTGTTTGTCTTGCAGTACTGACAACTCACAGGCATGCGTGAATCATACTGAGCAGTTGCTATGGTATAAATTTTTATACGGACGTAATATAGATTCGTGAATACACAGTCATCTGCAGCCGAGGTATTTGTTTGTTTCAAAGGACGTAAAATTAAATTAAGGTTGCTGTAGTACAAAGCAATGAGTAGCAGCAAAATTACCATCAAAACATTTAGTAAATATTTGAGACCGTGTCCCATTCTGCACAATAAATTTATGTATGAGTAAAATTAATATTCTTAAGCAGTTAATCATCCACTCACACATGCAGCACAATAACTTTCAGTTAGGCAATTAAAGAGTCACAAATATAAGGACGCAGAGGGTTGCAGCAATCTGAAACAGAGGACAGTCGACAAGAAGTGTCCCTAATGGTGACTACGTTTAATGATCAGTACTCTGGGGTTATTACTTATCACCTTCTTACTGTAGTTAATCTACTGAGGGATCATAACCTACTGATTTATGTAGGTCACCAATTAATAATAACATCGGTACATATGCGGCCTGACGTGACGCCTCATAATCTCAGTATTGTGCAAGTAAGTTTAGTGGCCACTGTTCTAAGTCATTGTTCCATTGGATTCAGGTCGATACCCTTGGCAGGCCACTACACTTCATGTAGGTTGTAGTAGCGGTGGTCTAGGTACGCCGGCACGGTAGCGCAGCGTGTTCGGTCAGAGGGCTGCGTGCTCTCTGTAATTAAAAAAATGAGTCGAGGCATCAACGATGTCTTGTGACGTCCGGCCAGACCAAACGCATCGAACTATATCGAACAAAATGAAAAGAAAAGGGGTAGCGATTCACAATCAAAACGTCATCGGTCCCGGGTTCGAACCCACTAATACTTAAATTTTGATTAATAATGGGCATTAGTTGCCGAAGACTTCCGGCGTAAGAAGTCACCCCTCATTCTGCCAACGGCCTTGTCAAAGAGGGCGGAGGAGCGGACAGAGGTTCAGGGCACTCTCTTTTCCTAGGGATAGGAAACTGCCCCTAAAGGTGGGGGAATCAGCAGTGATCAACAACAGGAGGATGTAGAAGGCAATGGAAACCACTGCATTAAAGACACGTAACGTGTACCCACAGGATATGTGGCCTGTAATTGAAGAAATCTCATGATGATCTCTCCATTGGCAAAAGATTCCAATTCGGATTACCAGGAGGGGACTGCCAAGGGGGAGGTTACCATGAGAAAAAGACTGAATAATCAACGGAAGGATAACGTTCTGCGAGTCGGGTCGTGGAATGACAGAAGCTTGAACGTGGTAGTGAAACTAGAAAATCTGAAAAGGGAAATGAAAAGGCTCAGTCTAGGTATAGCAGGGGTCAGTGACGTGAAGTGGAAAGAAGAGAAGGACTTCTGGTCAGATGAATACAGGGTAATATCAACAGCAGCAGAAAATAGTATAATTGGAGTAGGATTCGTTATGAATAGGAAGGTAGGACAGAGAGTGTGTTAACGTGAACAGTTCAGTGATAGGGTTGTTCTTATCAGAATCGACAGCAAACTAACACAGACAACGATAGTTAAGGTATACGTACCAACGCCGCAAGCTGAAGATGAAGAGATAGGGAAAGTGTATGAGGATATTGAAAGAGTAATACAATATATAAAGGGATATGAAAATCTAACAGTCATGGGAGACTGGAACGCAGCTGTCGAGGAAGGAGCAGAAGGAAAGGTTACAGGAAGGTATAGGTTTGGGACAAGGAATGAGAGAGGAGAAAGACTAACTGAGTTCTGTAACAGGTTTCAGATATTAATAGCGAATATCCTGTTCAAGAATCACAAGAGGAGGCGGTATTCTTGGAAAAGGCCGGGCGACACGGAATGATTTCAGTTAGATTACATCTTGGTCAGACAGAGGTTCCGAAAACAGATACTGGATTGTAAGGCGTACCCAGGAGCAGACATAGTCTTAGATCACAATATAGTAGTAATGAAGGGTAGGCTGGAGTTTAAATCATTGATCAGGAAGAATCAGTCCGCAAGGAAGTGGGATACGGAAGTACTAAGGAATGACGAGATATGGTTGAAGTTCTCTAAGGATATAGATACTGCAATCAGGAATAGCTCAGTAGGCAGTACAGTTGAAGAGGAATGGACATCTCTAAAAAGGGCCATCAGAGAAGTTGGGAAGGAAAATATAGACACAAAGAAAGTAACTGCGAAGAAACCAAGGGCAACAGAAGAAATACTTCAATTGATCGATGAAAGGAGGAAGTACAAAAACGTTCCGGTAAACTCGGGAATAGAGAAATACGAGTCGCTGAAGAATGAAATAAATAGGAAGTGCAGGGAAGCTAAGACGAAATGGCTTCAGGAAAAATGTGAAGACATCGAAAAACAAATGACTGACGGAAGAAGAGTCTCAGCATACAGGAAGTCAAAACAACCTTAGGTGACATTAAAAGGAAGAGTGATAACATTAAGAGTGCAACGGGAATTCCACTGTAAGATGCAGAGGAGAGAATGGATAGGTGGAAAGAATACGTTGAAAGCCTCTATGAGGGGGAAGATTTGTCTGATGTGATAGAAGAAGAAACAAAAGTAAATTTAGAAGAGATTTAGAAGAGACAGATCCAGTATTAGAATAAGAATTCAAAAGAGCTTTGGAGGACTTAAGATGAAATAAGGCAGAAGGGGTGAATAACATTCCATCAGAATTTATAAAATCACTGGGGGAAGTGGCAACAAAATGTCTACTCACGTTAGTGTGTAGAATTTATGAGTCTGTCGACATACCATCCGACTTTCGGAAAAGCATCATTCACACAATTCCGAAGACGTCAGGGGCTGACAAGTGCGAGAATTACTGCACGATCAGCTTAACAGATCATGCATTAAGTTGCTTACAAGAATAATACACAGAAGAATGGAGAAGAAAATTGAGGACGCGCTAGATGACGATCAGTTTGGCTGTAGGAAAGGTAAAGGCACGAAAGAGGCAATTCTGACGTTGCGGTTAATAATGGAAACAAGACTAAAGAAAAATCAAGACACATTCATAGGATTTGTGGACCTGGAAAAATCGTTCGACAATGTAAAATGGTGCAAGATGTTCGAAATTCTGAGAAAAGTAGGGGTAAGCTATAGGGAGAGACGGGTCATATACAATATCTACAACAGTCAAGAGGGAATAATAAGAGTGGACGAACAAGAACGACAAGGATATAGCCCTTCGCCCCTAATGTTCAATCTGTACATCGAAGAAACAACGATGGAAAAAAAAGAGGTTCAGGCGTGGAATGCGTGGAATTAAAATTCAAGGTGAAAGGATATCAATAATACGATTCGTTGATGACGTTGCTATCCTAGGTGAAAGTGAAGACGAATTACATGATCTGCTGAACGGAATGAACAGTCTAATGAGTGCACAGTATGGATTGAGAGTATATCGAAGAAAGACGAAGGTAATGAGAAGTAGTAGAAAGAGAACAGCGAGAAACTTAACATTAGGATTGATGGTCACGAAAGAGATTAAGTTAAGGGATTCTGCTACCTAGGCAGTAAAATGTCCAATGACGCACGGGGCAAGGAGGACATGAAAAGCAGACTAGCAAAGGCAAAAAGGCATTCCTGGCTAAGAGAAGTCTACTAATATAAAAAATCACCCTTAATTTGAGAAAGAAATTTCTGAGAATGTACGTCTGGAGTACAGCATTGTATAGTAGTGAAACATGGGCTGTGGGAAAACTGGAACAGAAGAGAAACGAAGCATTTGAGACGTTGTGCTATGGACGTATGTTGAAAATTAGGTGGACTAATAAGGTAAGTAATGAGGATATTCTGCACAGAATCGGAGAGGAAATGAATATGTGGAGGACATTGCTGAGGAGAAGGGACAGGGTGATAGGACATCTGTTAAGACATGAGGGAATGACTTCCATGATATTAGAGGATATTAGAGGGAGCTGTAGAGGGCAAAAACTGTAGAGGAAGACAGAGACTGGAATACATCCAGTAAATAATTTAGGACATAGGTTACATGTGCTAGGTTAGCACAGGAGAGGAATTCGTGGCAGGCCACATCAAACCAGTCAGAAGACTGATGATAAAAAAGACAAAAAAAAAACCAAGAATCATTGCCTCACAGACGCCACTTTGTCATGGTGCATTGTCATCCTGATACAAACGAACATCGCCTCCAAGCTGTTCCTCGACTGCACTGTGTTCATATTCTTCCGCATGTAGTATTTTCTTAAGTGCAGTAAGGTGATCACACCCCAACCACGAGTCCGCCGCTCGTGGTCTCGCGGTAGCGTTCTCGCTTCCCGAGCACGGGGTCCCGGGTTCGATTCCCGGCGGGGTCAGGGATTTTCACCTGCCTCGAGATGACTGGGTGTTTGTGTTGTCCTCATCATTTCATCATCATCCAGGAAAGTGGCGAAATTGGACTGAGCAAAGGTTGGGAAATTGTACGGGCGCTGATAACCACGCAGTTGAGCGCCCCACAAACCAAACATCATCACACCCCAACCACGAAAAACACCGTCATTCTGAATCACCACCTCCTTCATGCTTCACTGTTGGCACTACATCTATTGGCAGGTGAAGTTCTGCAGGCGGCGTTTGCCAAAACCGAATCGTTCCATAAATTTGCGACAGTGTAGATCGCGATTCATATGTCCAAATGACTCGATTCCAGTCATCCACTCTCTAGTAGCGTCACCTACAAAAATGTGGGGCTTATGAGAAGCTGCTTGAGCATTATACTCGATTGCTTTTAACTCCATACGCACAGTCTTTGTGCTAGTTCGACTTTTGGTAGAATTTGGAGTTCCTTCCGCCGATTTCCTGCCATTTTGTACAGCCACCCTCTGCAATACTCGACGGTCCCTGCCCATCAGTACATGAGATCAGTTTGGTCTTGGTTTAGCTCTGGTTTAGCTCGTGGTACCACATAATAATCACAACACTCGACTTGGGAAGCTTTAGGAAGATTACTCAGGGGACATTAGGTGATTAGTCCACACCTGATGTTTACCTTACTTTCCCAAATGTCTCGTTCTGCTGTTAGGGCTTCTCTACTGACAACACAGCACTCCCCGTCCATTTTACACTGACGTGTCCATCTCTCTTAACACCTGATAGTTCTGGAATTGAATTGCACGAATGTTGAATGCCCAGGAGAGCAAATGGACCTCGATGGACGATAGAAGGCAATGCCACTGCAACGCTACATTCCCCTAGTGGGTGCGCCACCGTCTCGCCACGTGAATACACTGGCCAATAGTGTCCCTCATGTCCGTAATAAATACCGCCGCACCTCAACTGTTGAGTCCCTGATCCTGCTCCTGCCCCCCTCCCGCCACTACCACCTCTTGGGATGACTTTCCCCTACTCCCCACATGCCCTGTTACGACCGCCCCTGCTTCAACCATCCCTGTCATGGCCTGCCGCCCCTCAGTCGCCACCATGGAGATCCCACCTTCGCTTCTGAGCTGCCATGCCTCTCAGAAGGGGCCTGCCTCCACCATGTCCCAATCCAACCAGTCCCTCACTGCTCTTCCCACAGCACCCCACAAAAAAAAAAACCTGAGTGCCGATCTCGCTGCCTCTCCCTCCTTCAAGAAACCACCACCCCCTCTTACTTTTGATCCCCCCCCCTGGACGCCACCCCTCCTCCCGCATTCCCAGCCCCCGTCCTGCATACATTTCTCATTTTCAATCCTGATCTTAAATTCCTCGATGACCACACCCTCACCCTAGAAATCCACAAGTGTATCCCCAGTGCCCCTATTGCTCAACTTATCCCTTGCAGATACTCTGTTTGTATCAAATCCCCCTCTCCCTCTTTTCACACTTACCTCCTCCAAAAACTTCCCCAAATCCCAGATCACCTTTGGCCAACATGCATCTCTCACACCTTTCTTACCTCCTCCTCTTTTTGTCAGCCCCAGCCCTCTCATCACCCACCAACCCTCACTGTCATGATCACAAAACTCAGCCCTGTGGTCATGGAGGCGCAGGTATTGGCAGAATTGAATGCCCAGCCCACCCTACAAATCTGCTTGGCTTGATGTGTCTATAATAACACCAGTATTACCTTCCAGATGCTTTTGTTCACAGAGTCCTCAATTGATCACCTCCTAACTAAGGGAACGCTGATTTTCAATTTTCGCCTCCCCATTGATCCCTCCTGCTACCCTCCTCAATCCTACTGCTGCCAATGTTGTCTCCACTACAATGATCACCTCACCCAAAACTGCGAAACCGCCCCCCCCCCACCTGCCCCCAGTGTAAAGTGTCCTTCTTCCTGCAACACCTGCAATGAACGCCATCCCACCTACTCCTCCAAATTCGAGGCCAAACCCCATCCCACCAACCCTGAGCTCAGTGTCCCCATTTGCCCCATCCAGCCCATCCTCCCCAACAATTTCCTCCACCCTCCCCCTGTGGCTGAAGACATCATCCAGTTCCTGATCATTGTCTTGCAAAATATCCACCACTTCCAATGCCCCCACACCCTTCAGCAGATGTCCAATGCCACCCACTCTGTCTTCTATTTGAATAACTATGCAACACACTCCCACAACCACACCCACTTCACTCTCACCCAAGTAGACACCCTCATTTAAGCCTTTCTCCTCCTACCTCTACTCTCTTTCCCTCTCCCTTGCCCTCCCCCCTGGTGCACCAACAGCATTGTCTCCTATACATAAACATTCACTCCCTCCGTGCCAACAAATACCTCTTCATGTGTACCCTGTCCCAGCACCAGGTCAACTCCTTCACCCTTAATGAAACCATCTTCCAACCTCACCATATTGTCTGCACCTCTCCCTACCTCCTTCAACACACCAACAACCCCTTTCCCTCACACAAGGTGGGGTCGCTATTGTCCACATCAAGTATATCCCTGTCCGGTTACAAACCTGCTCAATGACCTGACCAAACACTTTATCCTCAGTGTCTGTTTCCCTCCCTCACCATCACTGTGCCACTATCTAGGTCAATCCCATAGATTCTCAGCCCTAAGACTTTATGTCCTATGCTGACTGAACCTTCTCGA
Source organism: Schistocerca cancellata (assembly GCF_023864275.1). Classification (NCBI taxonomy): domain Eukaryota; kingdom Metazoa; phylum Arthropoda; class Insecta; order Orthoptera; family Acrididae; genus Schistocerca; species Schistocerca cancellata. The sequence continues at coordinate 253,976,431 of NC_064626.1, forward strand.
CCTATGTGATTGCCACAGACCTCAGCATCCACAGCCATGACTCTGCCACCTTCCATAGTGCCATCAGTTCCTTGCCACCCTCCACAGTGATATTGTACCCCTCCCACAGCACACCCATCCTGAAAGTAACTCCACTGCAGATGTCATCCTCACTTCCCCCAACCTCCTTAATTGTATCACTGTGGACATCCTTGTCCCCATTGGTAGTGACCAACTCCCAGTCCTCCTCATCACCTCCTCAGTGCATCACCTCCCTCCCGCCCACCACCCCCTGCCCCTCCAGATTCCATCTGGGATGCCTGCCGGAAATCCATTTTCTCACAGGTCAAAAGCCACTCACTTACCTTTCATCATCACACTGGCATCACCCATCCTCCGTCCTTCATCCAGAAGACCATTACTGACATCTTGGCATCCCATGCCCTACTCTTCCTCCACAGGCCGTACAATACCGTGTATTGTGTATTGTATATTAAATTGTGGACCTAGAAACTACGGAGAGGCTTCATCCCGCCATAGCCCTCAGTGGTTCACAACCCCACAACAGCCCACAGCAGTCCACCCACCCCACCGCCGCCCCACACCAAACCCAGGGTTACTAAGTGGTTTGGGCCCCAGTGGACCCACTGGGTCCTCCAAAAGTTTGTGTGGTTGAGTAATTATGGTGTATGCGTATGTGGAGACAGTGTTTGTGCAGCAATCGCTGGCATAGTGTAACTAAGGCGGAAAAAGGGGAACCAGCCCGCATTCGCCGAGGCAGGTGGAAAACCGCCTTAAAAACTATCCACACGCTGGCCGGCCCACCGGACATCTTGGAGTCCCATGCCCTACTAATCCGCCGGGCTTCCCACTCGGGAAGCTGGGCGGGCATCTATACCGTACTACTGACTAGTCGTCGACGACTTCACTTTGCTATTGGTTTTCCTCTTTGGTCTCGATTTGGCTAGTGGCTCATAGCTGATCTGTTGACAGCATTGTATCGAAAGTTCATTGCACTTCGTTTTTGCAAAGGTTGCTTTTGACTTGCTCTTTTCGCGTAGGATCCGCCATTGGTTCAGCCCTATTGCTCGACTCCGACGTGGATTTGAGTCCAGTCATCGTTTTTCTCTTGTTTTCCTGAGGTTGCACCGGTATTCGGCTACTCGCGGATATAGGAGTTGTCAGTTCTGCATTACAAACGGGTGTGTACATGCCTTTGGTCATGTAGTGTATGTCGTGGTGAAAATAGCTTAAAATGTGTGAAAGCGTGATTATTAGTAAGAAAGTCCCTGATCATCTTCATTTTGACAGGATAAATGCCGGCCGGAGTGGCCGAGCGGTTAAAGGCGCTACAGTCTGGAACCGCACGACCGCTACGGTCGCAGGTTCGAATCCTGCCTCGGGCATGGATGTGTGTGATGTCCTTAGGTTAGTTAGGTTTAAGTAGTTCTAAGTTCTAGGGGACTTATGACCACAGCAGTTGAGTCCCATAGTGCTCAGAGCCATTTGAACCATTTTGAACAGGATAAATAAAACAATAAATAAAGGTGCTTATTTAGTATGAAAGCACTTAATAGGCTTTCATGTGCATGTCAGTTTAAATTGCTCATAGTATACAGACATGCATAAATGAGAACCCTGCATCTACACTCTGAATTTACTTTAGATTATTCAAAGCATATGACTACATTCTCTCGTTTCATATCGATGCTTGCCATCCACAGCACATTCTCAACTTCCCAGAGGTCCTGTACCCGGTTGCTGCCGTTTACTGTCATCCAGTGTCCGCAGAACCTTGTTGAGGGAGGTGCGGCAGTGGCTAGCACACTGGGTTCGTATTCAAAAAGACGATGGTTCAAGTCCCCATCTGGCCATCCATATTTGCGTTTTCCGTGGCTTCCGTATGTCGCTCGATTCAAATACTGGCATGGATCCTATACAAAGGGTACGGCTGCTCCAATTCGCTGTCCCTCCGTTATCCGAGCTTGTGCTCCATCTCTAAAGACTGCTCTGCGACGGAACGTTAAACCCGATTCTTCGTTCCTTTTCTTCGCTGAGCGTTTTCCCTCCCGAGGACGAGAAAACGATATGCAAAGAAAATTCTCTTAATCGCATGAGCAGTTAACTTCAACAAGTTTAAAGTGTAAAAGTTTATCTCCTACCATACGCAAAAAAGAGCTATTTTCAGTAGAGGATGGAAGCAAAATATTATCTTACTCAAGGGCGTTCTGAAAAATTATTTCTTCAAGTTCGTTATGTGAAAACTCTTAAACCTTTTTGAATAAAAAGTAACGCTACTAACAATATACATCTTTATTCTTCATGTCTACATACACTGCCGTAAAAAATAGGACACTCAATATTTATTGTTGCATCAGTGCATATGAAGTACATGAAGTGATTACCTTTACAGATGAATAGCACAAGCAATGCTGAGGTACCACGCATTGACCCATGTTGAAACACCCATATTAGTACGTGATATAGCCTCCACGGTGGCAATGCAGGCGCTGACTTTGGCATCCAGTCGATCGTACAGAAGGCTGTGAAACGCTTACTCGACTTGTTCATATAGTTTTGTAAGAGTTGTTGCTTGAAGAGTCACCTGAGTCATTTCTCGTCCCGTCATATTCCACACGTGCTCTATTGGAGACATGTCGGAGATCGTGCTGATCAGGGTAGTTGGTTGGTTGGTTGTTTGGGGGAAGAGCCCAAACAGCGAGGTCATCGGTCTCATGGGATTAGGGAAGGACGGCGACGGAAGTCGGCCGTGCACTTTCAGAGGAACCATCCCGGCATTTGCCTAGAGCGATTCAGGGAAATCACGGAAAACCTAAATCAGGATGGCCGGACGCGGGATCAGGGTAGTTGCTGAACGTCTTGCAGAGCGCATTGAGTTTTACGGGAAGTATATGGTTATCCTACTGGAAAAAAAAAACATCACATTCCTGTAGCAAGAACGGCAAAAGAACCGTCCTAACAGCTTTCTACACGTAGCTAGCGCTGATTAGTATCCACTCTAGAAACGCCAAAGGTGAAAGAGAGTTGTAGCTTTTCGCACCCCAGACCATTGTGTCTTGGACGACTGCACTCTACGAGACAGCACTCATCAGGTCTAAGTCATACGCGCAAACGACCATCACTTGCGTACAGGCAGAATCTGCTTTCATAGCTGAAGACCAAGGTTTGCCATTCTGTCTTCCAAGTGATCCTCTGAGTCGAGCCATGTATGTCGATGATATGGCGTGAGTGGAAGACGGGCTACAAGTGTGCGTGCTCATGGTTTCGCTGCTAATAAACTGCTTGCAGCAGTTCGTGTTCACATGTCCGGGCTCACAAGCCGTCTCATCGGTGCTGTGGTAACCATACAATCTGCCACTGCCGGCCTTATAATGCGACAATTCTGGCGGCGACTATACTGCATGGACCTGCATAACCTTGTGTACAGGTGTGAGCATGTTTGCGTTACCACTGATACCAAAATCATTGCGCAACTGTTGCACTACTTCCAGTTTTTGTGAGTATTCTTCGAAAGGATCCATCACCAATCGGAAGGTCACATTTTGACTCCTTGCAAACTATCTCATTTGGCTAGAGTTGGATTAGCATTCGGGAGGACGACGATTCAATCCCGCGTCCGGCCAACCTGATTTAGGTTTTCCTTGATTTCTCTAAATCGCTCCAGCCCAATGCCGGGATGGTTCCTTTGAAAGGACATGGCTGACTTCCTTCCCCGCGC